>NC_134601.1:67467637-67778470 GCF_037038515.1 Microtus pennsylvanicus
ATTGCTGAGTAGTACTCTAATATGTATAAATTCCATACTTTCTTCATCCATTCTTCCATTGAAGGGCATCTAGGTTGTTTCCAGGTTCTGGCTATCACAAACAATGCTGCTATGAACATTGTAGAGCATATACTTTTGTTGTGTAGGAGAAATTTTTGATGGTAGTATGACAAGAATACAATCGAGCTCTGGATTCACCCTGTCCACATGTGCCTGTTGTAATTTTTCCTCAATCATTGTCAGTTCCTTTTCTGCTTCAGCTGTTAATTCTCTGGGACTGTTTAAATCTTTATCACCATCCAAGGTTTTGTTCAAATGAATTATTAGATCAGGTGTTATTCCAATAGCTGGTCGTAGACTGGAAATGTCTCCTAACAGTCTTTGAAAGTCATTAAGAGTCCGTAGGCGATCTCTCCTAATTTGTGCTTTTTGTGTCTTAATTTTTTGCAAACCTATTTTATAACCTAAATAATTAACAGAATCTCCCTTCTGAATCTTTTCAGGAGTGATTTGCAATCCCCATTTAGGTAAAAGTATCTTTATTTCTTCAAACAGTTTGTTCAAGGTATCCATGTTTGAATCGGATAACAAGATGTCGTCCATGTAATGGTATACTATAGATTTGGGAAATTTCTTGCGTATTATTTGCAATGGTTGGTTCACAAAATATTGGCACAGGGAGGGGCTATTTAACATACCCTGGGGGAGGACGGTCCAGTGGTACCTCCTCGAAGGTTGAGAATTGTTATAAGTAGGCACTGTGAAGGCAAATTTTTCTCTATCTTCTTTTTGCAAAGGTATAGTGAAAAAACAATCCTTTAAATCAATAACTATGAGAGGCCATCCTTTTGGTAATAAAGAGGGCAAAGGAATTCCAGATTGCAGAGGGCCCATAGGTTGAATAACCTTGTTGATGGCCCTGAGATCTGTCACCATTCTCCATTTACCTGATTTTTTTCTTAACCACAAATACAGGAGAATTCCAAGGGCTGGTAGATTCTTCTATATGTCCAGCATCTAATTGTTCTTGTACCAGCTGTTCTAAAGCCTGTAACTTTTCCTCAGCTAAAGGCCATTGCTTTGTCCATATTGGTTTCTCAGTCAACCATTTTAGAGGCAAGGCTGTTGGTATCTCTGAAGGGACATCAATTGCTTGTTCTTGTACAGCCCGAATGGCCGGTTTTCTCAGTTTGTAATATCTTTCAATATTATTTTTCAGAACTATAGGCTCTAGAAGTAGCAGGAATGTTAATTTCGGTATTCCATTGTTGTAATAGGTCACGACCCCATAAATTCATTGCGATATTGGCTACATATGGCTTTAATTTTCCTATTTGTCCCTCTGGCCCTATACATTCAACCCATCTCGTGCTCTGCCTTACTCGAGATAGGGTTCCAATTCCCAGGAGCTGAACATTTACATTCTGAAGAGGCCAATACGGATGCCAAGATTCTGGGGTAATGATACTTACATCAGCACCTGTGTCCAGCAGGCCAGTAATAAAAATGCCATTTACACACACTCTCAGTTTAGGTCTTTGATCATTTATAGAAGTTTGCCAAAACACACGTAACTTATCTTTCTGATCATTATTGCTTGTAACAGTAGGCATGGGGCTTCCTAATTGTCCTGATGAGGCACGTTCTCTGCAGAAACTGGATATGACTGAACCATGTTTGCCATGGGGGCCTGTGAGGCCCCCCCTCTCACGTTTCCCGACTGTATCAGGTTGCCTTGTCTATCTCTTGTAGACCTGCATTCATTCGTCCAATGTCTGCCTTTTCCACATCTTCTACATAAACCTGAAGGCTGAGTCCTCCTATTTCTGTTATTTCTAGAAGATGTATTATTATTATTATTTCTGAAAGATGCATTATTATTATTATTATTTCTGAAAATCCGTTGTCTACAATTCCTTTTCATATAACCCATTTTGCCACAATTAAAACATTTGGTATTCTGGTGTCTCCTTTTACCAATGGAAATTGCTTCTTCTACCCATGCTTCAGTGCCATAATCAAATGTATCAACATTGAGTGTATGCAAGACCCATTCTTCCAAAGGCGCTGATCTGAGCTTTAAAGGCCCCAAAATCCTTTTGCATTCCACATTTGCATTTTCATAAGCCAAAGACTCAATCATTATATGTCTTGCTTCTGGGTCAGATATCCCTATTTGTACAGCCTTAGTTAATATTTGTAAAAAGTCACTAAAGGGTTCTCTCTGACCCTGTTTAACTCTGACAAATGATTCTATTCTCTGTCCTGGGTCTTGTACCCTGTCCCAAGCCCTTAAGGCTGCTGTAGTACACATAGAGAGTGTGTTTTCATCCAAATTAGCTTGTTCCTGAGGGTCGGAAAAGAGCCCTTCACTTAGAATTTTATCTAGGGAAATGTCAATTCCCTTTGCTTTTTCCTGCTGTTCTAAGAGTTTAGCCTCTTGCCTGAATAAGCATTGCCATTTCAATTGTGGTCCACTCTCAAGTACTGCAGAGCTCAGCTGGAGCCAGTCCAAGGGGGTTGCTTTGTTTGTCGTGGCCCAAGATCTTAGCATCTCTTTAACAAAAGAGGCTTGCATCCCAAAAGTCATGACAGCCTGTTTAATTTCCTTGAGGTCATTCATACGAACAGGCTCCCATGTATCCTCCTTGATGACCCTAGGGTTTCTGGAACCAACAACCTTCTCTGTTGTTATTACTGGAAAGGCAGGTAGAGCTGTCGGTAGAGCTTTGTGGAAATTGTCCCGGAGAGATTTACCCACAGATGTAGTTAAAATTTGCCCTTCTACCCTTTGCTCTTCTTCATCAGAATTTAGAAATTCCTCAATCTTTTCAATTCTATTCACTATTGCCTTCTGCAATGTCTGAATCTCCTGTCCAGAATTATGTTCCAAAGCCTTCATTGAGGATTCTAAAGTATGAAGTTTGTCCGTTAGAGATAACATCTCATCTTTGGACATAATTTTTATGGCATAAACCATGCCTTCTTGTATTGACAATCTTTCCATCAATTTGTCATAAGCTTTAGACAAAATCCGATTGTCACATTCAGCAGTTTTGATTCTCTCAGTTAATGTTTCATTTCCTACAGAAAGGGACTGAATCTTATTGTCCAAATCAGCTGTTCCCTCTTCCATAGTAATGAATTTCTCCTTAATATCAGCCACTAATGTTTCAGTTCCTACAGAGAGGGACTGAACCTTACGATCCAGATCAGCTGTTCCCTCTTCCATAGTAATGAATTTCTCCTTAACATCAGCCTGGAGAACCTCAAACTGATTCTTGAGAAGATTGTTATCAGTCTGGAGAACTCCAAACTGATTCTTGAGAAGATTGTTATCAGTCTGGAGATCTTCAAACTGATCTTGAGAAGATTGTTATCAGTCTGGAGAACTTCAAACTGATTCTTGAGAAGATTGTTATCAGTCTGGAGAACTTCAAACTGATTCTTGAGAAGCAGCCAGTACCTTCAACTTATCTTCTGGATTTCCAGCCTCCAAGAAACAAGAGCTAAGTAGACTGTTTTTTCTTTTATGAAGAATGTGGCTCTTTCTATTTCTGTGCCTGGCCCTGTGGTGATCTTTTGGGACTGGTTAAAAAGGAGAGGATGGGAGAGTATGGAGAAGCAGGCTGCTGTGAGCTGGGACTGCTGGACAGCAGACAGTTTGCTTGAAGGCTCAGAGAACCAGCACGTGGCTGGGAATGGAGACCGTGATGGCCACGCAGATGAGGTTTCCGACCACGAGAGCTATGCAGATGAAGTTTCTGACCACAAAGGCCATGCAGATGAGGCTTCTGCCCACAAAGGCCATGCAGATGAGGTTTCAGACCAGGACAGCCTTGCAGATGAGGTTTCTGACAATGAGGGCCAAGCAGATGAGGCTTCTGGAGAACGTAAGAATTCTCTTGGGAAGTGGAGAAAAGGCCATCCTTGTTACCTCGTGGCAAAGAGTTTGGCTTCCCTGTGCCTTGTCCAGAGGCACCCTGGAAGGCTGTACTTCATTGTGACCACACCCGGTGCTTATCATTGGAGCTCTCAAAACAGAGAAGCACCCAGGAAGCTGCCTGGCTACTCTTAAAGGCTTACAGTCGAATGAGAAAAAGAAGACAGGTCTTTAAGAAAGCTTTTTTTAGGGTTCAAAGAGAGCTACTCAGCCAGAGGAGCCCTCGGGGTATAAAGAGAGCAGGCAGGAAGATTACAGCTTACCTAGGCAAACAGGGGTTGCTGGGGTTGAATCCCAGCAATAAGGATGCCTTGAAGGAATTAGAGGAGAGAGCCAAAGATGTCTTGGGATTTTTGCTGCCAAAGAGACTCCTGACTTCAGACCTGATTCCCAAGAGCCCAGTTTTGGCACCTAGAAGGCGCAGCCGTTGGAGTTCCAGTACTGGAGATGTTGCAGGCAGAAAGAATAAAGACTTGAAGTTCCAGAGGTTCTCAGCACAGCTAAAGAGGAAACCCTGGGAGGCCAGGAAGGCTGCCTTCAAGCGGGGGTCCCTGTGGAATTCGTCTGATGGGGTGATGTCTCATGGAGCTGTGGGAGTGAAGCCACATTGGAGACCACAGAAAAAGAGCAGTGATCCCAGTGTCTTCAAACACCAGCCTCAGAAAGCCGCAAGCAGCATGACGCACAAGCCTCTGGAAGTCGCGACAATCAGCTCGCCACCTCGTCTAGCAGCCACGAGGGTCGAACAAACTGGAGCATGGAGAAGCCCTTCTAGACTTCAGGTAACATCTGGATCTATGCCAGAGGTGGAGACTCCACAGAGAGTCGTCCAGACAGAGCGACTCTCAGTGCCTCATCCACGGCAGTACATACTGCGAATGACAGGGACACGATGGCCACAGAGACACCAGGACAACAGAGAAGGTGACATGGAGAATTGGGATTAGAGGTTTGCCCCATTGGCTTTGCTTCTGTCTTGAGCTCGTTATCCATCACTAGATCCTTCCTTCCTTTAGGGAAGGGAAGGTTTGTTTATGCTGTGTTAGTTCCAATGGGGTAAGTGGTCTGACTGGTAAACCCAAGGAACATTATGACTGCACAGTTTTGTGCTGGATTTTAAGTACAGACTACCAGAACTGGAGATTTTAATTAGATTCTGGGGGTGGAATTTGTGTCCTCGTGCATGCAAAGAGAGAACCTTGATAACTGAGCTATTCTTCAGATGCTAGGATGAAGTTTTATTTGGGATACAAGATAATCAGACATGTAGTTCTAAAAAAAAGTGCATGTACTAAAAAAGTGGCTATATTCTGAAAACATTAACTTAGACCCTGAGAGTTAAGTGTTTCCCAAATCAGCTAGGCCTCCAACAGACCAAGATATTATTCCACCAAAACCCAACTTGTTGAGCCAAAGAGTTTATAACTTACAGCTAAAGGATGAGGGATTATTTACAGGTGCAGAGCAGCGACTGACTGTGGCGTGGAAGAAGGATTACTTCTCTTTAGCTGGATAGTTGGAAGTGCCTGCCCTGTCAGGGGACCATCCACACTCTCGGTACTCTAGAGTCTCCAGAGGCTACAGAACCACATGTAACAGAGACAGAATCTCACACAGCTGAAAATGAGATGCTTCAAGGAGAGGCAGGAATCTCAGGTGAGAGTCTAATGACACCTGCCCCAAGTCTTGTATAAAGAAACTTCAGCAGGCAGGTGGTGGTAGGGTGTATAACAGGGAAGCTGAGTAAGCCATGGAAAGCAGGCCAGTAAGCAGCATTCCCGCCATGGCCTCTGTATACTGGTATATTTGTGTTTAAATGAATAAAGCTTGCCTGAAGATCAGCGGGCAAAGCAGCCACACTCCTCAGCTATACCGGACAGGGTGGGGAGTGGGGTGGCACACACCTATAATCCTAGAACTGGGAAGACCTGAGGCAGGCATTTTTCTGTGAGTTCCAGGCTATCCTGGAATATACAAGATTAGTACAGAAAGAGATACAGGTGGTGTTGGTTTACACCTTTAATCTCAGTGTTTGGGAGTCAAACATTTTTAATCCCAGCACTAGGGAGTTGGAGACAGGAGCAATATGCTGAGCAGAGGGATGAATATAAAGGGGAAGAGACGGGAACTCACTAGAGTGTGGAGTCTGAGGATTCGTGGAGAGAAGACCTCGTCCTTTGAATCTGATCACAAGGTAGAGTTAAAAGGTCTCTCTAGTGTTTGCTGCTTTGCTTTTCTGACCTTCAGCTTGGACCCCAATACCTGTCTCTGGGTTTGTATTATTCTGCTACACCTCTGCTTTGATTCCTGCTTTGAGATTCCTTCCTTGAGTTCCTTTCACAAAGGACTACATCTATAAACTTAAATAAATCTTTTCAACTTGCTTTTGAACATAGTGATTACAATATAAAACTAAGACAGCATATTCCCAAGTGGAGGATGAACCAGACACCTTAAACCTCACATTTGAGCCATGCATAATCTTCAGTGTGTCACATACCCCGCATTCAGAGGCCCTAACCTCCATAAGGCCACATCCTTTTAAGAAAAATTTTTTTAATTTTAGAGACTTTAATGGAAAAGTTGAAAAAAAAAGGCAGAATATTCACAAATGCCATGCAGCTGGTTGATTCTTTTGTTACTACTTTGAGTAGATGTGTCAAAACTGAGCCAATCAAGGAATTTCTAGTTACTGAATCCATAGTTTATTGAGATTTCCTTACCTTTTACCAATACTCTTTACCATTGTCCATTACAAAATTCTGCGAGGAGCCTAATTCATACAACAGTGGTTCACATGGCTTTCCTGTAAGAACATGTCGTGTGTGTGTGTGTGTGTGTGTGTGTGTGTGTGTAGTTTGTGCTGAGGAATCATTTCTTAAGATTTCTATGGTAAAATGAAACATTAGTGTGTTGCATCCTTCCCTCCTGTCTTTATCTGTAGTAATAGGAGCAGTGAGGCTGCGTGCCCAGCACCCCGGCAGCCTGGCTAGCTTATGTTCCGAAACAACAATACACAAAAAGTATTCATTTAAACACTGCTTGGTCCTTTAGTTCTAGCCCTTACTGGCTAATTCTGATATCCCATTCAACCCATCTCTAATAATCTGTGAGCACCGGTCTTACCGGGAAGATTCTAGCCTACGTCCATCCTGGGTCGGAGCTTCATCGTGTGTGTCTGCCTGGGAGCGGGGCATGGCACCTCTCTGAGGTGTCTGCCCCCGAGAGGAGAGCTGTGGAGTCTGAGCTGACTTCCTCTTCCTCCCAGCATAATGTTCTGTTTACTCCACCCACCTATGTTTTAACCTATGAGGGCCAGCCAAGCAGTTTCTTTATTTTTTTAAACAATGACCTTCCTCCATCATTTATCTCAATGGAGTCACCTTTGGGAAGAGCATGTGCACAGTAGACCATGATGAGGCTTCCATAAGAAGTTCTTCTCTGAAGTAGATCACCTCCTTCATGCTTACAGAGAACATCAAGTTCTTCATGTTGTATATTGTTCATTTTATAAAATTTCCCTCCAGAAATGGAAGTCTCAAAGACATGGTGGCTGTCCAAAACTATTGTCTACCTAACACAGTGTCTACTGAGAGGGAAACATCTACTGAGACACTGCCTACATCAGATTAGGAGGTTGGTCTTTGGACATATCTGTGTGTGATTTCCTTGATTATTAACTCACATAAGAGGTCCTGGTCTGCTGTAGGCAATACCATTCCTAGAGAGGAGGCTCTCGGTTAGATAAATGTACCAGTGAAGCATAAGACTATGAGCAAGCTAGAGAAGGGACAAACAAACAGCACTCTTCCTTCCAGGCTTCCTTCCTCCAGGTTCCTGCCTTGAGTTCCTGGCCTGATTTTCCCAGGGATGAACTGTGACTTGGAAGCCTGTGCCAAATAAACCCTTTCTTCTCTAAGCTGATTTTGTGTTGGAGTGTTTTACAACAGCACCAGAAACTGCTACTGTAGCATACTCTGTTGGCAGGCACGGGCAAAGGTAGGCACATTCCAGACTAGTCTGGGCTACATAACCAAACAATGAATCAAAAACTCAAACCAAAACCATAGTGATAACCACAAAATGAAAGTGTAAATCCACTCTTAGGAATACAGGTCCCTGAACAACAGTATTCTGCTGTGTCATGGTAGGCCAATGCCTGTGTCTAATGTTCATTCTCTCCTCTCAGAGCCACCAAAGTCCTCCTGTTTCTTGGGCTTTCTCTAATACTATTGCAGGTATGAGGTGAATTGATATACCATGACTTCCTTTAAAGGGACAATGAAATTGGTTTTTCGTGTGAGTGGAAAGAGTGAGAGAGGAAAGCGTCTTTTGTATACATGGATAGCCGGAAATCCCAAGACCACGTATTAAAAAGATGGCCACTCCCCTCGATACACTTGAGGTGCTAGCATATCAAGCATGACATGTTTTATTCAAAAAGCTGTGACTTTCTCATCAGTGACCTTGGACCCTAGAAGAAAGTGAGTGTGTACTTACCAATAAGCTAGAATTAAGCAGACCAGCTGAAAAATCTGATATAATTTAATAATTGAAAAGGAGAAACTCAAACTACCAGGGTAAAGGTTCCCATGTCCAAAACGTTTCTGGAGAACATCCCACAAGGAGTGCAAAAGAGAGCAAGGGCAACTGGATTCCCAGGTTTTCTTCCCTGGCTCCAGGCAGCCACACCCTAGCCAAATGTGTTTTGCTGAGGTTTCCTATCAAGAGAGCAACTTCCTCTAAAAGGTAGCAGAGGAAAAAGTTAAATCAGTCTCTTAGCCATTGAAAACATTCTTCATGCCAGAAGATGACATAGATGTTTTCAGAAAAAAAAGAAAAGAAAGGGTCTGGGAACAAGAGGAATACAGAAATATAAACAATCAGAAATTCTTCAGGTTGAAGGAAAAGACCAGAAACAACAATATCCTTTAGTGCAAATAAAGACCATCAGAAGTCTTGAATGTCATCTTAATACCAAGTTCCCTATTTCCACTTTTTTTTTTAAAATTTTTTTATTGATAAAAGGAGGATAAAGAAAAGAAAGAAAAAAAAAACAAATTTCCACCTCCTCCCACCAGCCTCCCATTTCCCTCCCCCTCCTCCCACTCTTCTCCCCCTCCTCCCACTCTTCTCCCTCTCCTCCCACCCCTCTCCCCTTCCCCCCACTCCTCTCCCCCTCCCTTTCTAGTCCAAAGAGCTGTCAGGGTTCCCTGCCCTGTGGTAAGTCCTAGGTCCTCCCCCATCCATCCATATCTAGGAAGGTGAACATCCAGACTGGCTAGGCTCCCACCAAGCCAGCACATTGCATAGGATCAAAACCGCGTGCCATTGTCCTTGGCGTCACATCAGCACTCATTGTTCGCCATGTTCCGAGAGTCCAGTTTTAACCCATGCTTTTTCTGGTAACAGTCCAGCTGGCCTTGGTGAGCTCCCAGTAGATCATCTCCAATGTCTCAGTGGGTGGGTGCACTCCTCGTGGTCCCGACATCTTTGCTCATGTTCTCACTTCTTCTGCTCCTCATTGGGACCTTGGGAGCTCAGTCCAGCGCTCCAGTGTGGGTCTCTGTCTCTATCTCCATCCATCGCCAGATGCAAGTTCTAGGATGATATGCAATATATTCGACAGAATTGCTCTAGGGTAGGGTCATTTCAGGTTTCCTAGCCTCAGCTGCCCAGGGAACTAACTGGGAACCTCAGCTTGGGCACTTGGGAGCCCCTCTAGGGTCAAGTCTCTAGCCCACCCTAAAGTGGGTCCCTTAACTAAGAATTGTGGTTCCGTGCTCCCCTATCCTACCTTCCTTTATCCCGATCCTCCTGTTTCCCCAAGTCCCCCCTCCTTCCCTTCTACCTTTTCTCTCTCCATTTCCCCTAACCCCCATCCCACCCCACCCCCAAGATCCAACTTTTCTCCCCGGCAATTTTGTCTACTTCCCTTATCCAAGAGGATAACTATATGTTTTTCCTTGGGTTCACCTTCTTACTTAGCTTCTTTAGATTCGCCTATTGTAGACTCCGTGGCCCCTATTTATGGCTAGAAACCAATTATGAGTGAGTACATCCCATGTTCATCTTTTTGGGTCTGGGATAACTCACTCAGGATAGTGTTTTCTATTTCCATCCATTTGCATGCAAAATTCGAGAAGTCATTGTTTTTTACCGCAGCGTAGTACTCTAGTGTGTATATATTCCATACTTTCTTCATCCATTCTTCCATTGAAGGGCATCTAGGTTGTTTCCATGTTCTGGCTATTACAAATAATACTGC
Source organism: Microtus pennsylvanicus (assembly GCF_037038515.1). Taxonomy (NCBI): domain Eukaryota; kingdom Metazoa; phylum Chordata; class Mammalia; order Rodentia; family Cricetidae; genus Microtus; species Microtus pennsylvanicus. The sequence continues at coordinate 67,477,849 of NC_134601.1, forward strand.
TATGAACATAGTTGAACAAATGCTTTTGACATGTGATAGAGCATCTCTTAAGTAAATTCCCAAGAGTGGTATTGCTGGGTCCAGGGGTAGCTTGATCACGAATTTCCTGAGAAACGGAAACACTGACTTCCACAGTGGTTGCACAAGATTGCATTCCCACCAGCAATGGATGAGTGTACCCCTTCCTCCACAGCCTCTCCAGCAAAGGCTATCCTTGGTGTTTTTGACTTTAGCCAATCTTACAGGTGTAAGATGATATCTCAAAGTTGTTTTGATTTGCATTTCCCTGATCACTAAGGAGGTTGAGCATGACCTTAAGTGTCTTTTGGCCATTTGAACTTCTTCTGTTGAGAATTCTCTGTTCAGTTCAGCGCCCCATTTTTTAATTGGGTTAATTAGCATTTTAAAGTCTAGTTTCTTGAGTTCTCTATATATTTTGGAGATCAGACCTTTGTCTGTTGCGGGGTTGGTGAAGATCTTCTCCCAGCCAGTAGGTTGCCTTTGTGTCTTAGTGACGGTGTCCTTTGCTTTACAGAAGCTTCTCAGTTTTAGTAGGTCCCATTTATTCAATGTTGCCCTTAATGTCTGTGTTTCTGGGGTTATACCTAAGAAGCGATCGCCTGTGCCCATCTGTTGTAGGGTATTGCCCACTTTCTCTTCTATCAGATTCAGTGTTTTCGGGCTGATATTGAGGTCTTTAATCCATTTGGACTTGAGTTTTGTGCACGGTGATAGATATGGGTCTATTTTCATTCTTCTACAGGTTGACATCCAGTTGTGCCAGCACCATTTGTTGAAGATGCTTTCATTCTTCCAATGTATACTTTTAGCTCCTTTATCGAAAATGAGGTGTTCATAGTTTTGTGGGATAAAGTCCGGGTCTTCTATACGATTCCATTGGTTGACTTCTCTGTTTTTATGCCAGTACCACCCTGTTTTCATTACTGTAGCTCGGTAATAGAGTTTGAAGTCAGGGATGGTAATGCCTCCAGAAGATCCTTTATTGTATAGGATTGTTTTGGCTATCCTGGATTTTTTGTTTTTCCATATAAAGTTGATTATTGTCCTCTCCATATCTGTGAAGAATTTTGATGGGATCTTGATGGGGATTGCATTGAATCTATAAATTGCCTTTGGTAGAATTGCCATTTTTACTATGTTGATCCTCCCAATCCAAGAGCAAGGGATGTCCATCCATTTTTTGGTATCCTCTTCAATTTCTTTCTTCAATGCCTTAAAGTTCTTGTCAAATTGATCTTTCTCTTCCTTGGTTAGATTTACCCCAAGATATTTTATGCTGTTTGTGGCTATCATGAATGGAGAAGCTTCTCTGATTTCCCTCTCTGCTTCCATATCCTTTGAGTATAGGAGGGCGACTGATTTTTTGGAGTTGATCTTGTATCCTGCCACATTACTAAAGCTGTTTATCAGCTCTAAAAGTTCTTTGGTGGAATTTGGGGGGTCGCTTATGTACACTATCATATCATCTGCGAATAACGAAAGTTTAACTTCTTCCTTTCCAATTTGAATCCCCTTGATCCCATTATGCTGTCTTATTGCTATTGCTAGAACTTCCAGCACTATATTGAAGAGGTATGGCGAAAGTGGGCAGCCTTGTCGTGTTCCTGAGTTAAGCGGGATGGCTTTGAGTTTCTCTCCGTTTAATTTGATGTTAGCTGTCGGCTTGCTGTATATAGCTTTTATTATATTTAGGTATGACCCTTGTATCCCTAATCTCTCCAAGACTTTTAACATAAATGGATGTTGAATTTTGTCAAATGCTTTTTCAGCATCTAATGAAATGATCATATGGTTTTTTTCTTTCAGTTTATTTATATGATGGATTAAATTGATAGATTTTCATATGTTGAACCAGCCCTGCATCTCAGGAATGAAGCCTACTTGATCATAATGGATAATTTTTCGGATGTGTTCTTGGATTCGGTGTGCCAGTATTTTGTTGAGGATTTTTGCGTCAATATTCATGAGTGAGATCGGCCTGTAATTCTCTTTCCTGATTGAATCTTTGTGTGGTTTTGGTATCAGAGTAACTGTAGCTTCATAAAAGGAATTTGGTAATGACCCTTCTGTTTCTATATTGTGGAATACATTGAGGAGTATAGGTATTAGGTCTTCTTGGAAGTTCTGGTAGAATTCCGCATTGAAACCATCTGGCCCTGGGCTTTTTTTGGTAGGGAGGTTTTTGATAACAGCTTCTAGTTCTTTGCTACTGACAGGTCTGTTTAGATTGTTCACCTGGTCCTGATTTAATTTTGGTAAATCGTATTTATCTAAAAAAAGTGTCCATTTCTTTTACATTTTACAATTTAGTGGCATACAAGCTTTTGTAGTAAGATCTAATGACTCTCTGAATTTCCTCTGTGTTTGTGGTTATGTCCCCCTTTTCATTTCTGATCTTATTAATTTGCAAATTTTCTCTCTGCCGTTTGATTAGTTTGGATAGGGGTTTGTCAATCTTGTTGATTTTCTCCAGGAACCAGCTTCTTGATTCATTGATTCTTTGGATTGTTTTCTGTGTTTCTATTTTGTTGATTTCAGCCCTCAGTTTGATTATTTCCAGTCTTCTACTCCTCCTAGGTGAGTCTGCTTCTTTTTTTTCTAGAGCTTTCAGGTGGGCTGTTAAGTCTCCAATATGTGCTTTCTCTGTTTTCTTTAAGTGGGCACTTAGTGCTATGAACTTTCCTCTTTTGACTGCATTCATAGTGTACCATAAGTTCGAGTATGTTGTTTCTTTATTTTCATTGAATTCAAGGAAGACTTTAATTTCTTTCTTTATTTCCTCCTTAATCCAGGTATGGTTCAGTAGTTGACTGTTCAGTTTCCATGAGTTTGTAGGCTTTCTGGGGGTAGCATTGTTGTTGAATTCTAACTTTAATCCATGGTGGTCTGATAAGACACAGGTGGTTAGTAATATTTTTTTGTAGCTGTGTAAGTTAGCTTTGTTAACAAGTATGTGGTCAATTTTCGAGAAGGTTCCATGAGCTGCAGAGAAAAAGGTATATTCTTTCCTCTTTGGGTGGAATATTCTATAGATGTCTGTTAAGTTCATTTGCTTCATTACCTCCATTAATTCTCTATTTCTCTGTTAGGTTTCTGTTTGATTGACCTGTCCATTGGTGAAAGAGGAGTGTTGAAGTCTCCTACTATTAGTGTGTGCGGTTTGATGGCTGCCTTGAATTTTAGCAATGTTTCTTTTACATACGTGGGTGCTTTTATATTAGGGGCATAGATATTCAGGATTGAGATTTCTTCCTGATGAATTTTTCCTGTTATGAGTATAAAATGTCCCTCTCCATCTCTTCTGATTGATTTAAGTTTGAAGTCAACTTTGTTAGAAATTAGTATGGCCACACCTGCTTGTTTCTTAGGTCCATTTGCTTGACAAGCCTTTTCCCAGCCCTTTACTCTGAGTAGGTGCCTGTCTTTGTGGTTGAGGTGTGTTTCTTGTAGACAGCAGAATGTTGGATCCTGTTTTCGTATCCAGTCTCTTAGCCTGTGCCTTTTTATAGGTGAGTTGAGCCCATTGACATTAAGTGATATTAATGACCAGTGGTTGTTAACTCCGGTCACTTTTTTAGTAGTAGGGTTTGTGTGTTTCCCTTCTTTGAGTTGCGCTGGTGAAGGGTCTCTAGATGTCTGAGTTATTGAGGTCTTTGTTGGACTCCTTGGTTAGTGATTTTCCTTCTATTATTTTCTGTAAGGCTGGATTTGTGGCTACGTATTGCTTAAATTTGTTTTTATCCTGGAAAATTTTGTTTTCTCCATTTATGGTGAACAAAAGCTTGGCTGGATATAGTAGTCTGTGCTTGCATCCATGGTCTCTTAGTTTTTGCAGTACATCTATCCAGGACCTTCTGGCTTTCATGGTTTCCATAGAGAAGTCAGGTGTAAGTCTGATAGGTTTACCTTTATAAGTAAGTTGGCCTTTTTCCTTTGCGGCTCTTAATATTCTTTCTTTATTCTGTATATTTTGTGTTTTGATTATTATATGGCGAGGGGATTTTTTTTTTTTGATCCAGCCTATTTGGGGTTCTGTATGCCTCTTGAACCTTCATAGGTACATCCTTCTTCAGGTTGGGAAAGTTTTCTTCTATAATTTTGTGAAGTATATTTTCTGGACCGTTGAGCTGCACTTCTTCTCCTTCTTCTACTCCAATTATTCTTAGGTTTGGTCTTTTTATTGTGTCCCATATTTTCTGAATGTTTCATGATGAGAGTTTGTTGGACTTGCTGTTTTCTTTGATCAGTGCGTTTATTTTCTCTATGTTATCCTCAGACTCTGAGATTCTTTCTTCTATCTCTTGTATTCTGCTGGTTATGCTTGTTTCTGTAGTCTCTATTCATTTACCTAGATTTTCCATGTCCAGCCGGCCCTCTGTTTGTGTTTTCTTCTTTGCCTCCATTTCATTTTTCAAATCATGAACTGTTTCCATTATCTGCTTGATTGTTTTTCCTTGCTTTCCTAGGGTATCATTCACTGATTTACTCAATTCCTCGAACTTTCTGTTATACTTCTCCTCCATTTCTATAAGGGCGTTTTTTATATGCTGTTTAAGGGTGTCAATCCCTGTCATGAAGTTAGTTTTTTCTCCTTCTTCTTGATTAAGGTGTTCATGTCCTCCTGTTGTGAGGTCGCTGGCTTCTGGTGGTTTCGTGTTGTTTTTCAGATTGTTGGGTGAATTCTTGCATTGGCGTCTCCCCATCTCTTCCTCCCAATATTCTCCTATGGATCTTCTTTTACAGGATCAGGTCTTCTTGCCAACTGATGTACCTTCCCAGTGATGTCACTCCCCCGTGATGTTTCTCCTGGAGTCCAGTTCGGATCTCCTTGCTGCTTGGTTAGCTTGCAAACAAAGGGCCCACCCTGCTTGCTGCAGGCAGGTTATGGAGACAAAGGAGCTACCACCTTCCCCTTTGCACTCACCTTCGGGTTCAGTCCCAGCGCCCAGGCAGGCTGAGCAGGGAGGCGCTCTGCTCCAAGAAGGAAGGGATGGAGGGAGACAGGGGGTAGGGGGATCTGGATGTAAGCTGGATGGGATAGGAATAAAGAGGAGGTACCGGGCAGTGTAGCCCTGTAGGTTGATCAGGAAGTGTAGGCGGGCTGTTCCCCGGTGCCGCAGCACTCACTCACCACAATGATGTTTCACTAGGTGTCCTGATCGAAACTCCATGCTGTTTGGTTCGCTCGCAGACAAAGGGCCCACCCTGCTTGCTGCAGGCGGGCTCTGGGGAGAAAGAAGCCCCCAGCTCCCCTTTACCCTATGCTTTTGGTTAGGACCCAGCGCCCAAGCACGCAGAGCCGGGAGGCGCTCTGCCACCAAGGAAGGGAGGGGGGAGAGAATCAGGGAGTGGGGGGATCTGGATGTAAGCTGGATGGGGTAGGAATAGAGAGGAGGTACCAGGCAGTGTAGCCCTGAAGGTTGATCAGGAAGTGTAGTCGGGCTGTTCCCGGGTGCCGCAGCACTCACTCACCACAATGATGTCTCACTAGGTGCCCTGATCGCAACTCCATGCTGCTTGGTTTGCTTGCAGACAAAGGGCCCACCCTGCTTGCTGCAGGCAGGCTATGGGGACAAAGAAGCCCCCGAGCTCCCCTTTACCCTACGCTTTGGGTTAGGACCCAGCGCCCAAGCAGGCAGAGCAGGGAGGCGCTCTGCCACCAAGGAAGGGAGGGGGGAGAGAATCAGGGGGTGGGGGGATCTGGATGTAAGCTGGATGGGATAGGAATAGAGAGCCACTTTTTTCTTTTATAATACACAAGGGCCTCCCAAGATGGCCCAGTGCCTACAGATGCTTGTGCCGAGATGATGGCCTGAGTTTGCCTCCCTGGGTACAGTAAAAAGAAACAATTGAATCCTAAACGTAGCCTGCTACCTCCACGTGTATATTGGGACACACATGCAAAATACATGTGCACAAAAAGTAAAATATATGTGAATGCTAAAAAGCAAATTATGATATTTTAGGTATGTTTAACACATATGCAAACGAATTAACTATAGTATATTGTAGAATAAAGAACACTAGAAAATGGCAAATGAATTTCTATTCATAATAAGTTTCACTTTTGAAATATGATCTCAACCTATAAACCATAATGGACAGGACCTCACGATGTGACTCGGGCTGGCATCAAATTCTTGTCAAACCCTTTGCTTCCACTTCTTGAGTCCTGATATTATAGGTTTGAGGCACCACACCTAACATCAGGATTTACTTTCTGGAGAAAGGGGTCAAAAAGAAATATTGTGTAGACTACAAAATAATAAGGGCATATAACTGATTATCACTAAAACATATCAGAATGGCTGATGAGAAATGAGTGTGTTCTAAACCTAAAACATTAAAAATAAAAACTAGAGAAACAAAATATGAGGGGGTAAGAGTGCAAATAATAAAGAATAGAACGTCACAACAGATACATTCGCTATTAATGGAACAAACACTGCAAATAAAGGATAAATATTTTCTGAACAGATAAAGAAGCAAGAACAATAATACCTTATCAGTAAGATAGAGAGATTAAGAAGTGTATGTGATGGCTAGGAGGATGGCACAGCAGTTAGCATCACTGTCTGCTCTTCCAGAGGACCCGGGTTCAATTCCCAGCAGCCACATGGCAGCTCACAGCTGTCTGTCACTACAATTCCAGGGGACCTGGCACCCTCACACAGGCCAATATCATGCAGGCCAAACACTAACACACGTAAAATAAAAATAAGTAATTCTCTTTAAAGTAGAAGAAAAGGATGCTGGCAACAGTTGTGAACCTGTCACTGCCTTTAAAATCATTTACTGCTCATTTAGGAAGGGCTAGTTGCTGGGAATAGCTGCTCCCTCAGTTCAGTTTAGTCTACTTAGATTGTTGGTGGGGTTTGCAAGTTTGCTGTTTGAGCACTTAGCCCCCAGCAGGTGGCACTGTTGGAGGACTGTGGGGAGCATCCCAGGCCTGTAGCATGAGGGCAGGGCCTTTGAAGGCTGTTACACTTAGCACTCACTGAATCTGATCTGTAAGCTTTGCATCCTGTCCATTGCCACATGAGGAGTCTCCACCATGTGCCGTGGTCCCCATTAACAGCACCGTGATGGAATTGTGTGACACTTTTCCTGGGTAGGGAACCCATGTCACACCAAATTGTTGGTGAGGAGTTTACAGAAACAGGGTGATTCTAAAGCACTTGCATCACTAAAAGCCCACTCGGTCACTGGTGATGACTCATAGAGTCTGCATCTATCTGAATCTCCAGAGGAGGTGGATGACTCCAAAGTAACATCGTTCTCCAGACCCAACAGAGCTGATGCACATAGGACCTCACAGAGACTGTGAGATCACTCACAAGATCGGCAGGAGCTCAAGCCAGATAAAATCCCTGCATGGAGGAGGGGAAGTGGCCACAAAGCCCTACACCTAGCAAGTAGCTATATGTGATGGATAGCTGCTTTCTCAATGGAGTGACACTCGAATAGCAAACACACCCAAGAACAGGCACCATGCCTAGTAGTTTCCAGGATAAATAGGACTCCATGGTTTTGTTATTGACTTATACACAGGCTCTTTTGTTTGTTTTAAGCAAGAGAAAGAACATGAAGCTGAGTTAGGGGTAGTTAGGGAAGAGTGAAATATGATAAAAAAAATAAATGAAAAATTTAAAAATACAGAAAAAATTAAAATAAAATATATATGTTGCGGGGAGGATGAGGGGATGGCTCTTCCAGAGTCTTATTCTTAGAAAATATCCCTGGGGTCAGGCTGCAACTTAGCAAACTTGGAGGGTCCCAGCAGTGCCCGGCGCTGGTGCACCTGAGCAAGTGGCTACAGTCGGTGGCTGTGGCGGCGGGTCAGACATATAAACACAGGAAGTAGTTATAAATGTTTATTAATAAAGGGGGGGAGAGAAGAAGGGAGAGAGAAGAAGAAAGAGAGGGAAAGAAGGAGAGAGAGAGGAGGAGGAGGAGAGAAGAAGGGAGAGAGAGGAGGAGAGAGGCAGAGCCCCGTGTGTACACCGGGGGAGAACACAGGGAGAGAGCAATGGCCGGCGGAGGGCAGAGGTTAAAAAGGAGTGGGCTGCCACATGGCCCGCCATCACTTCTCTGAGACCAGCAGCTGTCTCTGCCTGGGACTGGCTGCTCCAGGGCCCGCTGTCTGAGGCCACATGGCCCGCCACCACCACTGCCTGGCGCTGCTCTGGACTGGGAACTAACCACTGCTCCAAGACCAGCAGCTGTCTCTGCCTGGGATTGGATGCTCCCAGAGCCCACTGTCTGCAGCCACATGGCCCACCACAACAACCGCTCAGGCCACCACTCTGGGACCAGCAGCCATTTCTGCCTGGGACTGGCTGCTCCCAGGCCCTGCTGCCTGCCACCACATGGCCCACCGCCACCATTTGGGACCTACAGCATTTCTGCTGCCTACTGCCGCGGGGATCTTGGAGAATTTTTTAAAAAGAACAACACAGAGGACCTGACTTCAGTCCCCAGACCCCAAATGGTGGTTCACAACTGCCTGTTATTCCGGTTCCAAGGGATATGACACCATCTTATGAGCTCCGTGGGAAAATCCAAAGACACAAATGCAAGTAAAATACTTATACACATGAAATTAAAATAAGCAAAACCTGAAATAATAATAAGATACATACTTTGGTCTGGATAGTGCTCTTAACCAGCAGACCTGAGTTCAGGTTGCAGTACTTACTAACAGCAATCAATAAAAGTGAGGCCTCCCTGGGTTATTTCGCCCATGTTTATGTAGCCCATGTTACATAGCAATACATACATACATACATACATACATACATACACACAAAGGCACACACACACACACACGTTCTAAACATAGTCTGTACATTTATATATTTACTTCACCATTAGAGTGATTCCATATCACAAGTATTGTTGCCAACCACATTGTACACAAGAAGCGAAACGCCCAGAGAGGCTGAATAAGTAGCTCCCAAGTCACAGAGCAACTAAGATGTTACCCATGATTAAGTCATGCCATCTAGTCATACTGATCATTGTGAGGTCAGGAGGCAACCTGGGCACTCAGTGTATAACCATATGAAAAAGGCAGTACATACAGGAAACTGAGAAACTCCCAAGATGGCACATTCACGCCTCATGTCCTAGACTCTGGCAACTGCTTGCTCTCAGCTCTATGATTTGGCAAAGGATCAGAAAGTCAAGGCTAGGTAACCCAGGTGGGACAGACACTGGTTCTCAGACTTTATTCACACGAAGGGGTATATGAAAGAGAGATATGATTGTGTGAGGAAAAGTATGAGGACACAATTTGTGTGCCTCCCTACTTTCCTGCAGTGGACGAGGACAAACTCTACCTGTGCTTAGAAATGATGGCCCAGCCTGAACAGAACAGAAAAGCTTCTCACCAGGATCTCTGTTGACATCCAATGGTCAAGGATGTAGGGGCCAGCAGTGAAGAGAGTAAGGACCATGAGCAGAAGAGGAGAAGAGCCAGGGCTGTGAGAACAAGACACCCAGTCACAGTGAGGAGCTGCTCTGATGCGTTTCCCAGCAATTGTTGTCACGTTATCCACAGTGGGCAATATGATGCATAAAACTGATGTCACAAAGCTCCTGAAACCAGAGCTGGAGGCATGAATTCATGTGTTCCCAGGAGAGAACAAGTCTCGACCTTTCTAGCCTAGTGAATCATGAGGCTATTACCAAGCTAGAGAAGGGACAAGCTAACAGCGCTCTTCCTTCCAGGCTTCCTTCTGGCAGGTGCCTGCCTTGAGTTCCTGCCCTGATTTCCCCAGGGATGAACTGTGACTTGGAAGCTTGTGCCAAATAAACCCTTTCTTCTCAAAGCTGATTTTGTGTTGGAGTGTTCTAGAACAGTCGAAGAAACTGCTACTGTGGCCCACCCTGTTGGCAGGCACAGGCAAGGGAAGGCACATTCCAGACTAGGGTGGGCTGCATAATGAAACATTGAATCAAAAACTAAAACCCAAACCGTAGTGATAACCACAAAATGAAAGTGTAAATCCACTCTTAGGAATACAGGTCGCTGAACAACAGTATTCTGCAGTGTCATGGTATGCCAATGCCTGTCTCTGATGTTCATTCTCTCCTCTCAGAGTCATCGAAGTCCTCCTGTTGCTTGGGCTTTCTCTAATATTAGTGCAGTATGAGATGAATTGATCTACCATGATTTCCTTTAAAGGGACCAAGGAATTGATTTTTCATGTGTGTGGAAGAGTGAGAGAGGAGGAAAGGCTAATTTGTATACATGGATAGCCGGAAATACTAAGCCCAAGTATTGAAAAGGTGGACAATCCCCTTCATACACTTGAGGTGCTAGCATATCAAGCATGACGGCTTTTATTCAAAAAGCTGTGACTTTCTCATCAGTGACCTTGGACCCTAGAAGAGAGTGGTGGCATATTCGACCGGTATGCTAGAATTAAACAGACCAGCTTAAAACAACAGATATAATTTAATAATTGAAAACGGGGAAACTCACACGACCGGATAAAGGTTCCAATGTCCAAAACAGGTCGGGAACACAGCAAGAAGAGTGCTGGATTCCCAGGTTTTGTTCCCTGGCCCTAGGCAGCCACACCCTAGTCAAATGTGATTGGCTGAGTTTCCCCATCAAGAGACCAACTTCCTGTAAAAGGTGGTGACAGAAAAAGTTTACTCAGTCTCTTATTCATTGAAAACATTCTTCATGCCTGAATGTGACAAAGATGTTTTCAAAAAGAAAGAAAAGTAAGAGTCCTGGGAACAAGCACAAATACACAAATATAAACAATCAGAAATTCTTCAAGTTGAAGAAAAAGTATACCAGAAACAAGAAAATCCTATGGTGCAAATAAAGACCATCAGAAGGCTTAATGTCATCTTAATACCAAGTTCCCTATTTCCAATATTTTCCTTTAAAATACACAAGGGCCTCGAAGATGGCCAAGTGCCTACAGATGCTTGAGTCCACCATGATGGCCTGAGTTTGCCTCCATGGGTACACTGAAAAGGGAGAACTGACTCCTAAAATTTCCCTGCTACCACCACGTGAATATTGTGCATAAATACATATGCACAAAATGTAAAATATATGTGAATGTTTAAAAGCAAGTTTTGATATTTTAGGTATGTTTAACACGTATGCATATGAATTAACTATAGTGTCTTGTAGAATAAAGAGCACTAGAAAATGGCAAATGACTTTCTCTTGTTAAAAAGTTTTACTTTTGAAATATGATCTCACCCTGTCTCCCATACTGGACTGAACCTCACTATGTGGCCCCGGCTGGCCTCAAATTTATATGAAACCCTCTTGAGTCCTGGGATTACAGGGGTGAGGCACCAAACCTACCAACAGGATATACTTTCTGGATAAAGGGGTCAAAAAGCAATACTGTGTACACTAAAAAATAGTAAGGACATATAATTTATAATCTCTAAAACATATCAGAAAGGCTGACGAGAAATGAGAGTGTTCTAAAGCTAAAATATAAAAAATAAGAATTAGAGAAACAAAATATGAAGGGGATAAGATTGTAAATGATAAAGAGTAGAACGTCACAACAGAAACATTAGCTATTAATGCATCAAACACTACAAATGAAGGATAAATATTTTCTGAACAGGTACAAAAGCAAGAACAGTAATACCTTATCAGTAAGATGGAGAGTTTAGAAGTGTGTGTGGGGGCTGGGAGGATGGCACAGCAGTTAGCATCACTGTCTGCTCTTCCAGAGGACCCGGGTTCAATTCCCAGCAGCCACATGGCAGCTCACAGCTGCAGTCACTAAAATTCTAGGGGACCCGGCACCCACACATACACCTAAATCATGCAGGCCAAACACGAACACACGTAAAATAAAAATAAGTAATTCTCTTTTAAGTAGAAGAAATGATGCTGGCAACAGTTGTGAACATGTCACTGACTTTATAATCATTTACGGATCATTTAGGAAGGGCTGGTTGCAGGGAACAGCTTCTGGCCTCAGTTCAGTTTAGTCTGCTTAGATTGTTGGTGGGGTTTGCAAGTTTGCTGTTTGAGCACTTAGCCCCCAGCAGGTGGCACTGTTGGAAGACTGTGGGGAGCATCCCAGGCCTGCAGCATGAGGGCAGGGCCTTTGAAGGCTGTTACACTTACCACTCACTGAATCTGATATGTAAGCTTTGCATCCTGTCCATTGCCACATGAGGAGTCTCCACCATGTGCCGCGGTCCCCATTAACAGCACCGTGATGGCATTGTGTGACACTTTTCCTGGGTAGGGAACCCATGTCAGACCAAATTGTGGGTGAGGAGTTTATACAACAAGGGTGATTCTAAAGCACTTGCATCACTAAAAGCCCACTCTCTCACGGATTCTGCATCTATCTGAATCTCCGGAGGTGGTGGATGGATCCAAAGTAACATCGTTCTCCAGACCCAACAGAGCTGATGCACATAGGACCTCACAAAGACTGTGAGATCACTCACAAGATCCGCAGGAGCTCAAGCCAGTTAAATGCAAGCATGGAGGAGCGGAAGTGGCCACAAAGCCCTACAACTTGCCAATAGCTATTTGTGATTGATAGCCGCTTTCTCAATGGAGTGACACTGGGTATGGCAAACACACCCCAGAACAGGCCCCATGCCCAGTCTTTTCCAGTATAAATAGAACTCCATGGTTTTGCTTTTGACTTACAAACATACTGTTTTGTTTAAGCAAGAAAAAGGGTATGATGTTTAGTTGAAAGAGGTTGGGGAAGGGGAAAATATAAACAAAAATTTTAAAAAGAAAGAAAACTTTAAAGTAAAATAAATATGTTGAGGCAAGGCTGAGGGGATGGCTTTCCAGAGGACCTCACTTCAGTCCCCAGACCACAAACGGTGGTTCATAACTGACTGTTATTCCAATTCCAAGTGATCTTATGACCTCCGAGGGAAAATCCATAGACTCACAGGCAGGTAAAATACCCATACACATAAAATTAAAATAAACAAAACCTGTAATAAAATGATATACCTGTTGGCCTCTTATACAGAGGACCTGAGTTCAGTTTGCAGTACCTATAACAGCCATCTGTAACTGTGAGGCCACCCTGGGCTATTTCAGCCCATGTTTATTTAGTCCTTCTTACAAAGCAAGACATACACACATATACCGACACACAAAAACAAGTTCTCCACATAGTCTGTACATTTATATATTTATTTCACTATTAGTGTGACTCCATATCATAAGTATTGTTGCCATCCACATTGTACACAAAAAGCAAAAGGCCCAGAGAGGCTAAATAAGTAGCTCCCAAATCCCAGAGCAACTAAGATGTTACCCATGATTTAGTCATGCCACCTAGTCATCCTGATCATTGAGAGGTCAGGAGGCAACCTGGGCACTCAGTGTGTAACCATATGAAGGAAGCAGTAGATACAGTAAACTGAGAAACACCCAAGATGGCACATTCAGGGCTCATTTCCTAGACTCTGGCAACTGCTCATTCTCAGCTCTATGATTTGGAAAAGGATCGGAAAGAAAAGGCTGGGTAACCCAGGTGGGCCAGATACTGGTTCTCAGACTTTATTCACAGGAAGGGGTATATGAAAGAGAGAGATATAAATGTGTGATGGGAAAGAGTGAGAAGGCTAGTTTGTCTGCTTCCCTGATTTCCTGCTGTGGAACAGTGCAAAGTCTACCTGTAATTGGAAATTTTGGCAGAGCATGAAAAGAACAGAAAAGCTGCTTGCCAGAATCTCTGTGGACAATTAGTGGTCATTAATGTGAATGACACCTGACACGGAATGTGCATGTGGGGTCCAGCAGTGAGGACAGTAAGAAGCAGGAGCAAAGGGGAAAAGAGCCAGGGCTTTGAGACCAAACACCAAGTCACTGTGAGGAGCTGCTCTGATGCGTTTCTTGGCAATTGTTGTCATGTTATCCACAGTGGGTGCATGATGCATAAAACTGATGTCACAAAGTTCCTAAAAACCAGAGCTGGAGCCATGAATTCATGTGTTCTAGGTAGAGACCAAGACTCCACACATCTACCAGTGGTCTTGTGGAGATAGGAACCAGAGGCAGGGTCTTATCCTTGTGCTTCCTGCTTTCTATTCTGGAGAACTTACTGGCACAAGATGAGCACCCCTGGGAGTCAGAGAATCTTACAGGACCTGCTCTATAGGGACCATCTAGTTCCTTGGCCAGAAGGGACTGGCAATACATCCTGCCGCTCTCCTCTCTGTTCAGCATCCCTGGAGTCTATGTCAGGCCTGACAAACCCATCATTCTTACCTTCCAGGTTTAAGGTCTGAGGATTCTGCCTCCTCTCCAGGCTGAAGCCGTCCATCTACTACTGCAGTAGGCTTCAGTGCCCTTCCCGACCACAGTCAGAAAAACTTATTCTCTCCCCATGGTCCCAGGTAGGCTGTGTTGCCCAATCTTGCTTAAAAGGCTTTATTGTTGGTCAGGTCTGAAACATGAGCAAGAAAGAAACTTCCAGATGGCTAGACTCACCCTGACTGGTGTACAGTTTCATCATCTTCTCTTTCCACTCAGCATGATTCTGGGAAGCCTCTGCTGGCTGTTGCTGGCTGCTTTCTTCTCTGAGAACTGGTGCACTGCCCCAAATGAGCTGAGGATAACCAAGATCTGAGCCAGATGCCTGAACACCATACTCTCTCCATTGTGCTGAAGGAAAAACACTAAAAAGACCTAGGATTTGGAGTATGATGGCAGTTGACAGTGAAGCTATTAGGCATAAGGTGATGTCTGGGATGGACCAACAGACCACAAAAGAAAAGCCTCATTTGTATACATGGATAGCTGGAAATCCCAAGACCACATATTGAAAAGACGGCCACTCCCCTCCATCCACTTGAGGTGCTAGCACATCTAGTATGATGTGTTTTATTCAAAACGCTGTGACTTTCTCATCAGTGACCTTGGACCCTAGAAGAGAGGGGGGGCGTATTTTACCAATAAGCTAGAATTAAGCAGACCAGCTGAAAAAAACTGATATAATTTAATAATTGAAAAGGAGAAACTCACACGACCGGATAAAGTTTCCCAAGTCCAAAACTGGTCTGGCTGCAGCAAGAAGAGTGCAAAAGAGAGCAAGGGCAGCTGGATTCCCTGGTTTTCTTCCCTCGCCCCAGGCAGCCACAACCTAGCCAAAAGAGATTGGCCGAGCTTCCCTATCAAGAGAGCAACTTCCTCTAAAAGGTGGTGACAGAAAAAGTTAACTCAGTCTCTTATCCATTGACAACATTGTTCATGTCTGAAGGTAATGTAGATGTTTTCAGAAAGAAAGAAAAGTAAGAGTCCTGGGAACAAGAGGAATACAGAAATATAAATAATCAGAAATTCTTCAGGTTGAAGAAAAACACCAGAAACAACAATATCATTTGGTGCAACTAAAGCCCATCAGAACGCATGAATGTCATCTTAATACCAAGTTCCCTATTTCCACGTTTTTCTTTATAATACACACAGTGCCTGACAAGATGGCCCAGTGCCTACACATGCTTGCGTCAAGCACATTGGCCTGAGTTTGACTCCATGGGTACAGTGAAAAGAAAGAAGTGACTCTTAAAAGTAGCCTGCTAACTCCACGTGTATATTGTGACACAAATTCATAAATACATGTGGACAAAATGTAAAATATATGTGAATGCTAAAAAGCAAATAATGATATTTTAGGTATGTTTAACATATATGCACATGAATTAACCACAGTGTATTGTAGAATAAAGAGCACTAGAAAATGGCAAATGAATTTCTATTGTTAAAAAGTTTTACTTTTGAAATATGGCCTCACCCTGTAAACTATAATAAACTGAACCTCACCATGTGACCCACTCCTGGCATCAAAATCATGTCAAACCCTTTGCTTCCACTTCTTGAGCCCTGGGATTACAGGTATGGGGCACCACACTAATATCAGGATTTACTTTCTGGATAAAGGGTTCAAAAAGCAATACTGTGTAGACTATAAAATAGTAAGGACATATAATTTATAATCACTAAGGCATATCAGAAAGGCTGATGAGAAATGAGAATGCTCTAAAGCTAAAATATTAAAAATAAAAATTAGAGAATCAAAATATGAGTGGGATAAGAGTGCAAATGATAAAGAATAGAACATAACAACAGATACATTAGCTATTAATGCATAAAACACTGCAAATAGAGGAGGAATATTTTCTGAACAGTTACAAAAGCAAGAAAAGTAATACCTTATTAGTAAGCTAGGTAATTAAAGAAGTGTGTTTGAGAGCTGGGAGGATGGCTGATCAGTCAGCATCACTGACTGCTGTTCCAGAGGACCAGGGTTCAATTCCCAGCACCCACATGGCAGCTCACAGCTGGCAGTCACTACAATTCCAGGGGACCTGGCACCCTCACATACACCTATATCATGCAGATCAAACATTCACGCACGTAAATTAAAAATAAGTAATTCTCTTTAAAATAGATGAAAAAGATGCTGACGACAGTGGTGAAGCTGTCTCTGCCTTTAGAATCATTTACTGCTCATTTAGTAAGGGCTGGTTGCTGGGAATAGCTGCTAACTTCAGTTCAGTTTAGTCTCCTTAGATTGTAGGTGGGGTTGGCATGTTTGCTGTTTGAGCACTTACCCCCAGCAGGTGGCACTGTTGGAGGAGTGTGGGTAGCATCCCAGGCCTGTAGCATGAGGGCAGGGCCTTTGAAGGCTGTTACACTTAGCACTCACTGAATCTGATCTGTAAGCTTTGCATCCTGTCCATTGCCACATGAGGAATCTCTACCATGTGACAGGGTCACCATTAACAGCACCTTGATGGCATTGGTGACACTTTTCCTGGGTAGGGAACCCATGTCAGACCAAATTGTGGGTAAGGAGTTTATAGAAACAGGGGTGACTCTAAAGCACTTGCATCACTAAAAGCCCACTCTGTCACGGGTGATGACTCATGGAGTCTGCATCTATCTGAATCTACAGAGGAGGTGGATGACTCCAAAGTAACATCGTTCTCCAGACCCAACAGAGCTGATGCACATAGGACCTCACAGAGACTGTGAGATCACTCAGGAGATCTGCAGGAGCTCAAGCAGATAAAATCCCAGGCAGGAGGAGGGGAAGTGGCCACAAAGCCCTATACCTATCAAGTAGCTGTTTGTGATGGAAAGCTGCTTTCTCAATGGAGTGACACTGGGTATGCCAAAGAAACCCGAGAACAGGCCCCATGCCCAGTAGTTTCCAGTATAAATAGGACTCCATGGTTTTGTTTTTGACTTATAAAAGGACTGTTTTGTTTGTTTTAAGCAAGAGAAAGAGCATGATGTTGAGTTGGGAGGAGTTGGGGAAGGGAGAAAATATGATAAAAATAAATTAAAATTTTAAAAACAAAGAAAACTTAAAAGTAAAATATATATGTTGAGGCAAGGCTGAGGGGATGGCAATTTCAGAGGACCTGACTTCAGTCCTGAGACCCCAAATGGTGGCTCACAACTGCCTGTTATTCCAGTTCAAGGGATCCGACACCATCTTATGATCTCTGTGGGCAGACACACACGCAGGTTAAATAACCATACAAATAAAATTAAAATGAACAAAAGCTGAAATAATAATAAGATACATACTTTGATCTGGATAGTGCTCTTAACCAGTGGACCTGAGTTCAGGTTGCAGTACTTACTAACAACAATCTAGAACTGTGAGGCCTGCCTGGATTATTTCGCCCATGTTTACGTAGCCCATGTTACATAGCAAGACATACATACATACATACATACACACACGCACACACACCAAACACACGTTCTCCACATAGTCTGTACATTTATATATTTACTTCACCATTAGAGTGACTCCATATCATATGTATTGTTGCCATCCATATTGTACACAAGAAACAAAATGCCTAGAGAGGATGAATAAGTAGCTCCCAAGTCACAGAGCAACTAAGATGTTACCCATGATTAAGTCATGCCTCCCAGTCATCCTGATCATTGTGAGGTCAGGAGGCAACCTGGGCCCTCAGTGTATAACCATATGAAGGAGGCAATAGATACAGGAAACTGAGAAACACCCAAGATGACAAGTTCATGCCTCATTTCCTAGACTCTGGCAATTACTCGCTCTCAGCTCTATGATTTGGAAAAGCATCAGAAGTCAAGACGAGGACCCTGGTGGGCCAGTATCTGGTTCTCAGACTTTACTTACTGGAAGGGGTATATGAAAGAGAGAGATGAGTGTGTGAGGGGAAAGTACACCAATACTTGTTTGTCTGTCTCCCTGGTTTCCTGTAGTGGACCAGAACAAAGTCTACCTGTGGTTGGCAATGTTGGCCCAGCCTGAGAAGAACAGAAAAGCTTCTCGCCAGTATCTCTGTCAACGTTTAGTGGTCGAAGATGTGAATGACACCTCACTCAGAATGTGCCTGCGGGGTCCAGTGGTGAGGACAGTAAGGACCATGCCTACAAGGGGACAAGATTCAGGGTTGTGAGAACAAAACACCCAGTCACTGTGAGGAGCTGCTCTGATGCGTTTACTGGCTATTGTTGTCACGTTGTCCATAGTGGGTGCTATGATGCATAAAACTAATGTCACAAAGCTTCTGAAAACCAGAGCTGGAGACATGAATTCATGTGTTCACAGTAGAAACCAAGTCTCCACCCTCCTAGCCATGGTTTTGTAAAGATAGGAACCAGAGGAAGGGCCTTAGCCCTGTAGATCCTGCTTCCTATTCTGGAGGGCTTCCGGGTGCTAGATGGACACCCCTGGGATCAGAGAACATGACAGGACCTGCCCTTTTGGGACCAGCTCCTTTCCTTGGCCAGAATGGAATGGCGATACACCCTGCCACTCTCCTCTCTGTTCAGCATCCCTGGGGCCCTTCTCAGGCCGGACTAACACCTTATTCTTACCTTCCAGGTTTAAGGTCTGAGGATTCTGCTCTCTGGGCTGAAGCCATCCTTCTACTACTGCAATTGGCTTCAGTGGCCTTCCCGACCACAGCCAGACCAACTGGTTCTGTCCCAATGGTCCCAGATAGGCTGTGTTGCCCACTCTTGCTTAAAATGCTTTTGTTGGTCAGGTCTGAAACATGAGCAAGAAAGTAACTTCCAGATGGCTAGACTCACCCTGACTGGTGTACAGTTTCATCATCTTCTCTTTCGACTCAGCATGATTCTGGGAAGACTGTGCTGGCTGTGGCTGTCTGCTTTCTTCTCTGAGAGCTGCTGCACTGCCACAAATGATCTGAGGAATAACCAAGATCTGAGCCAGATGTCCGGAAACCAGACTGTCTCCATTGTGCTGAAGGAAAAACACTAAAAGACCTAGGATTTGAGTATGATGGCATCTGCCAGTGAAGCTATTAGGCATAAGGTGAGCTCTGGGAGGTCCTACAGACCACATACAATGGGTAGGCAGCCTAGGATCCTGACATGCCATGAAGATAATGGTGGTGACCTACCTGGGGTCAAGAGAGAAGGAGAATGGCATTGGGAGACTCTGAAAGAATCAGCTCAGGTTCTTCCAAATCGGATGTGACCAACAATGGGGGCTGTGGTCCATATTAGCTGAATCAGATTAAAACAGCCTCAAGAATTCCTCTGCAGGGTGGCATCTAGAGTACTCTAACCCTTTCCCCTAGTAAACTTTCAATTTAGCTATAATCTTTCTTTCTTTCTTTCTTTGTTTCTTTCTTCCTTCCTTCCTTTCTTTCTTTCTTCCTTTCTTTCTTCATTTCATTCTTTCTTTTTTCTTTCGTTCTTTGTTCCTTACTTCTCTTTCTTCCTTGTTTCCATCCTTCTTTATTTCCTTCCTTCTTTCTTGTTTATCTGAGTTTCTCTGTGTAGCCCTGGCTGTCCTGAAACATTATCACCAAACCAGACTGGCCAACAACTCAGAGATTCATTTGCTTCTGCCTCCAGAGTTCTAAGGTTAAAGGTGTGCACCACCATGCCTGGAAAACATCAGCTGTTTCTTAAACTTCTATACATATTCTTGCATCTTATACACGTACTTACGTATAGCAGATTGAATTCTAGGTAAGCTGGGCTTCTGAGAAAAGCACAGCCTTTTCCAAGAGGTATCTATTCTAGGGAGAGCACAAAGGAGACATGGACATGGAGGCCCTGTGCCCATGAGAATTGGGGTTGCTGTATCTCAACTTGGCCACTTTGCTTTGCCTCCTTGATTGCTCTGCTGACACTCTTTAGTACTTGTCCAACCACTGCATCCTATCTGAATTCTTCTCTTTTGAGAACAAAAAGGATCAAATGAACAAATGAATGAAAGAAAGAAAGAAAGACAGGGAGAAGAAAGGAAGGAAGGAAGGAAAGAAGGAAGGAAGGAAGGAAGGAAGGAAGGAAGGAAGGAAGGAAGGAAGGAAGGAAGAGACTGCTCCTAAAGTCAAGACCAGAGAAAAACCAGTGAGGTAACTGGAAGTAGGATTCAGGAGGCCGGAATTAGGTTGGGTAGTATCACTGAAAGGCTGGCAAAGCAGCCAACCCCTAGGGAGACCTTTTACCTCTACCAAGTGTTCATACTCAAAGGGCGAGGTCCTGTCACTAGGAATGCTCACACTCCACACTCCAGTGAGTTCCTGTCTCTTCTCATTTATATTCCTCACTCTGTGCAGAATGTTGCTCCTGTCTCCAACTCAAAATGATGGGATTAAAAGTGTGTTCCCAAACACTGAGATTAAAGGTGTAAACCACCACCACCTGGATCTGTTTCTGGATCAATGTTGTATACTCCAGGATAGCCAGGAACTCATAGAGATTTGCCTGCCTCTGTCTTCCAAGTCCTGAGATTAAAGGGGTGTGCTACCACCACCCCTTTGTCCTGTATAGCCGACGAATGTGGCTGCTATGCCCGCTGATCTTCAGGCAAGCTTTATTCATTTAAACACAAATATACCAGTATACAGAGGCCATGGCGGGAATGCTGCTTACTGCCTTGCTTTCCATGGCTTACTCAGCTTCCCTGTTATACACCCTACCACCACCTGCCTGCTGAAGTTTCTTTATACAAGACTTGGGGCCGGTGTCATTAGACTCTCACCTGAGATTCCAGCTTCTCCTTGAGGCTTTTCCTTTTCAGCTGTGTGAGATTCTGTCCCAGTTACATGTGGTTCTGTAGCCTCTGGAGACTCTAGAGTACCCAGAGTGTGGAAGGTCGATTGACAGGGCAGGCACTTCCATCTATCCAGCTACAGAGAAGGACTCCTTCTTCCAGGCCACAGTCAGTCGCTGCTCTGCACCTGTAAGTAATCCCTCATCGGTTAGCTGTAAGTTTTCAACTCTGGCTCAGCAGGTTGTGTTTTTGTGGAATAATACCTTGGTCTGTTGGAGGCCTAGCTGATTTGGGAAACAGTTAACTCTCAGGCTTTAAGTCAATGATTTCAGAATATACCCATGTCTTTTAGTACATGCTCTTTTTTTAGTACATCCACTTTTTTAAAAAAAAAAAAAACTACATTTCTGATTATCTTGTATCCCAACTAAACACTTCATCCTAGATGTGAGGAAATAGCTCAGGTAGCAAGGGGCTCTCTTTGCAAGCATGAGGACCCAAATTCAACTGCCAGAATCTAAATAAAAACTCTAGTTCTGGTAGCCTGTACTTGAAATCCCAGCACAAAACTGTGCAGATGTAATGATCCTGTCGTTTACTGGTGAGAAGGTTTACCCTATTTTGTGAGCTTCAGGCCAATGAAAGACTCTGTCTCAGAAAAAAAAAAGTGGATAGCACATGAGAAAACACACCCAAAGCTGTCCTTAGGCATCTACCACAAGTGTGCACAGATACCCAGACCCACACCAACCCACCGAACCCCCCACACACACACACGCATACATACACACACACCTACATTTGATCACCTGGTGTAGAGATTCTCTTCCCTGGATAGCCTGTGAAATCATACTAGGAGCTTACATACCCCACACACCAATACAACCTGACAACACCCTCCGCCACCACACACAGAGGAATGGAGAGAGAGAGAGTGAATTATGGACCTTATGTTCAAAGGCTAATTTAATTAGCCTTATAGGAGGTCCAGGTATCAGTACTAAGAAATCAGGTGATACTAACCAACCTAATTCTGGCTTCCTGAATCTTACTTTTAGTTACCTCACTGGTTTTCTTACTAAGTACAGAGGATCTCCATTTCTCTCTGGTCTTGACCTTAACAGCAGTTTCCTTCCTTTCATCTTTCTGACTGTCCTTCTTTCATTCATTTGTTCATTTGATCCTGCTTGTTCTCAAAAGGGCATAATTCTGATAGGATGCAGTAGTTGGTCAAATACTCAAGAGTGTAAGCCGAGCAATCATGGAGGCAAAGCAAACTGGCCAATTTGAGATGCAGCAACCTAGATTCTAGTGGGCCCAGGGCCTAAATTTCTCTTCTCACTATCCATCTCTTATATGTCCTCCCCCTAGAATGGATACTTCTAGGAAAAGTGTGTGCTTTTCTCAGAAGCCCAGCTTATCTAGAATTCAATCTGTTATACGTAAGTACGTGTATAAGATGCAAGAATATGTATAGAAGTTTAAGAAACAGCTGATGTTTGCCAGGCATGTTGGTGCATGCCTTTAATCCCAGTACTTTGGAGACAGAGGTAGATGAATCTCTGAGTTTGTGGACAGTCTGGTTTATATAGAAAGTTCCAGGACAGCCAGGGCTACACAGAGAAACTCATATACACAATAAGGAAAAAAGGAAGGGAGGAAGGAAGGAAGGAAAGAAGGAAGGAAGGAAGGAGGGAAGGAAGGAAGAAAGGAAAGAAAAGGTGAAGGAAAGTTTACTAGGGGAAAGGGTTAGAGCATTCTGCATGACACCCTGCAGAAGAAGTATTGAGGCTGTTGTAATCTGATCCAGCTAATATGAAGCACCGTCTCCCATTTTTGATCATATCCTGTTTGGCCCTCCCTGACTCTCCCACTGCCATTCTTCTACTTGACCCAAGTTAGGCCACCACCATTATCTGATATATATAGTTTGGGCTGAGGAATCATTTCTTAGACTTTTAGAGAAAAAGAAACGTTAGTGTGTTGCATCCTTCCCTCCTGTCTTTACCTCAGTGGAGTCAACTTTGGGAAGAGGATGTGCACACTAGACCATAATGAGGCTTCCATAAGAAGTTCTTCTGTGAATTAGATCACCTCCGTCAAGGTTGCAGAATACATCAAGTTCTTCATGTTGTATATTGTTCATTTTATAAAAGCTCCCTCCAGAAATGGAAGCCTCACAGACATGGTGGCTGTCCTAGTTTTATTGTCGACCTAACACAGTGTCAACTGAGAGGGAAGCGTCTACTGAGACACTGCCTACATCAGATGAGGAGGTTGGTCTTGGGACACATTTGTGTGTGGTTTCCTTGATTATTAACTCACATAAGAAGTCCCAGTCCGCTGTAGGCAATATCATTCCTAGGGAGGAGGCTCTGGGTTAGATAAAAGTACCAGCAAAACATGAGACTATGACCAAGCTAGAGAAGGGACAAGCTAACAGCACTCTTCCTTCCAGGTTCCTGCCTTGATATCCTACCCCGATTTCCCCAGGGATGAACTGTGACTTAGAAGCCTGTGCCAAATAAACCCTTTCTTCTCTAAGCTCATTTTGTGTTGGAGTGTTTTAGAACGCACCAGAAACTGCTACTGTGACAGACCCTGTTGGCAGGCACAGGCAAGGGAAGGCACATTCCAGACTAGTCTGGGCTACATAATGAAACACTGAATCAAAAGGTAAAAACAAAACCGTATTGATAACCACAAAATGAAAGTGTAAATCCACTCTTAGGAATAAAGGTCGGTGAGCAAAAGTATTCTGCTGTGTCATGTTATGCCAATGCCTGTTTCTAATGTTCATTCTCTCATCTCAGAGCCATCAAAGTCCTCCCGTCTCTTGGGCTTTCTCTAATACTACTGCAGGTTTGAGATGGATTGATCTACCATGCCTTCCTTTAGAGGGACCATGAAATTGATTTTTCATGTGTGTGGAAAGAGTGAGAGAGGAGGAAACCTCAATTGTAATCATGGATAGCTGGAAATCCCAAGACCACATATTAAAAAGATGGCCACTCCCCTCCATACACTTGAGGTGCTAGCATATCAAGCATGACGGGTTTTATTCAAAAAGCTGTGACTTTCTCATCAGTGACCTTGGACCCTAGAAGAGAGTGGTGGCATTTTCGATTGGTATGATAGAATTAACCAGACCAGCTCAAAACCACAAATATAACTTAATAATTGAAAACAGGGAAATTCACAGGACCTGGGCAAATGTTCAGATGTCCAAAATGGGTTTGGCGAGCATAGTGCAAAGAGAGCAAGTGCACCTGGATTCCCAGATTTTCTTTCCTGGCCCCAGGATGCCATGCTCTAGCCAAATGTGTTTGGCTGAGCTTCCCCATCATCTCCCCCTTTTGTATAAACAAGATCAAATCACACCCAATACAACTATATACAATAGGAACAGATACCAAATATGAAATTACAAGCAACAAACAATATTAAGAAACACATAACTAAAGTTTTACTAAGCATTTTATTTCAAGGAGTATAAATAACTTATTGAAATTAAGTTTAGATAAATCGTGAGTAGGGTAACTACAATTCTCTAATCTTCAACTCCATCAAAATTCTGAGAAGGGAAGTAATATTATTTGAGCAACCAGGAAGTACAAACGAGAAACTTACAAAATGTGCCAAATGATAGAGACAACTGACGACCTGAGAAATCACCCAAAGTCTTATTTGCAATGTTGAGGCAACCAACTTTGGCTAAGGCCTAACGTAACTGACATACCATTTTGAAAGGCAAGAAACTTTTCAGAACTATCTTACCCTGTCTTGGCAGGATATGACAATCCTGTTTTTATCCATTTATGGATACTCTGTAGATCTGTCAGTGGTCAAGGAAAGGCTTTTCTTTGCCCAAAGGCCAGTTCTG
Organism: Microtus pennsylvanicus; assembly: GCF_037038515.1. NCBI lineage: Eukaryota > Metazoa > Chordata > Mammalia > Rodentia > Cricetidae > Microtus > Microtus pennsylvanicus. Next base: position 67,502,782 of record NC_134601.1, read on the forward strand.
CCAAGAAGTAGACAAGCTCCAAGTGGCGTGTCTTTGGTGCTCAACATTCTCTCGGGAGTAGAACGGTGTTGCCAGGAGTGATTGTGTCTGACTACCACGGAACTCTAGGTTAGATTAAAGGCCATTTTCTACAGCTCTTTGAAGAGTTTTAAGATTCTACAATTTATACTAAATATAATCTCTGTGTATCTAAAGAACCTGTTTAGCCTAAACATAAATAGGATAAACATAGATGACTATTGATGTATAATTCTCGATGCCTATCTAACTTAAAAGACTAAGAGAATTAACAACTGTGAAACGAATGAGGACAATGACCTCAAAATGTATACAATATATATCATTACATAAACACTATGTAAGTACGTTAATCAGAGGTAGAAATGTACATTGCAACATGGTAGATAATATATCAATACAATATATATATCAATACATAAAAATGATTTAAACAGAGGTAGCAGACTCACATACAATATTCAATATAATTTAACTTTGTATCAATATACAAGAATCAATACCAATATAATTTTCTAAAAACAATAACTCACAAACACAAATCTATTATCCTATCACCAATTTTCCCTCTTTTTTTTCGAGAATACCCATGAGCCTATTAAATACTTCCCCCATCCCTCAACCATATACCAATTATAAAGAACCCCAAAAGGATGTCCCTAAACCTTAAGGCAAACTCTGCTGGGAGAGGGGACTTTATCCCCTAAAATTGCTTCCAGCTGTCATGGGGGTGACGTTCTTCTTAGGGGGTCCTGTGAAAGTAAATATGGTAAAATTCCAAGATTAATATTTGGTCTGGAGAAATTGCAAATAGTGTCTGAGAGTTTTGAGGACGTCTGGCCAGGGTGTTGTGAAAGATGTGCACCATTTGGAACTGTCTTGTGCAGTTGGTACCAAAAATCAGGTCTTGTAATAGCACTATCAACATGATGATGTCTTATTAGCCAGGTGGAGTCGATATTGTGTGTCCCCATCTTCTTCCTGGAAACTTCAAAGTTCACGTCAAAAAAATTTATTATTTTTCTGGTAAACTAAGCATTATATATAAAGACATATACAGACATATATATTCAATGAAAGGTATAATAAAGACAGAAACAGATATGAGGAAAGGCAAAGAAAGTTTATAAATTATTATTATCATTATTATTATTATTATTCTGTCCCATATCAAGGCTATTAACATGAGACAGAAACTCTGGGACATATCTTATGAACAGGCTTGGAATTGGAGAGGGACTGAGCCTGAGTCCAACTCCAAAACCAGCTCTCTATATTTATAAATAAATGCACATTAACACACATTTAAAAATATGTTTATTATAATTTATTTACTGAAACTATTCAGTTTTCTTGCTGATCCTTATTGGGTTGTAAATAGTTTCCATCTGTCAGTATTCAAACTCCAAGGTCCCTTGAATTCTTTGAAGATGAGTGTTTTCCTGTGGAGATAAGAAGAGAACCCTGCCCCATCCTATATGTTGTTCTTACCATCGGTATGATTATCATCATTGTGAATGAGCTATCATTTCTTTTTTCCAAGAGATTCCTCCTCTTCAAACTGAACCTTTATTTATTTTGATGGTACCCAATATTCTTCTTCTCTTGTAAAATCATGAGCAAAACCATTTCCCCAACGCTGAACATATCCTGGCCTCCATGGCGAGGTCAGCATAACCTTGAAATAAACTGGTTGATTTAATTCTGCAACTTTTCCACTATTCAATGTCATTTTGCAGACATTGTCCCCTTCTCAGTAGCGTTAAAACATTCAAGGTTAATAAAGCATTATGAGTGAGCAGAGCTGGCATGCAGGCCAGACTGAGGGGAGCCAATGGCAGTTTGCTCTGAACAGGTGAGGTCCAAACCTGAGGAAAGAGCCTAGGACATAGCTCCAAGTGCGGCCTGCAGGCAAAGCTCATGGCTCTTAGGTCCCCTCACTCTAAGCTGGGATGTGGGAGAAAGCTTCCTGCAGCAAGAGCATGAGATGGTGCTGATATCAATGAACGAATAAATGTGGTGTGGCCTCAACTGGCCAGAGCCTTAAAGGGCTCTAAAAAGCCCCAAGGACAGGCACCAAGTGATGGTGCATTCGATCTGCATGCTAGAATTAACCAGACCAGCTGAAATCAACAGATACAGTTTAATAATTGATAATGGGGAAACTCACACAACCTGGGTAAAAGTTCCCATGTCCAAAACAGGTCTGAAGAACACCATGCAAAGAGAGACAAAGAGAGCTAATTCACCTGGATTCCCAGGTTTTCTTCCCTGGCCCCAGGCAGCTGCACACTAGCCAAATGTGATTGACTGAGCTTCCCCATTCAGAGAGCAACTTCCTCTAATGGGTGGTGACAGAAAAAGTTAAATCAGTCTCTTAGCCATTGAAAACATTCTTCATGCCTGAAGGTGACATAGATATTTTCAGAAAGAAAGAAAAGTAAGAGTCCTGAGAACAAGCAGAAATACACAAATATAAACAATCAGAAATTCTTCAGGCTAAAGAAAAAGAATACCAGAAACAACAACACCCTTTGCTGCAAATAAAGACCATCAGAAGGCTTGAATGTCTTTTTAATGCCAAGTTCCCTATTTCCACATTTTTCCTTTAAAATACAAACAGAGCCTGGCAAGATGGCCCAGTTCCAACCGATGCTTGTGCAGAGCAGGATGGCCTGAGTTTGCCTCCCCGGGTACAGTAACAAGAAAGAAGTGACTCCGAAAAGTCGCCTACTACCTCCATGTGTATATTGTGACACAAATGAATAAATACATGCAGACAGATGAAAGATAAAATATATGTGAATGCGTAAAAGCAAATGATGATATTTTATGGATGTTGAACACATATGCACGTGGATTATCTATAGGGTATTGTAGAATAAAGAGCTCTAAAAAACAGCAAATGTATTTCTATTGCTAAATATTTGACTTTTAAAATAAGATTTCACCCTGAAACCCATACTGTACTGAACCTCACCATGTGTCCCCGGCTGGCCTCAATCTCATGTCAAACCCTTTGCTTCCACTTCCTGAGCCCTGGGATTACAGGTGTGAGGCACCACACCTAACATCAGGATAAACTTTCTGGAGAAAGGGTTCTAAAAGAAATACTGTGTAGACTATAAAATAGTAAGGATATATAATTTATAATCACTAAAACATATCAGAAAGGCTGATGAGAAATGAGAATGTTCTAAAGCTAAAACATTAAAAATAAGAATTAGAGAAACAAAATATGAGGGGGATAAGAGTGCAAATGATAAAGAGTACAACGTCACAACAGATACATTAGCTATTAATGCATCACACACTGCAAATAAAGGATAAATATTTTCTGAACAGTTACAAAAGCAAGAGCATTAATACCTTATCAGTAAGCTAGAGAGTTTAAGAAGTGTGTGAGGGCTAGGAGGGTGGCTCAGCAGTCAGCATCACTGTCTGCTCTTCCAGAGGACCAGGGTTCAACTCCCAGCACCCACATGGCAGCTGGCAGCTGGCTGTCACTAAAATTCCAGGGGACCTGGCACCCGTACACAGGCCTATATCATGCAGGTCAAACACAAACACACGTAAAATAAAAATAAGTAAATCTCTTTAAATGGAAGAAAAAGATGCTGTCGACAGTTGTGAACCTGTCACTGGCCTTAGAATCATTTACTGCTAGTTGCTGGGAACAGCTTCTGTTCTCAGTTTAGGTTAGTCTACTTAGACTGTTGGTGGGGTTTGCAAGTCTCCTCTTTGAGCACTTAGCCCCCATCAGGTGGCACTGTTGGAGGACTGTTGGGAGCATCCCAGGCCTGTAGCATGAGGGCAGGGACTTTGAAGGCTTTTACACTTACCACTCACTGAATCTGATCTGTAAGCTTTGCATCCTGGCCATTGCCACATGAGGAGTCTCCACCTTGTGCTGCGGTCCCCATTATTGGCACCGTGATGGCATTGTGTGACACTTTTCCTGGGTAGGGAACCCATGTCAGACCAAATTGTGGGTGAGGACTTTACACAAGAGGGGTGATTCTAAAGCACTTGTATCACTAAAAGCCCACTCTCTCACGTGTGAGGACTCACATAGTCTGCATCTATCTGAATCTCCGGAGGTGGTGGAAGACTCCAAAGTAACATCATTCTCCAGACCCAGCAGAGCTGACGCACATAGGACCTCACAGAGACTGTGACATCACTCACGATATCTGTAGGAGCTCAAGCCAGATAAAATCACAGCATGGAGGATGGGAAGTGGCCACAAAGCCCTACACCTAGCCAAGTGGCTATTTGTGATTGATAGCTGCTTGGAGAGGGAAAAAAGTTTTCTCAATGAAGTGACACTGGGTATATCAATCACAGCCCAGAACAGGCCCCATGCCCAGTAGTTTCCAGGATAACTAGGACTCCATGGTTTTGTTTTTGACTTATAAAAGGACTGTTATGTTTGTTTTAAGCAAGAGAAAGAGCATAATGTTAAGTTGGGAAAAGTTAGGGAAGGGAGAAAATATGATAAAAATGAATGAAAAATTTAAAAATAACGAAAAATGAAAAGTAAAATATATATGTTGAGGTGGGGCTGAGGGGATGGCTCTTGCAAAAGGCCTGACTTCAGTTCACAGACGCCAAATGGTGACTCACAATTGCCTCTCATCTAGTTCCAAACATTCAGACACCATCTTATGACCTATGTGGGCATATCCACAAAGACACACGGGAGATAAAATATCCCTACACATAAAATTAAAGTAAATAAAACCTGAAATAATATGATACAACTATTGGTTTCGATAGTGCTCTTAGTCATAGGACCTGAGTTCAGTTTGCAGAACCTACTAACAGCCATCTGTATTGTGAGGCCATCCTGGGCTATTAATCCCATGTTAAATAGCAAGACACACACACACACATACACACACACACATTATAAACATATCTGTACATTTATATATTTCTTTCACTATTAGTGTGCCTCCATCTCATAAGCATTGTTGCCAAACATATTTTATACAAGAAACAAAAGACCCAGAGAGACTGAAAAGTAGCTCCCAAGTCACAGAGCAACTAAGATGTTACCCATGATTAAGTCATGCCATCTAGTCATACTGATCATTGTGAGGTCAGGAGGCAACCTGGGCCCTCAGTGTTTAACCATATGAAGGAGGCAGTAGATACAGAAAACTGAGAAACACCCAAGATGGCACATTCACGGCTCATTTCCTAGACTCTGGCAACTACTCACTCTCAGCTCTATGATTTGAAAACGGATCAGAAAGTCAAGGCAGGGGATCCCAGGTGGGCCAGATACTGGTTCTCAGACTTTATTCACTGGAAGGGGTATATGAAAGAGATATATGAATGTGTGAGGAGAAACTATGGGGACACTTCTTTGTCTGCCTCCATAATTTCCTGCAGTGGACCAGGACAAATTCTACCTGTGATTGGAAATGGTTGCCCAGTCTGAAAAGAACAGAAAAGCTTCTTGCCAGTATCTCCTTCGATAAGCAGAAAATGAAAGTGTAAATCCAGTCTTAGGAATACAGGTCTCTGACCAACAGTATTCTGCTGTGTCATGTTATGCCAATGCCTGTTTCTGATGTTCATTCTCTACTCTCAGAGCCATCGAAATCCTCCCGTCTCTTGGGCTTTCTCTAATACTAGTGCAGTATGAGATGAATTGATCTACCATGATTTCCTTTAAAGGGACCATGGAATTGATTTATCATGTTTGTCGAGTGAGAGAGGAAGAAAGCCTAATTTGTATACATGGATAGCCGGAAATCCCAAGACCACGTATTGAAAAGATGTCCAATCCCCTCCATACACTTGAGGTGCTAGCATATCACACAAGACACATTTTATTCAAAAATCTCTGACTTTCTCATCAGTGACCTTGGAGGCTATTAGAGTGGTGGTATGTTCGACTGGTATGTTAGGATTAATCAGACCAGCTCAAAACAGCAGATATAATTTAATAATTGAAAATGGAGAAACTCAACACTACTGGGGTAAAGGTTCCCATGTCCAAAACCAGTTTGGTGAACACTGCACTAAGAGAGGCAGAGGGAGCAAGGGCAGCAGGATTCCCAGGTTTTCTTCCCTGCCCCCAGGCAGCCACACCCTAGCCAAATGTGATTGGCTGAGCTTTCCATCAAGAGAGAAACGTCCTCTAAAGGTAGTGACAGAAAAACTTAACTCAGTCTCTTATCCATTGATAACATTCTTTCTGCTTTAAGGTGACGTAGATGTTTTCAAAAAGAAGGAAAAGTAAGAGTCTTGGGAACAAGGAGAAATATATAAATATAAACAATCAGAAATGATTCAGGTTGCAGAAAAAGAATACCACAGATAACAACATCTTTTGGTGCAAAGTAAGCCCATCAGAAGGCTTGAATGTCATCTTAATACCAAGTTCCCTATCTCCACTTTTTCCTTTAAAATACACACAGGGCCTGGCAAGATGGCCCAGTGCCTACAGATGCTTGTGACCACGATGATGGCCTCAATTTGACTCCCTGTGTACACTGAAGAAAGAAGAGACTCCTAAAAGTTGCCTGCTACCTACACGTGCATATTGTGACACACATGCATAAACACATGTGCACAAAATGTGAAATATATTAAATGCTTAAAAGCAAATACTGATATTTTAGGTATGTTTAACACATATTCATGTGGATTATCTATAGTGTATTGTAGAATAAAGAGCACTAGAAAACGGCAAAAGTATTTCTATTGTTAAATATTTTACTTTTGAAACATGATTTCACCCTGAAACCCATACTGTACTGAACCACACTATGTGTTCCCGGCAGGCCTCAATCTCATGTCAAACCCTTTGCTTCCACTTCCTGAGCCCTGGGATTACAGATGTGAGGCACCACACCTAACATCAGGATTTACTTTCTGGGGAAAGGGGACAAAAAGAAATACTGTGTAGACTATAAAATAGTAAGGACATATAATTTATAATCACTAAAACATATCAGAAAGGCTGATGAGAAATGAGAATGTTCTAAAGCTAAAACATTAAAAATAAGAATTAGAGAAACAAAATATGAGGGGGATAAGAGTGCAAATGATAAAGAGTAGAACGTCACAACAGAAACATTAGCTATTAATGCATCAAACACTGCAAATAGAGGAGGAATATTTTCTGAACAGATACAAAAGCAAGAACATTAATACCTTATCAGTAAGCTAGAGAGTTTAAGAAGTGTGTTTGAGGGCTGGGAGGATAGCACAGCAGTTAGCATCACTGACTGCTCTTCTCAGCACCCACATGGGAGCTGGCAGCTGGTTGTCACTACAATTCCAGGGGAACCGGCACCCTTAAACAGGCCTGTATCATGCAGGCCAAACACTAACACACGTAAAATAAAAATAAGTAATTTTCTTTAATGTAGATGAAAAAGATGCTGGTGAAAGTGGTGAACCTGTCACTGCCTTTAGAAACATTTACTGCTCATTTAGTAAGGGCTAGTTGCTGGGAATTGCTTCTGCCCTCAGTTCAGTTTAGTCTACTTAGATTGTTAGTGGGGTTTGCAAGTCTGCTGTTTAAGCACTTAGCCCCCAGCAGGTGGCACTGTTGGAGGAGTGTGTGGAGCATCCCAGGCCTGCAGCATGAGGGCAGGGCCTTTGAAGGCTGTTACACTTAGCACTCACTGAATTTGATCTGTAAGCTTTGCATCCTGTCTATTGCCACATGAGGAGTCTCTACCATGTGCCACAGTCACCGTTAACAGCACCGTGATGGCATTGTGTGACACTCTTCCTGGGTAGGGAACCTATGCCAGACCAAATTGTGGGCGAGGACTTTACACAACAGGGGTGATTCTAAAGCACTTGCATCAGTGATAGCCCACTCGGTCAAGGATGATGACTCATGGAGTCTGCATTTATCTGAATCTCCGGAGGTGGTGGATGACTACAAAGTAACATCGATCTCCAGATGCAACAGAACTGATGCACATAGGGCCTCACAGAGACTGTGAGATCACTCACAAGATCTGCAGGAGCTCAAGCCAGATAAAATCCCTGCATGGATGAGGGGAAGTGGCCAGAGAGCCCGACACCTAGCCCAGTAGCTATATGTGATGGATAGCTGCTTTCTTAATGGAGTGACACTGTGTACAGCAAACACACCCCAGAACAGGCCCCATGCCCAGTAGTTTCCAGTATAAATAGGACTCCATGGTTTTGTTTTTGACATATAAACAGACTGTTTTTTTGTTTTAAGCTAGAGAAAGAACATCATGTTGAGTTAGGGATAGTTAGAGAAGAGTGAAATATGATAAAAATAAAAGAAAAATTTAAAAATACGGAAAAAATTAAAAGTTAAATATATATGTTGCGGTGAAGCTGAGGGGATATCTCTTCCAGAGGCCAAGACTTCAGTCCCCAGACCCCAAGTGGTGGCTCACAAGTGCCTGTTATTCCAGTTCCAAGGGATCTGACTCCATCTTATGAGCTCCGTGGGCAAATCAACAGGCACAAACGCAAGTAAAATACCCATACACATGAAATTAAAATAAACAAAACCTGAAATAATAATAAGATATACCGGTTGTTCTGGATAGTACTCTTAGCCAGAGGACCTGAGTTCAGTTTGCAGTACCTACTGACAGCCATCTGTGACTGTGAGAGGCCACTCTGGGCTATTTAGCCCATGATTATTTAGACCATGGTATATAGCAGGCCATACATACATACATACATACATACATACATACATACATACTTACATACATACAACACATTGTCTACATTGCCTATACATTTATATATTTACTTCACCATTATAGTGATTCCATATCACAAGTATTGTTGCCATCCACAACACAATTTTGTGTGCCTCCTTACTTTCCTGCGGTGGACCAGTACAAATTCTACCTGCGCTTAGAAATGTTGGCCCAGCCTGAACAGAACAGAAAAGCTTCTGATCAGGATCTCTGTCGACATCCAGTGGTCAAGGATGTGGGAGCCAGCAATGAAGACAGTAAGGACCATGAGCAGAAGAGGAGAAGAGCCAGGGCTGTGAGAACAAGACACCTAGTCACTGTGAGGAGCTGCTCTGATGTGTTTCCCGGCAATTGTTGTCACGTTATCCACAGTGGGCACTATGATGCATAAAACTGATGTCACAAAGCTCCTGAAACCAGAGCTGGAGCCATGAATTCATGTGTTCCCGGAAGAGACCAAGTCTCGACCCTTCTATGTATGGTTTTGTAGAGATAGGAACCACAGGAAAGGCCTTAGCCTTGTGCTCCTTGCTTTCTATTCTGGAGGGCTTCCTGCTGCCCGATGGACAACCCTGGGACTCAGAGAATCTGACAGGACCTGCTCTGTAGGGACCATCTTATTCCTGGCCAGAAGGGACTGGCAATACACCCTGCCACTCTCCCCTCTGTTCAGCATCCCTGGGGCCTTTCTCAGGCCTGACTAACCCCTCATTCTTACCTTCCAGGTTTAAGGTCTGAGGATTCTGTCTCCTCCCCAGGCTGAAGCCGTCCATCTACTACTGCAGTCGGCTTCAGTGCCCTTCCTGACCATGGCTAGATCAACTCGTTCTGTCCCAATGGTCCTAGGTAGGCTGAGTTGCCCATTCTTGCTTAAAATGCTTTTGTTGGTCAGGCCTGAAACATGAGCAAGAAAAAAAACTTCCAGATGGCTAGACTCACCCTGACTCGCGGACAGTTTCATCTTCTGTTTCCACTCAGCATGATTCTGGGAAGCCTGTGCTGCCTGTGGCTCGCTGCTTTCTTCTCTGAGAGCTGGTACACTGCCCCAAATGAGCTGAAAATAACCAAGATCTGAGCCAGATGTCCGGACACCACACTGTCCCCATTATGCTGAAGGAAAAAGACTGAAAAGACCTAGGATTTGAGTATGATGGCAGTTGACAGTGAAGCTATTAGGCATAACGTGAGCTCTGGGAGGACCAACAGACCACAAAGACATGCCATAGAACAATGGGTAGGAAGCCAAAGTTCCTCAAGTGGTATAAATATAATTTGGTGGCCTACCTGGGGTCAAGAGAGAAGGCGAATGGCAGTGGGAGACTCGGGATGGAGCCAGTACAGGACCTTCCATACAGAATGTGACCAAAAATGGGGGACAGTGGTCCATATGAGCTGAATCAGGTTAAAAAAGCCTCAAGACTTCAGGGTGGCATGCAGAGTGCTCTAACCCTTTCCCCTAGTAAATGTTCAACTTTGCTTTGCCCTTTCTTTCTCTCTCTCTCTCTCTCTCTCTCTCTCTCTCTCTCTCTCTCTCTGTCTTTCTTCTTTCTTTCTTTCTTTCTTTCTTTTTTCCTTCCCTCCCTCCCTCCCTCCCTTTCTCCCATCCTTCCTTCCTTCCGTCTGTCTTATTATTCTGAGTTTCTCTGTAGCCCCGGCTGTCCTGGAACTTTCTCTATAAACCAGACTGGCCAAGAACTCAGAGATTCATGTGCCTCTGCCTTCAGAGTGCTAGGATTAATGGCATGCACCACCATAACTGACAAAGTTCATTTGTTTCTTAACTTATTTACATATTCTTGCATCTTATACACCTACTTACCTATAACAGATTAAATTCTAGGTAAGCTGGACCTCTGAGAACAGCACATACTTTTCCTACGAGTATCCATTCTAGGGCGAGCACAAAGGAGAGATGGACAGTGCGAAGAGAAATTTAGACCCTGTGCCCACTAGAATCTAGGTTGCTGCATCTTGATTGGCCAGTCTGCTTTGCCTCTGTGATTGCTCTGCTTACACTCTTGAGTACTTGACCAACTGCTGCATCCTATTGGAATTCTTCTCTTTTGAAAACAAGAAGGATCAAATGAACAAATGAATGAAAGTAAGACAGACAGAAAGAATGAAGGACGGGAGAGAGAAAGGAAGGAAGAGACTGCTAGTAAGGTCAAGACCAGAGAAAAACAGAGATCCTCTCCACTTAATAAGAAAAACCAGTGAGGTAACTGGAAGTAGGAGTCAGGAGGGCGGAATTAGATAGGGTAACATCACCTGATTTCTTAGCACTGATACCTGGACCTCCATTCAGGCAAATCAAATTAGTCCTTGGGCATAAGTTCCAATATTCACTCACCCTCTCTCCCACACTTTGTGTGTGTGTGTGTGTGTGTGTGTGTGTGTGTGTGTGTGTGTATGTGGGTATGTTGTGAGGTAGTGTTGGTGTGTGTGGTATGTAAACTGCTAGTATGATTTCGGGAGATATCCAGGGAGGAGAACCTCCACACCAGATGATCAAATGTAGGGGTGTGTGAGTGTGTGTGTGTGTGTGTTTGTGTGTGTGCGCGCGCACGCGCGAATGCACACAGGTGTCTGTGCACACTTTTGGTGGATGCCAAAGAAGAGATTTGGGTGTGTTTTCTCAGGTTTTTCCACTTTTTTCTGAGACAGAGTCTTTCATTGGCCTGAAGCTCACAAAATAGGGTAAGCTGTCCGACTGGTAAACCCCAGGAACATTACGTCTCCACAGTTTTGTGCTGGGATTCCACAACTAGAGTTTTATGTAGGTTATGGGGATTGCAAAGCAAGCACCTTGTTAACTGAGCCATCCCCTCAAATCCTAGGATGAAGTTTTTAATTGGGGAACAAGATAATCAGTTAGAAATGTGGTTTTTAAAATGTGGGTGTACTTTTAAAAAAGGAGGGGGTGTATTCTGAAAACATTTACTTAGATTCTGAGTGCTAAGTGTTTCGCAAATCAGGTAGGGCTCGAACAGACCAACGTATTATTCCACCAAAACCCAACTTGGTGGGCCAAAGAGTTTAAAACTCACAGCTAATGGATGAGGGATTACTTACAGGAGCAAAGCAGCAACTGACTGCTGTGTGGAAGAAGGATTCCTTCTCTGTAGCTGGATAGATGACAATGCCTGCCATGTCAGTGGACCGTCCACACTCTTGGTACTCTAGCGTCTCCAGAGGCGAGGAAAACACATGCAACTGGGAGAGAATCACACACAGCTGTAAAGTTGATGCCTCAAAGAGAGGCTGGATTTACAGGTGAAAGTTCTATAACACCTGCCCCAAGCCCAACACCCTTGTTATAAGAAACTTCAGCAGGCAGTTGGTGGTAGGGTGTGTAACAAGGATGTTGAGTGAGCCATGGACAGCAAGCCAGTAAGCAGCATTCCCGCCATGGCCAACGTATACTGCATATTTGTGTTTAAATGAATAAAGCTTGCATGAAGATCAGCGGGCAAAACAGCCACACTCGTCAGCTATACAGGACAGCATGGTGGTAGTACATGACTTTAATCCCATGACTCAGGAGACAGAGGCAGACAAAACTCTGTGAGTTCAAGGCTACCCTGGGCTATACAAGATTGATCCAGAAACAGGTCCAGGTGGTGTGGTTCACACGTTTAATCTCAGTGTTTGGGAGTCACACCCTTTTAATCCCAGCACTAGGGAGGTGCAGACAGGAGCAATAATCTGAGTAGAAGGAGGAATATAAAGGAGAAGAGACAGGAACTCAGGAGTGTGGAGTCTTAGGATTTGTTGAGATAGGATCTCGCCCTTTTGGTCTGAAGGCTTTGAGTAGGTAAAAGGTCTCTCTAGCGGTTGTCAGCTTTGCTTTTCTGATCTTCAGATTCGACCCTAATACCTGTCTCTGGGTTTGTATTATTATGCTACACTTCTGCTTTGACTCCTGCCTCAGATCCGTTTCTTGAGTTCCTGTCACGATGGACTAAAGCTGTAAACTTAAAAGAACCCTTTCAACTTGCTTTTGAACACAGTGATTACAATTTAAAACTTAAGCAGCATATTCCCAAGTGTGGGATAAACCAGACACCTTAAACCTTACATTTGAGCCATCCATAATATTCAGAGTAAAACAAACCCTGCATTCAGAGACCCTAACCAACATAAGGTCACTTGCTTTTAAATTTTTTTAAATTTTAGAAATTTATATTTTACAGAGAAGTTGCAAAAATAGGACAGAATATTCCCACACACCCTCACACAGGCCTATATCATGCAAGCCAAAAATTCACGCATGTAAAAAAAAAATATGTTATTCTCCTTAAAGTAGAAGAAAAAGATGCAGGCGACAGTGGTGAAGCTGTCACAGCCTTTAGAATCATTTACTGCTCATTTAGTCAGGGCTGGTTGCTAGGAATAGCTGCTGCCCTCAGTTCAGTTTAGTCTACATAGATTGTTGGTGGGGTTTGCAAGTGTGCTGTTTGAGCACTTAGCCCCCATCAGATGGCACTGATGGAGGACTGTGTGGAGCATCCCAGGCATGTACCATGAGGGCAGGGCCTTTAAGGCTGTTACACTTACCACTCACTGAATCTGATATGTAAGCTTGGCATCCTGTCTATTGCCACATGAGGAGTCTCCACCATGTGCCACGGTCACCATTAACAGCACCGTCGTGGCATTGTGTTACATTATTACTGGGTAGGGAACCCATGCCAGATCAAATTGTGAATGAAGAGTTTACACAAACAGGGGTGATTCTTTTTTTTTAATTTGTTTATTTATTAAAGATTTCTGTCTCTTCCCCGCCACTGCCTCCCATTTCCCTCCCCGTTCCCCAATTAAGTCCACCCCCTCCTCAGCCCGAAAAGCAATCAGGGTTCCCTGTCCTGTGGGTAGTCCAAGGAAACCCCACCTCCATCCAGGTCTAGTAAGTTGAGCAACCAAACTGCCTAGGCTCCCACAAAGCCAGTGCCTGCAGTAGGATCAGAAACCCATTGCCATTGTTCTTGAGTTCTCAGTAGTTCTCATTGTCTGCTATGTTCAGAGAGTCCGGTTTTGTCCCAGGCTTTACCAGGCCCAGGCCAGCTGGCCTTGTTGAGTTCCCAGTAGAACATTCCCATTGTCTCAGTGTGTGTGTGTACAAACAGGGGTGATTCTAAAGCACTTGCATCACTAAAAGCCCACTTGGTCATGGGTGATGACTCATCTATCTGAATCTCCAGAGGTGGTGGATGACTCCAAGGTAACATCGTTCTCCAGACCCAACAGAGCTGATGCACATAGGACCTCACAGAGACTGTGAGATCACTCACAAGATCAGCAGGAGCTCAAGCCAGATAAAATTTCAGCCTGGAGGGGGGGAAGTGGCCACAAAGCCCTACACCTAGCAAGTAGCTGTTTGTGATGGATAGCTGCTTTCTCACTTTAGTGACACTGGGTATGGCAAAGAAACCCGAGAACAGGCCCCATGCACAGTAGTTTCCTGTATAAATAGGACTCCACAGTTTTGTTGTTGACTTAAAAAAAGACTGTTTTTTTTTTTTGTTTTAAGCAAGAGAAGCAGTATAATGTTAAGTTGGGAGGATTTGGGGAAGGGGGAAATATGTTAAAAAAATGTAAAATTTAAAAATAAGGAAAAATTAAAAGAAAAATATATATGATGAGGAGGCGCTGAGGAGATGGCTCTTGCAGAGGACCTGACTTCAGTTGCAGACCCCAAATGGTGGCTCACAACTGCATGTTATTCCAGTTCCATGGGATATGACAGCGACTTATGACCTCAGTGGGCAAATCCACAGACACCCAAGCAGGGAAAAGTATCCATACACATAAAATTAAAATAAACAAAACCTGAAATAATAATAATAATAAGATATATCTTTTGATCTGGATAGTGCTCTTAGCCAGAGGACCTGAGATCAGTTTGCAGAAACTACTAACAGCCATTTGTAATGTGAGGCCACCCTGGGCTATTTAACCCATGTTACATAGCAAGACATACATACACACAAACACACAAACACACACGTTCTCCACATAGTCTGTACATATATATATTTATTCACCATTAGAGTGACTCCATATCATAAGTATTGTTGCCATCCACTATTCCACAGGAAACTGAGAAACACCCAAATTGGCACATTCACAGCTCACTTCCTAGACTTCCTAGACTTCCTAGACTCTGGAAACTACTAACTCTCAGCTCTATGACTTGGAAAAGGATCAGAAAGTCGAGGCAGGGGATCCCAGGTTGTCAGACTTTATTCACTGGAAGGGGTATATGAAAGAGAAATATGAGTGTGTGAGGGGAAAGGGCACAGACACTCCTTTGTCTTTCTCCCTAATTTCCTGCGGTGGACCAGAACAAAATCTACCTGTGATTGGAAATGTTGGCCCAGCCTGAAAAGAACAGAAAAGCTTCTCACCAGTATCTCTGTGGACATCAAGTGGTTGTAGATGTGAACAACACCTCACACAATATGTTCCTGTGGGTCCCAACAGTGAGGACAGGAAGGACCATGAGCAGAAGGGGAGAAGAGCCAGAGCTGTGAGAACAAGAAACAGCCAGTCACTGTGAGGAGCTGCTCTGAAGCGTTTCCTAGCAACTGTTGTCACGTTATCCACAGTGGGCGCTATGTTGCAGAAAACTGATGTCACAAAGTTCCTGAAATTAGAGCTGGAATCATGAATTCATGTGTTCCAGGTAGAGACCAAGTCTGCACCCATCTAGCCTTGGTCTTGTGAAGACAGGAACCACAAAAAGGGCCTTAGCCCTGTGCTTCCTGCTTTCTATTCTGGAGGGCTTCTGGGCTCGAGATGGGCACCCCTGGGAGTCAGAGAATCTTACAGGACCTGCTCTGTAGGGACCATCTCCTTTCCTTTGACAACAGGGACATGTAGTACAACCTGCTGCACTCCCCTCTGTTCAGCATCCTTGTGTTCTTTCTCAGGCCTGACTAAGGCCTCATTCTTACTTTCCAGGTTTAAGGTCTGAAGATTCTGCCTCCTCCCCAGGCTGAAGCTGTCCATCAACTACTGCAGTCGGCTTCAGTGCCCTTCCCGAAAACGGCCAGAACAATCTCTCTGTCCCAATGATCCCAGGTAGGCTGTGTTGCCCACTCTTGCTTAAAATGCTTTTGTTGGTCAGGCCTGAAACATGAGCAAGAAAGTAACTTCCAGATGGCTAGACTCACCTTGACTGGTGTACAGATTCATCATCTTCTCTTTCCACTCAGC
This sequence comes from Microtus pennsylvanicus, assembly GCF_037038515.1. NCBI lineage: Eukaryota > Metazoa > Chordata > Mammalia > Rodentia > Cricetidae > Microtus > Microtus pennsylvanicus. The sequence goes on from NC_134601.1 coordinate 67,518,744, forward strand.
ATGATTCTGGGAAGCCTGTGCTGGCTGTCACAGGCTGCTTTCTTCTCTGAGAGCTGGTGCACTGTCCCAAATGAGCTGAGGAATAACAAGGTTTGAGCCATATGTCTGGACACCAGCCTGTCTCCATTGTGCTGAAGGAAAAAGACTAAAAAGACCTTAAATTTGAGTATGATGGCAGTTGACAATGAAGCTATTAGGCATAACGTGAGCTCTGGGAGGACCAAAAGACCTAAAAGACAGGCCATAGAACAATGTGTAGGCAGCCTAGGGTCCTAAGTGACATAAAGTTAATGTGATGGCCTACCTGAGGTCAGGAGAGTAGGAGAATGGCAGTGGGAGATTAGGGATGGCCCAGCTCAGGTCCTTCCAAACAGGATGTGACCAACAATGGGTGCGTTGCTCCACATTAGCTGGATCAGATTAAAGCCATCTCAAGACTTCCTCTGCAGGGTAGCATGCAGAGTGTTCTAACCACATGCCCTAGTAAACTTTCAACTTAGCATTGTTCTCTCTCTCTCTCTCTCTCTCTCTCTCTCTCTCTCTCTCTCTGTCTCTTTCTGTGTGTCTCTCTCTCTTTTTCTCTCTCTCTCCCTTCCTTCCTTTTTCATTTTTTTGATTTCTACCTTCCTTCTTTTTTCTCAGTTTCTCTGTGTAGCCCTGAATATCCTGGAACATTCTCTATAAAACAGACTGGCCAAGAACTCAGAGATTCATGTTTCTCTGCGTTCAGAGTGCTAGGATTATTGACGTACACCACCATAACTGACAAACTTCAACTGTTTCTTAAACATCTTTACATATTCTTGCATCTTATACACCTACTTACTTATAACAGATAGAATTTTAAGTAGGCTGGACTTCTCAGAAAAGCACAACATTTTTCTAGAAGTATCCATGCTAGGGGCAGCACAATGGGGGGAGGACAGTAGGAAGAGAATTTTAGGTCATGTGCACAATAGAATCTAGGATGCTGCATGTCAACTTGGCCAGTTTGCTTTGCCTCCTTCATTGCTGTGCTAACACTTCTGAGTACTTGACCAACTACTGCATCCTATCAGAATTATTCCCTTTTGAGAACAAGAAGGATTAAATGAACAAATGAATGAAAGAAAGACACAGAAAGATGAAAGGAAGAAAGAGAGAAAGGAAGGAAGAGACTGCTGGTAAGGTCAAGAGCAGAGAAAAAAAGAGATCCTCTCCACTTAGGAAAAACCAGTGAGGTAACTGGAAGTAGGAGTCAGGAGGGCGGAATTAGGTTGAGCAGTGTCACCTGATTTCTTAGCACTGATACCTGGACCTCCTTTCAGGCTAATCAAATTAGACCTTGGGCATAAGGTACATAATTCATTCTCTCTCTCCCTCTCCCTCTCCCTCTCCCTCCATCCTCTGTGTGTTGGGGGGAGGTTGTTGTGAGGTTGTAGTGATGTGTGGGATATGTAAGCTCCTAGTATGATTTCACAGCATATCCAGGGAAAAGAATAACCACACTGGGTGATCAAATATAGGGGTGTGCGTGTGGCAGTGGTGTGCATGAGTGGGTGTGGGTTTCTGTGCACACTTCTGGTAGATGCCTAAGGAAAGGTATGGGTGTGTTTTCGCGGGTACTGTCTCTTTTTTTCTTAGACAAGGTCTTTATTGGCCTGAAGCTGACAAAATGGTGTAAGTGGTCTGACTGGTAAACCCAAGGAACATTATGACTGCACAGTTTTGTGCTGGATTTTAAGTACAGACTACCAGAACTGGAGTTTTTACTTAGATTCTGGGGGTGGAATTTGTTTCCTCGTGCTTGCAAAGAGAGCACCTTGCTAACTGAGCTATCCTTCAGATGCTAGGATGAAGTTTTATTTGGGATACAAGATAATCAGACATGTAGTTTTTTAAAAAGTGGATGTATTTAAAAAAAGTGGCTATATTCTGAAAACATTAACTTAGACCCTGAGAGTTAAGTATTTCTCAAATCAGCTAGGCCTCCAACAGACCAAGGTATTATTCCACCAAAATCAACTTGTTGAGTCAGAGTTTAAAACTTACAGCTAACGGATGAGGGATTACTTACAGGTGCAGAGCAGCGACTGACTGGCGTGGAAGAAGAATTCCTTCTCTGTAGCTGCATAGATGGAAATGCCTGCCCTGTCAATCAACGTTCCACAATTTTGGTACTCTAGAGTCTCCAGAGGCTACAGAACCACATGTAACTGGGACAGAATCTCACACAGCTGAAAAGGAGATGCTTCAAGGAGAGGCTGGAATCTCAGGTGAGAGTCTAATGACACCTGCCCCAAGTCTTGTATAAAGAAACTTCAGCAGGAAGGTGGTGGTCGCATGTATAACAGGGAAGCTGAGTAAGCCATGGAAAGCAAGGCAGTAAGCAGCATTCCCACACTGGCCTCTGTATACTGGTATATTTGTGTTTAAATGAATAATGCTTGCCTGAAGATCAGCGGGCAAAGCAGCCACAATCCTCAGCTATACGGGACATGGATGGAGGTGGGGTGGCACACACCTATAATCCTAGAACTGGGAAGACAGAGGCAGGCAAATTTCTGTGAGTTCCAGGCTATCCTTGAATATACAAGATTAGTACAGAAACAGATACAAGTGGTGTTGGTTTACACCTTTAATCTCAGTGTTTGGGTGTCACACACTTTTAATCCCAGCACTAGAGAGTTGGAGACAGGAGCAATATGCTGAGCAGAGGGATGAATATAAAGGGGAAGAGACAGGAACTCACCAGAGTGTGGAGTCTGAGGATTCGTGTAGAGAAGACCTTGCCCTTTGAGTCTGATCACAAGGTAGAGGTAAAAGTTCTCTCTAGTGTTTGCTGCTTTGCTTTTCTGACCTTCAGCTTGGACCCCAATACTTGTCTCTGGGTTTTAATTATTCTGCTACACCTCTGCTTTGATTCCTGCTTCGAGATTCCTTCCTTGAGTTCCTTTCACAAAGGACTGCAAGTGTAAGCTTAAATAAATCTTTTCAACTTGCTTTTGAACATAGTGATTACAACTTAAAACTAAGACAGCATATTCTCAAGTGGGGAATAAACCAGACACCTTAAACATCACATTTGAGTCATCCATAATCTTCAGCGTGACACATACCCTGCATTCAGAGCCCCTAACCACCTTAAGGCCACTTATTTTTAAGAAAATTTACTTAATATTAGAGATTCATATTTTACGGAAAAGTTGCAAAAAAAGGCAGAATATTCACAAATGCCATGTAGCTGGTTGATTCTTTTGTTACTACTTTGAGTAGATGTGTCAAAACTGAGCCAATCAAGGCATTCCTAATTACTGAATTCATGGTTTATTGAGATTTCCTTACCTTTTACCAATACTCTTTACCATTGTCCATTACAAAATCCTCCGAGGAGCCTAATTCATACAACAGTGTTTCACATGGCTTTCCTGTAAGACCATGTATTGTGTGTGTGTGTGTGTGTGTGTGTGTGTGTGTGTGTGTGTGTGTGTTTAGTTTGTGCTGAGGAATCATTTCTTAAGATTTCTAGCGTAAAATGAAACGTTAGTGTGTTGCATCCTTCCCTCCTGTCTTTATCTGTAGTAATAGGAGCAGTGGGGCTGAGTTCCCAGCACCGCAGCCACCTGGCTAGCTCATGCCCCGAAATAACAACACACAAACTGTATTCATTTAAACACTGCCTGGCCCTTTAGCTCTATCTCTTGCTGGCTAATTCTGATATCCTGAACAATACATCTCTAATAATCTGTGAGCACCCGTCATACCGGGAAGATTCTAGCCTACGTCCATCCTGGGTTTGAGCTTCATCGCGTGATGGGGGAGTGTCATATATCAATCTGTTGATTTCATTGGTTAAACAATAAAGAAACTGCTAGGCCCATTGGATAGGCCCACCCTTAGGTGGGTGGAGTAAACAGAACAGAACGCCGGGAGGAAGAGGAAGTGAGCTCAGACTCGACAGCTCTCCTCTCGGGAGCAGACGCCCCAGAGAGACGCCATGCTACCTGCTCCAGGGAAGACGCATGCTATGAAGCTCCGACCCAGGATGGACTTAGGCTAGAATCTTCCCAGTAAGACCGGTGCTACACAGATGATAAGAAATGGGCTAGTCCAGGTGCGAGAGTTAGCCTAGAAGAGGCTAGGTAGGAATGGGCCAAAGCAGTCTTTAAATGAATACAGTGTCTGTGTAATTATTTCGGGGGCATAAGCTAGCCGATCCGGCGGCTGGGGTGTTGGGGGATGCAGCCCCGCTGCCGCCCCATATTACTACAAATGGCGCCCAACGTGATGGACTAAACCCACTTAAAAAAACTGAGAAGGCTTAAAAATAAGGAAGAGAGCATTTAACACAGATTTTTGCTGTTTGTTGGTGGCGTGCTGTAGAGAGATTTCCTGATTCGGCAACAGCAGCAGAAAAAACGCTGTGTCATTTCAAAGCGTGGCTTCCTGGGGCTGTGCCGCCAGTTCAAACTCTGACTTTATGTTTGTGTTCCCGCTTGGGATCGGAAGGAGAGTGCTCTGAGACCGTGACGATGACTCAGAGCTCCCCGCCTGCTCCTGGGCAGAAGGCAGAATCAGGCTTAGGCAGGCAGAAGAGCTTGGCGGATTCCTGCCACCATACAGGGACGTGTTTTCAGACTGCGCAGTGCTCTGCGTGTCAGATTTGGATGTAACTTGGATGAAAAGAATTTCTGTGCTGCACGCTCAGTCTCAGAATTAAAGTGCTGAGTGCCGCTCCTACCTGGTAGCCCCAGAGCTAGCACAAAATGGTATGTCCTCCATTTTGAAATTTTCCTGACTCAGCAGCAGGAACAAACCTGTGTTGTTTTAAAATGCCGGCTTTCTGGGCCATCCTGCCAGGGCAAACTCTGACTGTTTGAGGCAGGAGGGCCGGCTACCGAGAGAGGACTTGAGTGTTGTCTGTTGTAGCTTGCTGGCTTGCAGGGACCTTGAAATGCTATAATCATGGCTGCAGCCTGTATATCCGCCATGAGGCTGGAAAGCTAAGGAATGGACTGGATCTAGCTGGCAAAGCCACGGCTTTAGTCCTACTGATATTGCTTGGTAAATTAAAGACTCTTGTGGTCAGAAAAAGAGAGATATACAGTTAAAGAGAGATTCAAAGACAGAGAAAATTTCTGAATGGTTTAAAGTGTGTTAAAATATATGCAAGCTGAAAGTTGAAGTTCTTAAAGCAAAAAAAACAAAAAAAAAGGAAGAGAGTTGTTGTGTGTACATACCTTTAATCCCAACACTTGGGAGGCAGAGGGAGATACACCTCTGTGACTTCAAGGTGTGGTAGCACACGCCTTTAATCCCAGTGCCTAAACGGCAGAGACAAACAGATCTCTGTGAGTTCAAGGTGTAGTAGCAAACACCTTTAATCCCAATGCCTGGGAGGTAGAGACAGGAGGATCTCTGAGAGTTCAAAGACAGCCTGGTCTACAGGGTTATTCCAGGTCAAAGATTTACGCTCAAAAAGCTAAAAGTTAATGTAGGAATGTCACAGCTTAAATTCTTAAGTGCCTAGTGATTTAAAGGCGCAAATCAAAAGTGCTCCTGGATAGTAAAAAATTGCAGATTCACAATAGGACAGATTCAGACCACTAAATGAGTCACACTGTTGGATGAGTGTACGTAGGCTTGGGAGAGAGAAGAAAAAGAATATAGAAAATAAAGTTAATGGTTTAAAAAAAAAGGTAAAGTCTTTAAAGAGACAGAATAAAGTAAAGTGATAGAGTAAAAATAAGCCGCGTAAAAATGGAAAATTCACAGAGAGTCTGGATTCTTTGTATTATTGGGTTTTCTTTAAATTTTTTGACTGTGAAGGAGCTAAGTACAGAGAGACATTTCATTACATGGGCTGCCAAGCTAAACCAGAATGGATATAAGGGTATTACGATTTCAGAATTTGGGTCTAAGGATATGATGCTTTGGAGAGAGTCTTCTTTTGTTTTCACAGAGGATGAGACCCTGTTCATTTCTTCTATTCCAGTTTGGTATTATGGACCACGTCCTCCTGAAGGGTTGCTGTGAACATCTTCAGAAAATTGCTTCACTCAACTGCCAACTGAGATGACCCTGGCACACAGGTTATACCATGAAAGGCCTAATTAACGACGCCCCCATTCAGCAGGAAGCAGTTTGGAGAGAAAAATCTGCGCCCATGTTCCCAAATATGGTTTATAAATGTTCTTTTACATTTAAAGGGGGATATGATATAGGTATGAATAATTTGCATTAGTATAGATTTTGCTTTATTGATAGAGATTTACGGTCAATTTTGTTATATGTATAAATGTTTCTGATGTAACTTTACTTGATAACTGTTTTGTTATATGTAATTTTGCTATGTTAAGGTTAAAGCCTTCCTTTTTTTGTTTAAACAGAAAAGGGGGAAGTGATGTGGGAGTGTCATATCAATCTGTTGATTTCTTTGGCTAAGCAATAAAGAAACTGCTAGGCCCATTTGATAGGCCCACCCTTAGGTGGGTGGAGTAAACATAACAGAACGCTGGGAGGAAGAGGAAGTGAGGTCAGACTCGAAGCTCCGACCCAGGATGGACATAGGCTAGAATCTTCCCGGTAAGCGCACCTAGGGGCGCTACACAAATGATTAGTAATGGGCTAAATTAATATGTGAGAATTAGCCTAGAAGAGGCTAGATAGAAATGGGCCAAAGCAGTGTTTAAATAAATACAGTGTCTGTGTAATTATTTCGGGGGCATAAGCTAGCCGGGCAGGCGGTTTGGGGTGTTGGGAACGCAGCCCCGCTGCCGCTTCTTATTACTACAATGGGTATATTCTGAATACATTGACTAAGATCTGAGAGATAAGTGTTTCCCAAATCAGGTAGGACTCCAACAGACCAAGGTATTATTCCTCCAAAACCCAACTTGGTGAGCCAAAGAGTTTAAAACTTACAGCTAACAGATGAGGGATTACTTACAGGAACAAAACAACGACTGACTGCTGCGTGGAAGAAGGAGTCCTTCTCTGTAGCTGGATAGATGGAAGTGCCTGCCCCATCAGTCGACCTTCTACACTCTCGGTACTCTAGTGTCTCCAGAGGCTACAGAATGACATGTAACTGGGACAGAATCTCACACAGCTGAAAAGGACATGCCTCACAGAGAGACTAGAATCTCAGGTGACAGTCTAATGACACCTGTCCAATGCCCAACACCCTTGCTTAAAGAGACTTCAGCAGGCAGATGGAGGTAGGGTGTATCACAAGGAAGGTGAGAGAGCCATGGAAAGCAAGCCAGTAAGAAGCATTCCAGCCATGACCTCTGTATGCTCCTATATCTGTGTTTAAATGAATAAAGCTTGCCTGAAGATCAGCGGGCAAAGCAGCCACACTCGACAGCTACACAGGAATGGTGGGGTGGCAGACACCTTTACTCCCAGGACTCGGGAGACACAGGCAGTCAAATCTCGGTGATTTCAAGGCTGTCCTGGGCTATACAAGATTGATCCAGAAATAGATCCAGATGGTGGTGGTTTATACCTTTCATCTCAGTGTTTGGGTGTCACACACTTTAAATCCCAGCACTGGGGAGTTGGTGACAGGAGCAATATTCTGGGAAGAGAGAGTAATATAAAGGGGAAGAGACAGGAACTCACTGGAGTTTGGAGACTGAGGAATCGTGGAGACAGGATCTCGCCCTTTGAGTCTGAACAGTTGGTAGAGGTAAAAGGTCTCTCTAGTGTTTGCTGCTTTGCCTTTCTTAACTTCAGCTTGGAACCCAATAACTGTATCTGGGTTTGCATTATTCTGCTACACCTCTGCTTTGATTCCTGCTTCAAGATTCCTTCCTTTATTTCCTTACACAATGGACTACATCTGTAAACTTAAATGAACCCTTTCATCTTGACTTTTACCACAGTGATTACAATTTAAACTAAGACAGCATATTCCCTAGTGGGGGATAAACCAGAAAACCTTAAACATGACATTTGAACCATCCATAATCTTCAGCGTACACATACCCTCCATTCAGTGCCCCAAACCACCATAAGATCACTTGTTTTTAAGAATTTTTTTTTTTTAAATTCAGAAATTTGTATTTAACGGAGAAGTTGCAAAAATAGGACAAAATATTTCCAAATGCCCTGCTCCTAGTTGATTCTTTTGGTACTACATTGAGTGGATGTATCACAATTGTTGAGCCAATCAAGACATTTATAATTACTGAATCCATGGTTTATTGAGATTTCCTTACCTTTTACCATTACTCTTTACCATTGTCCATTACAAAATCCTCCGAGGAGCCTAATTCATACAAGAGTGGTTCACATGGCTTTCCTGTAAGACCATGTCGTGTGTGTTGTGTGTGTGTGTGTGTGTGTGTGTGTGTGTGTGTGTAGTTTGTGCTGAGAAATCATTTCTTAGACTTCTAGGGTAAAATGAAATGTTAGTGTGTTGCATCCTTCCATCCTCTCTTTATCTCAATGGAGTCACCTTTGGGAAGTCATGTGTACAATACACCATGATGAGACTTCCATAAGAAGTTCTTCTCTGAAGTAGATCACCTCCATCAAGGTTGCAGAGAACATCAAGTTCTTTATGGTGTATATTGTTCATTTTCTAAAAGCTCCCTCCAGAAATGGAAGCCTCACAGACATGGTGGCTGTCCTAGTTTTATTGTCTACCTAACACAGTGCCAGCTGAGAGGGAATCCTCTACTGATAAACTGCCTACATCAGATTAGGAGGTTGGTCTTTGGAAACATGTGTGTGTGGTTTCCTTGATTATTAACTCACATAAGAGGTCCTGACCGGTGTAGGCAATACCATTCCTAGGTCGGAGGCTCTGGGTTAGATAAAAGTCCCAGGGAAGCATGAGCCTATGAGCAAGCCAGAGAAGGGACATAGAAACAGCGCTCTTCCTTCCAGGTTCCTGCCTTGATATCCTGCCCCGATTTCCCCAGGGATGAACTGTGACTTGGAATCCTGTGCAAATAAACCCTTTCTTCTCTAAGCTGACTTTGCGTTGGATTGTTTTATAACAGCCCCAGAAACTGCTACTGTGACAGACTCTGTTGTCAGGAATGAGCAAGGGAAGGCACATCCCAGACTAGTCTGGGCTACATAACGAAACACTGAATCAAAAAGTAAAACAAAAAACATAGTGATAACCCCAAAATAAAAGTGTAAATCCACTTTTAGGAATACTGGTCGCTGACCAATATTATTAGCTGTGTCATGGAATTCCAATGACTGACTCTGATGCATCAGAAATTTTTCAGGTTGAAGAAAAAGAATACTAGAAATAAAAACATCCTTTGCTGCAAAGAAAGAACATCAGGAGGCTTGAATGTCATCCTAATGCCAAGTTTCCTATTTCCACTTTTTTTCCTTTAAAATATGTACAGTGGGGGGAGGTGGAGGGAAATGGGAGGCAGTGGCGGGGAGGAGGCAGAAATCCTTAATAAATAAATAAATTAAAAATAAAAATAAAATAAAATATGGACAGTGCCTGGCAAGATGGCTCAGTGCGTACAGATGCTTGCACCGAGCATGATGGCCTGAGTTTGCCTCCCTGGATACAGCAAAAAGAAAGAAGTGAATCCTAAAAGTAGCCTGAAACATCCATGTGTATATTTTACACACATGCATAAACACATAAACACAGATAAAACATAAAATATATGTGAATGCTTAAAAGTAAGTAATGATATTTTATGTGTGTTTAATACATATGCACGTGTATTGTAGAATATGGAACACTAAAAAATCGCAAGGGGTTTCTATTGTTAAAAAGTTTTACTGTTGAAATGTGATCTCACTCTGTAACTCATATTGGCCTTAACCTCACCATGTGTCCCCCACTGGCCTCAAACTCATATCAAAACCTTTGCTTCCACTTCCTGAGAAGTGACTCCTAAAAGTTGTCTGCTACCTCCACGTGTATATTGGGACACACATGTATAAACACATGTACACAAAATGTAAAATATATTAAATGCTTAAAAGCAAATACTGATATTTTAGGTATGTTTAACACATATTCATGTGGATTATCTATAGTGTATTGTAGAATAAAGAGCACTAGAAAATGGCAAAAGTATTTCTATTGTTAAATATTTTACTTTTGAAACATGATTTCACCCTGCAACCCATACTGTACTGAACCTCACTATGTGTTCCCGGCTGGCCTCAATCTCATGTCAAACCCTTTGCTTCCACTTCCTGAGCCCTGGGATTACAGGTGTGAGGCACCACACCTACCATCAGGATTTACTTTCTGGGGAAAGGGGACAAAAAGAAATACTGTGTAGACTATAAAATAGTAAGGACATGTAATTTATAATCACTAAAACATATAAGAAACGCTGATGAGAAATTATAGAGTTCTAAAGCTAAAACATTAACAATAAGAATTAGAGAAACAAAATATGAGGGGGATAAGAGGGCAAATGATAAAGAGGAGAACGTCACAACAGATACATTAGCTATTAATGGATCAAACACTGCAAATAAAGGATAAATATTTTCTGAACAGTTACAAAAGCAAGAACAGTAATACCTTATCAGTAAGATAGAGAGTTTACTAAGTGTGTTTGAGGGATGAGAGGATGGCTCAGCAGTTAGCATCACTGTCTGCTCTTCCAGAGAACCCAGATTCAATTCCCAGAACCCAAATGGCAGATCACACCTGGCTGTCACTACAATTCCAGGGGACCTGGCACCCTCACACATGCAGGCCAAACACTCACGCACGTAAAATAAGAAAAAGTAATTCTCTTTAAAGTAGAAGAAAAAGACGCTGGCGACAGTGGTGATGCTGTCACTGCCTTTAGAATCATTTACTGCTCATTTAGTCAGAGCTGGTTGCTGGGAATAGCTGCTTCCCTCATTTCAGTTTAGTCTACTTAGACTGTTGGTGGGGTTTGCAAGTCTGCTGTTTGAGAATTTAGCCCCCAGCAGGTGGCACTGTTGGAGGACTGCGGGGAGCATCCCAGGCCTGTAGCATGAGGGCAAGGCCTTTGAAGATTGTTACACTTACCACTCACTGAATCTGATCTGTAAATTTTGCATCCTGGCCATTGCCACATGAGGAGTCTCCACCATGTTCCGTGGTCCCCATTAACAGCACCGTGATGGCATTGTTACTTGACACTTTTCCTGGGTAGGGAACCCATGTCAGACCAAATTGTGGGTGAGGACTTTACACAACAGGGGTGATTCTGAAGCACTTGCATCTCTAAAACCCCACTCTCTCCCGGGTGAGGACTCACATAGTCTGCATCTATCTGAATGTCCGGAGGTTGTGGATGACTCCAAAGTAACATCGTTCTCCAGACCCAACAGAGCTGACGCACATAGGACCTCACAGAGACTGTTACACAACTGACGAGATCTGCAGGAGCTCAAGCCAGATAAAATCCCAGCATGGAGGAGGGGAAGTGGCCACAAAGCCTTACACTTAGCCAATAGCTTTTGTGATTGATAGCTGCTTTCGCAATGGAGTGACACTGGGTATGGCAAACACACCCCAGAACAGGCCCCATGTGCAGTAGTTTCCAGTATAAATAGAATTCCGTGGATTTGTTTTTGACTTACAAACAGACTGTTTTGTTTAAGCAAGAGAAAGAGCATGATGTTTAGTAGAAAGGAGTTGGGGAAGGGGAAAATATAAAAATAAACAAAAATTTTAAAAAGAAAGAAAACTTTGAAGTAAAATAAATACGTTGAGGCAAGGCTGAGGGAATGGCTCTTCCAGAAGACCTAACTTCAGTCCCCAGACCACAAATGGTGGTTCATAACTGACTGTTATTCCAATTCCAAGGGATCTGACACCATCTTTTGACCTCCAAGGGAAAATCCTCAGACTCACAGGCAGGTAAAATACCCATACACATAAAATTAAAATAAACAAAACCTGAAATAATATGATGTACCTGTTGGCCTGGATAGTGCTCTTATCCAGAGGACCTGAGTTCAGTTTCAGTACCTATAACAGCCATCTGTAACTGTGAGGCCACCCTGGGCTATTTAGCCCATGTTTATTTAGTCCTTGTTACATAGCAAGACATACACACATATACCGACACACAAACACACGTTCTCCACATAGTCTGTACATTTATATATTTATTTCACTATTATCGTGATTCTATATGGTAAGTATTGTTGACATCTACACTTCTCATGAAAACGGTAAGGCACAGAGTGGCCGAGTAAGTAGCTCCCAAGTCACAGAGCAACTAAGATGTTACCCATAATTAAGTCATGCCTCCTAGTCATCCTGATCATTGTGAGGTCAGGAGGCAACCTGGGCCCTCACCATGTAACCATACGAAGCAGGCAGTAGATACAGGAAACTGAGAAACACCAAAATGTCACATTCCTGGCTCATTTCCAAGACTCTGACAACTGGTCACTCTTGCTCTATGATTTGGAAACGGATTGGAAAGTACAGGCTGGGGATCTGAGATTGGTCAGATACTGGTTCTAGGCTTTCTTCACAGGAAGGGGTATATGAAAGAGAGAGATATAAATGTGTGATGGGAAAGAGTGAGAAGGCTAGTTTGTCTGCTTCCCTGATTTCCTGCTGTGGACCAGTACAAAGTCTACCTTTGTACTGGTCCACATCAGTAACTTAATCAGACGTAGAAATGTACATTGCAACATGGTGTATATATATATATAATATATATCAATACATAAAAATGATTTAAACAGAGGTAGCAGACTCCCATACAGTATTCAATAAAATTTGACTTTGTATCAATATACAAGAATCAATACCAATATAATTTCTAAAAACAATAACTCACAAACACCAATCTATTATCCTATCACCAATTTTCCCTCTTTTTTTTCAAGAATACCCATGAGCCTATGAAATACTTCCCCCATCCCTCAACCATATACCAATTATAACCAACCCCAAAAGGGTGTCCCTAAACCTGAAGGCAAACTCTGCTGGGAGAGGGGACGTTATGCCCTAAAATTGCTTCCAGCTGTCATGGGGGTGACGTTCTTCTTAGGGGTTCCTGTGAAAGTAAATATGGTAAAATTTCAAGATTAATATTTGGTCTGGAAAAATTGCAAATAGTGTCTGAGAGTTTTGAGGACGTCTGGCCAGGGTGTTGTAAAAGATGTGCACCATTTGGAACTGTCTTGTGCGGTTGGTACCAAAAATCAGGTCTTGTAGTAGCACTAGCAACATGATGATGTCTTATTAGCCAGGTGGAGTCGATATTGTGTGTGCCCACCTTCTTCTTGGAAACTTAAAAGTTCACGGCAGGAAAATTTATTATTTCTTCTGAGAAACTAAGCATTATATATAAAGACATATACAGACATATATATTCAGTGAAAGGTATAATAAAGACAGAAACAGATATGAGGAAAGGCAAAGAAAGTTTATAAATTATTATCTTTATTATTATTATTATTATGTCCCATATCATGGCTCTTGACATGAGACAGAAACTCTGGGATATCGCTTATGAAAAGGCTTGGAATTGGAGAGGGACTGAGCCTGAGTCCAACTCCAAAACCAGCTCTCTATATTTATAAATAAATGCACATTAACACATATTTAAATTATGTTTATTATAATTTATTTACTGAACCTATTCAGTTTTCTTGCTGATCCTTATTGGGGTGTAAATAGTTTCCATCTGTCAGTATTCAAATATCCAAGGTCCCTTGAATTCTTTGAAGATGAGTGTTTTCCTGCGGAGATAAGCGGAGATCCCTCCCCCATCCTATATGTTGTTCTTACCATCGATATGATTATCATCATTGTGGATGAGCTGTCATTTCTTCTTTCCAAGAGATTCCTCCTCTTCAAACTGAACCTTTATTTATTTTGATGGTACCCAAAATTATTCTTCTCTTTTAAAAACATGAGCAAAACCACTTACCCAATGCAGAACATATTCTGGCTTCCATTGCGAGGTCAGCATAACCTTGAAATAAACTGGTTGATTTAATTCTGCAGTCTTTTCGGTTATTCAATGTCTTTTTTGCGGACATTGTCCCCTTCTCAGTAGAGTTGAAAAATTCAAGGTTAATAAAGCATTATGAGTGAGCAGAGCTAGCGTGCAGGCCAGATGGAGGGGAGCCAATGGCAGTTTGCTCTGAACAGGTGAGGTCCAGACCTGAGGAAAGAACCTAGCACATAGCACCAAGTGCGGCCTGCAGGCACAAGCTCATGGCTCTTAGATTCCCTCACTCTGGCTGGGCTGTGGGAGAAAGCTGACTGCAGGAAGGGCATGAGATGGTGCGGATATCAATGAACGAATGGATGTGGTGTGGCCTCATCTGGCCAGAGCCTTAAAGGGCACTAAAAAGCCCCAAAGATGGGCACCAAGTGATGGTGCATTCGATCGGCATGCTAGAATTAACCAGACCAGCTGAAAACAACAGATACAATTTAATAATTGATAATGGGGAAACTCACACAACCTAGGTAAAGGTTCCCATGTCCAAAACAGGTCTGAAGAACACCATGCAAAGAGAGACAAAGAGAGCTAATTCACCTGAACTCCCAGGTTTTCTTCCCTGGCCCCAGGCAGCTGCACCCTAGCCAAATGTAGGTTGGCTGAGCTTCCCCACTCAGAGACCAACTTCCTCTAAAGGGTGGTGACAGAAAAAGTTAACTCAGTCTCTTAGCCATTGAAAACATTCTTCATGCCTGAAGGTGACATAGATGTTTTCAGAAAGAATGAAAAGTAAGAGTCCTGAGAACAAGCAGAAATACACAAATATAAACAATCAGAAATTCTTCAGGCTTAAGAAAAAGAATACCAGAAACAACAACATCCTTTCCTGCAAATAAAGACCATCAGAAAACTTGAATGTCTTCTTAATGCCAAGTTCCCTATTTCCACTTTTTTCCTTTAAAATACACACAGGGCCTAGCAAGATGGCCCAGTTCCAACAGATGCTTGTGCCGAGATGATGGCCTGAGTTTGACTCCCTGGGTACAGTAAAAAGAAAGAAGTGACTCTGAAAAGTCGCCTACTACCTCCACGTGTATATTGTGACACACATGCATAAACACATGCACACAGATGAAATATAAAATATATGTGAGTGCTTAAAAGCAAATAATGATATTTTATGGATGTTTAACACATATGCACGTGGGCTGTCTATAGGGTATTGTAGAATAAAGAGCTCTAAAAAATAGCAAATGTATTTCTATTGCTAAATATTTTACTTTTAAAATATGATTTCACCCTGCAACCCATACTGTACTGAACCTCACCATATGTTCCCGGCTGGCCTCAATCTCATGTCAAATCCTTTGCTTCCACTTCCAGAGCCCTGGGATTACAGGTGTGAGGCACCACACCAAACATCAGGATTTACTATCTGGAGAAAGGGGTCAAAAAGAAATACTGTGTAGACTATAAAATAGTAAGGACTTATAATTTATAATCAATAAAACATATCAGAAAGGAAGATGAGAAATTAGAGAGCTCTAAAGCTAAAACATTAACAATAAGAATTAGAGAAACAAAATATGAGGGGGATAAGAGTGCAAATGACACAGAGTAGAACGTCACAACAGATTCATTAGCTATTAATGGATCAAACACTACAAATAAAGGATGAATATTTTCTGAACAAATACAAAAGTAAGAACATTAATACCTTATCAGTAAGATAGAGAGTTTAAGAAGTTTGTGAGGGATGGGAGGATGGCACAGCAATTAGCATCACTGTCTGCTCTTCCAGAGGACCAGGGTTCAACTCCCAGCACCCACATGGCAGCTCACAGCTGGATGTCACTAAAATTCCAGGGGACCTGGCACCCGTACACAGGCCTATATCATGCAGGTCACACACTAACACACGAAAAATAAAAATAAGTAATTCTCTTTAAATTGAAGAAAAAGATGCTGTGGACAGTTGTGAACCTGTCACTGGCTTTAGAATCATATACTCCTAGTTGCTGGGAACAGCTTCTGTTCTCAGTTTAGGTTAGTCTACTTAGACTGTTGGTGGGGTTTGCAAGTCTGCTGTTTGAGCACTTAGCCCCCACAGGTGGCACTGTTGGAGGACTGTGGGGAGCATCCCAGGCCTGTAGCATGAGGGCAGGGCCTTTGAAGGCTGTTACACTTAGCACTCACTGAATCTGATCTGTAAGCTTTGCATCCTGACCATTGCCACATGAGGAGTCTCCACCATGTGCCGCGGTCCCCATTAACAGCACCTTGATGGCATTGGTGACACTTTTCCTGAGTAGGAAACCTATGTCAGACAAAATTGTTGGGTGAGTAGTTTACATAAACAGGGGTGATTCTAAAGCACTTGTATCACTAAAAGCCCATTCTCTCACGGGTGAAAACTCACAGATGCTGCATCTATCTGAATGTCTGGAGTTGGTGGATGACTCCAAAGTAACATTGTTCTCCACACCCAACAGAGCGGGTGCACATAGGACCTCACAGAGACTGTGAGATCACTCACGAGATCTGCAGGAGCTCAAGGCCAGATATAATCCCAGCATGGAGGATGTGAAGTGGCCACAAAGCCCTACACCTAGCCAAGTGGCTATTTGTGATTGATAGCTGCTTGGAGAGAGAAAAAAGTTTTCTCAATGAAGTGTCACTGGGTATGGCAAACACAGCCCAGAACAGGCCTCATGCCCAGTTGTTTCCAGTATAACTAGGACTCCATCGTTTTGTTTTTGACTTATAAAAGGACTGTTTTGTTTGTTTTAAGCAAGAGAAAGAGCATAATGTTAAGTTGGGAAAAATTAGGGAAGGGAGAAAATATGATAAAAATGAATGAAAAATTTAAAAACACGGAAAAATGAAAAGTAAAATATATATGTTGAGGTGGGGCTGAGGGGATGGCTCTTGCAAAAGACCTGACTTCAGTTCCTGGATGCCAAACGGTGACTCACAATTGCCTGTTATCTAGTTCCAAGCAATCTGACACCATCTTATGACCTATGTGGGCAAATCCACAAAGACACACGGAGATAAAATATCCCTACACATAAAATTAAAATAAACAAAACCTGAAATAATATGATAGAACTATTGGTTTCAATAGTGCTCTTAGTCATAGGACCTGAGTTCAGTTTGCAGAACCTACTAACAGCCTTCTGTAATGTGAGGCCAACCTATGCTATTAAGCCCATGTTATATAGCAAGACATACACACACACACACGTTCTCCAAATATCTGTACATTTATATATTTCTTTCACTATTAATGTGACTCCATCTCATAAGCATTGTTGCCAAACATATTTTATACAAGAAACAAAAGTCCCAGAGAGACTGAATAAGTAGCTCCCAAGTCACAGAGCAACTAAGATGTTACCCATGATTAAGTCATGCCTCCTAGTCATCCTGATAATTGCGAGGTCAGGAGGCAACCTGGGCCCTCAGTGTTTAACCATATGAAGGAGGCAGTAGATACAGAAAACTGAGAAACACCCAAGATCGCACATTCAGGGCTCATTTCCTAGACTCTGGCAACTACTCACTCTCAGCTCTATGATTTGGAAAAGGATCAGAAAGTCAAGGCAGGGGATCCCAGGTGGGCCAGATACTGGTTCTATACTTTATTCACTGGAAGGGGTATATGAAAGAGATATATGAATGTGTGAGGAAAAAGTATGGGGACACTTGTTTTTCTGCCTCCCTAATTTCCTGCAGTGGACCAGGACAAAATCTACCTGTGATTGGAAATGGTGGCCCAGCCTGAAAAGAACAGAAAAGCTTCTCGCCAGTATCTCTGTCGATAAGCAGAAAATGAAAGTGTAAATCCACTCTTAGGTTACAGGTCGCTGAACAATAGTATTCTGCTGTGTCATGTTATGCCAATGCCTGTTTCTGATGTTCATTCTCTCATCTAAGAGCCATCGAAGTCCTCCTGTCTCTTGGGCTTTCTCTAATACTACTGCAGTATGAGATGAATTGATCTACCATGATTTCCTTTAAAGGGACCATGGAATTGATTTTTCATGTGTGTCGAGTGAGAGAGGAGGAAAGCCTCACTTGTATACAGGGATAGCCGGAAATCCCAAGACCACGTATTGAAAAGATGTACAATCCCCTCCTCACACTTGAGGTGTTAGCATATCACACAAGACACATTTTATTCAAAAAGCTCTGACTTTCTCATCAGTGACCTTGGAGGCTATTAGAGTGGTGGTGTATTCGACTGGTATACTAGGATTAATCAGACCAGCTCAAAACAGCAGATATAATTTAATAATTGAAAACGGAGAAACGCAACACTACCGGGGTAAAGGTTCCCATGTCCAAAACCAGTCTGGTGAACACTGCACTAAGAGAGACAGAGGGAGCAAGGGCACCTGGATTCCCAGGTTTTCTTCCCTGCCCCCAGGCAGCCACACCATAGCCAAATGTGATTGGCTGAGCTTCCCCATTAAGAGAGAAACTTACTCTAAAGGTGGTGACTGGAAAAACTTAACTCAGTCTCTTATCCATTGATAACATTCTTCCTGACAGAAAACCTTAACTCAGTCTCTTATCCATTGATAACATTCTCCCTGACAGAAAAACTTAACTCAGTCTCTTATCCATTGACAACATTCTTCCTGACAGAAAAACTTAATCTCTTATCCATTGATAACATTCTTCCTGCCTGAAGGTGACATAGCTGTTTTCAAAAAGAAGGAAAAGTAAGAGTCCTGGGAACGAGGAGAAATATATAAATATAAACAATTAGAAATTATCCAGGTTGCAGAAAAATAATACCACAGATAACAACATCTTTTAGTGCAAATTAAGCCCATCAGAAGGCTTGAATGTCGTCTTAATACCAAGTTCCCTATCTCCACTTTTTCCTTTAAAATACACACAGGGCCTGGCAAGATGGCCCAGTGCCTACAGATGCTTGTGACCATGATGATGGCCTCAGTTTGCCTCCCTGTGTACACTGAAGAAAGAAGTGACTCCTAAAAGTTGTCTGCTATCTCCACGTGCATATTGTGACACACATGCATAAACACATGTACACAAAATGTGAAATATATTAAATGCTTAAAAGCAAATACTGATATTTTAGGTATGTTTAACACATATTCATGTGGATTATCTATAGTGTATTGTAGAATAAAGAGCACTAGAAAATGGCAAAAGTATTTCTATTGTTAAATATTTTTCTTTTGAAACATGATTTCACCCTGAAACCTATACTGTACTGAACCTCACTATGTGTTCCCGGCTGGCCTCAATCTCGTGTCCAACCTTTTGCTTCCACTTCCTGAGCCCTGGGATTACAGGTGTGAGCACCACACCTACCATCAGGATTTACTTTCTGGGGAAAGGGGACAAAAAGAAATACTGTGTAGACTATAAAATAGTAAGGACATGTAATTTATTATCACTAAAACATATAAGAAACGCTGATGAGAAATTATAGAGTTCTAAAGCTAAAACATTAACAATAAGAATTAGAGATACAAAATATGAGGGGGATAAGAGGGCAAATGATAAAGAGTAGAACGTCACAACAGATACATTAGCTATTAATGGATCAAACACTATAAATAAAGGAGGAATATTTTCTGAACAGTTACAAAAGCAAGAACAGTAATACCTTATCAGTAAGATAGAGAGTTTAATAAGTGTGTTTGAGGGCTGGGAGGATAGCTCAGCAGTTAGCATCACTGACTGCTGTTCCAGAGGCCCGGGTTCCATTCCCAGCACCCACATGGCAGCTGGCAGCTGGCTGTCACTACAATTCCAGGGGAACCAGCACTCTTAAACAGGCCTGTATCATGCAGGCCAAACACTAACACACGTAAAATAAAAATAAGTAATTCTCTTTAATGTAGATGAAAAAGATGCTGGTGAATGTGGTGAACCTGTCACTGCCTTTAGAAACATTTACTGCTCATTTAGTAAGGGCTGGTTGCTGCGAAAAGCTTCTGCCCTCAGTTCAGTTTAGTCTACTTAGATTGTTGGTGGGGTTTGCAAGTGTGCTGTTTAAGCACTTAGCCCCCAGCAGGTGGCACTGTTGGAGGACTGTGTGGAGCATCCCAGGCCTGCAGCATGAGGGCAGGGCCTTTAAAGGCTGTTACACTTAGCAATCACTGAATCTGATCTGTAAGCTTTGCATCCTGTCCATTGCCACATGAGGAGTCTCCACCATGTGCCGGGGTCACCATTAACAGCACCGTGATGGCATTGTGTGACACTCTTCCTGCGTAGGGAACCTATGCCAGACCAAATTGTGGGTGAGGACTTTACACAACAGGGGTGATTCTAAAGCACTTGCATCACTAAAAGCCCACTCTCTCACGGGTGATGACTCATGGAGTCTGCATCTATCTGAATCTCCGGAGGTGGAAGATGACTACAAAGTAACATCGTTCTCCAGACCCAACAGAGCTGATGCACATAGGACCTCACAGAGACTGTGAGATCACTCACAAGATCGGTAGGAGCTCAAGCCAGATAAAATCCCTGCATGGAGGATGTGAAGTGGCCACAAAGCCCTACACCTAGCCATGTAGCTATATGTGATGGATAGCTGCTTTCTTAATGGAGTGACACTGCGTACAGCAAACACACCCTAGAACAGGCCCCATGCCCAGTAGTTTCCAGTATAAATCGGACTCCATGGTTTTGTTTTTGACATATAAACAGAATGTTTTGTTTGTTTTAAGCAAGAGAAAGAGCATGACGTTGTGTTAGGGAGAGTTAGGGAAGAGTGAAATATGATAAAAATAAATAAAAAATTTTAAAATACGGAAAAATTAAAAGTTAAATATCTATGTTGCGGCAAAGCTGAGGGGATGGCTCTTCCAGAGACCCTGACTTCAGTCCCCAGACCCCAAATGATGGCTCACAAGTTCCTGTTATTCCGGTTCCAAGGGATCTGACACCATCTTATGAGCTCCGTGGGAAAATCAACAGGCACAAACGCAGGTAAAATACCCATACACATGAAATTAAAATAAACAAAACCTGAAATAATAATAAGATATACCGGTTGTTCTGGATAGTGCCCTTAGCCAGAGGACCTGAGTTCAGTTTGCAGTACCTACTGACAGCCATCTGTAACTTTGAGAGGCCACTCTGGGCTATTTAGCCCATGTTTATTTAGACCATGGTACATAGCAGGCCATACATACATACATACATACATACATACATACATACTTACATACATACAACACATTGTCTACATAGTCTATACATTTATACATTTACTTCACCATTATAGTGATTCCATATCACAAGTATTGTTGCCATCCACAACACAATTTTGTGAGCCTCCCCACTTTCCTGCGGTGGACCAGTACAAATTCTACCTGTGCTTAGAAATGTTGGCCCAGCCTGAACAGAACAGAAAAGCTTCTCACCAGGATCTCTGTCGACATTCAGTGGTCAAGCATGTGGGGACCAGCAATGAAGACAGTAAGGACCATGAGCAGAAGGGGAAAAGAGCCAGGGCTGTGAGAACAAGACACCCAGTCACTGTGAGGAGCTGCTCTGATGCGTTTCCCAGCAATTGTTGTCACGTTATCCACAGTGGGCACTATGATGCATAAAACTGATGTCACAAAGCTCCTGAAACCAGAGCTGGAGCCATGAATTCATGTGTTTCTGGAAGAGACAAAGTCTTGACCCTTCTAGCCATGGTTTTGTAGAGATAGGAACCACAGGCAGGGCCTTAGCCTTGTGCTCCTTGCTTTCTATTCTGGAGGGCTTCCTGCCGCCCAATGGACACCCCTGGGACTCAGAGAATCTGAAGGACCTGCTCTGTAGGGACCATCTCCTTTCCTTGGCCAGAGGGACTGGCAGTACACCCTGCCACTCTCCTCTTTGTCCAGTATCCCTGGGGCCCTACTCAGGCCTGACTAACCCCTCATTCTTACCTTCCAGGTTTAAGGTCTGAGGATTCTGTCTCCTCCCCAGGCTGAAGCAGTGCCTTTCCCGACCACAGCCAGAACAACTCATTCTGGGTCCATGGTCCCAGGTAGGATGAGATGCCCATTCTTGCTTAAAAGGCTTTATTGTTGGTCAGGCCTGAAACATGAGCAAAAAAGAATCTTCCAGATGGCTAGACTCACCCTGACTGGTGTACAGTTTCATCATCTTCTGTTTCCACTCAGCATGATTCTGGGAAGCCTGTGCTGGCTGTCACTGGCTGCTTTCTTTTCTGAGAGCTGGTACACTGCCCCAAATGAGCTGAGGAATAACCAAGATCTGAGCCAGATGTCCGGACACCAGCCTGTCTCCATTGTGCTGAAGGAAAGAGACTAAAAAGTCCTAGGATTTGGAGTATGATGGCAGTTGACAGTGAAGCTATTAGGCATAAGGTGAGCTCTGGGAGGACCAACAGACCACAAAGACAGGCCATAGAAGAATGGGTAGGCAGCCAAAGGTCCTGAAGTGGTATAAAGATAATTTGGTGGCCTACCTGGGGTCAAGAGAGAAGGCGAATGGCAATGGGAGACTCAGGATGGAGCCACTGCAGGACCTTCCAAACAGAATGTGACCAACAATGGGGGACAGTGGTCCATATGAGCTGAATCAGATTAAAACAGCCTCAAGACTTCCTCTGCAGGGTGGCATGCAGAGTGCTCTAAACCTTTCCCCTAGTAAATGTTCAACTTTGCTTTGCCCTTTCTTTCTTTCTTTCTTTCTTTCTTTCTTTCTTTCTTTCTTTCTTTCTTTCTTTCTCTCTCTCTCTCTGTCTTTTTTCTTCTTTCTTCCTTCCTTCCTTTCTGTTTCTTTCTTTCCTTCCTCCCTCCCTCCCTCCCCCTCCCTCCCTTCCTTCCTTCCTTCCTTCCTTCCTTCCTTCCTTCCTTCCTTCCTTCCTTCCTTCCGTCTTATTATTCTGAGTTTCTCTGTGTAGCATCGGCTGTCCTGGAACATTCTCTATAAACCAGACTGGCCAAGAACTCAGAGATTCATGTGCCTCTGCCTTCAGAGTGCTAGGATTTATGGCATGCACCACCATAACTGACAAAGTTCATTTGTTTCTTAACTTCTTTACATATTCTTGCATCTTATACACCTACTTACCTATAACAGATTGAATTCTAGGTAAGCTGGGCTTCTGAGAAAAGCACACACTTTTTCTACGAGTATCCATTCTAGGGCGAGCACAAAGGAGAGATTGACAGTGAGAAGAGACATTTAGGCCCTGTGCCCACTAGAATCTAGGTTGCTGCATCTTGACTTGGCCAGGTTGCTTTGCCTCCTTGATTGCTCTGCTTACAGTCTTGAGTACTTGACCAACTACTGCATCCTACCAGAATTCTTCCCTTTTGAAAACAAGAAGGATCACATGAAAAATGAATGAAAGTAAGACAGACAGGAAGAATGAAGGACGGGAGAGAGAAAGGAAGGAAGAGACTGCTAGTAAGGTCAAGACCAGAGAAAAACAGAGATCCTCTCCACTTAATAAGAAAAACCAGTGGGGTAACTGGAAGTAGGAGTCAGGAGGCCGGAACTAGATAGGGTAATATCACCTGATTTCTTAGCACTGATATCTGGACCTCCTTTCAGATAAATCAAATTAGCCTTTGGGCATAAGGTCCAAAATTCACTCACTCTCTCTCCCACCCTTTGTGTGTGTGAGTGTGTGGGAATGTTGTGAGGTAGTATTGGTGTGTGTGGTATATAAACTCCTAGTATGATTTCGTGAGGTATCCAGGGAGGAGAACCTCCACACCAGATGATCAAATGTAGGGGTGTGTGAGTGTGTGTGTGTGTGTGTGTGTGCGAACGCACACAGGTGTCTGTACACAATTTTGGTGGATGCCAAAGAACAGCCTGGTTGTGTTTTCTCAGGTCTGTCCACTTTTTTCTGAGACAGAGTCTTTCATTGGCCTGAAGCTCACAAAATAGGGTAGCTGTCTGACCGGTAAACCCCAGGAACAATACGTCTCCACAGTTTTGTGCTGGGATTCCACAATTAGAGATTTATGTAGGTTCTGGGGATTGCAAAGCAAGCACCTTGTTAACTGAGCCATCCCCTCAAATCCTAGGATGAAGTTTTTAATTGGGGAACAAGATAATCAGTTAGAAATGTGGTTTTTAAAACGTGGGTGTACTTTTTAAAAAAGGAGGGGGTGTATTCTGAAAACAGTTACTTAGATTCTGAGTGCTAATTGTTTCGCAAATCAGGTAGAGCTCCAACAGACCAAGGTATTATTCCACCAAAACCCAACTTGGTGGGCCAAAGAGTTTAAAACTCACAGCTAATGGATGAGGGATTACTTACAGGAGCAAAGCAGCAACTGACTGCTGTGTGGAAGAAGGATTCCTTTTCTGTACCTGGATAGATGAAAGTGCTTGCCATGTCAGTGGACCGTCCACACTCTTGGTACTCTAGAGTCTCCAGAGGGGAGGAAACCACATGTAACTGGGACAGAATCACACAGCTGTAAAGGTGATGCCTCAAAGAGAGGCTGGAATCACAGGTGAAAGTTTTATAACACCTGCCCCAATCCCAACACCCTTGTTATAAGAAACTTCAGCAGGCAGGTGGTGGTAGGGTGTGTAACAAGGATGGTGAGTGAGCCATGGACAGCCAGCCAGTAAGCAGCATTCCCGCCATGGCCAATGTATACTGCATATTTGTGTTTAAATGTATAAAGCTTGCCTGAAGATCAGGGGGCAAAGCAGCCACGCTCGTCAGCTATACAGGACAGCATGGTGGTAGTACATGAGTTTAATCCCAGGACTCAGGAGACAGAGGCAGGCAAAACTCTGTGAGTTCAAGGCTACCCTGGGCTGTACAAGATTGATCCAGAAACAGGTCCAGGTGGTGGTGGTTCACACCTTTAATCTCAGTGTTTGGGAGTCACACCCTTTTAATCCCAGCACTAGGGAGGTGCAGACAGGAGCAATAATCTGAGTAGAAGGAGGAATATAAAGGAGAAGAGACAGGAACTCAGGAGTGTGGAGTCTTAGGATTTGTAGAGATAGGATCTCGCCCTTTTGGTGAAGGCTTGGTGTAGGGTAAAAGGTCTCTCTAGCAGTTGGCAGCTTTGCTTTTCTGATCTTCAGATTCGACCCTAATACCTGTTTCTGGGTTTGTATTATTCTGCTACACCTCTGCTTTGACTCCTGCTTCAGATCCCTTTCTTGAGTTCCTGTCACGATGGACTAAAGATGTAAACTTAAAAGAACCCTTTCAACTTGCTTTTGAACACAGTGATTACAATTTAAAACTTAAACAGAATATTCCCAAGAGTGGGATAAACCAGACACCTTAAACCTCACATTTGAGCCATCCATAATATTCAGAGTAACACAAACCCTGCATTCAGAGCCCCTAACCAACATAAGGCCACTTGCTTTTAAAATTTTTTAAATTTTAGAAATTTATATTTTACGGAGAAGTTGCAAAAATAGGACAGAATATTCCCACACACCCTCACACAGGCCTATATCATGCAAGCCAAAAATTCACGCATGTAAAAAAAATATGTTATTCTCTTTAAAGTAGAAGAAAAAGATGCTGGCGACAGTGGTGATGCTCTCACAGCCTTTAGAATCATTTACTGCTCATTTAGTCAGGGCTGGTTGCTGGGAATAGCTGCTGCCCTCAGTTCAGTTTAGTCTACTTAGATTGTTGGTGGGGTTTGCAAGTTTGCTGTTTGAGCACTTAGCCCCCATCAGGTGGCACTGTTGGAGGACTGTGGGGAGCATCCCAGGCATGTACCATGAGGGCAGGGCCTTTAAGGCTGTTACACTTACCACTCACTGAATCTGATCTGTAAACTTGGCATCCTGTCTATTGCCACATGAGGAGTCTCCACCATGTGCCACAGTCACCATTAACAGCACCGTCGTGGCATTGTGTGACATTATTACTGGGTAGGGAACCCATGCCAGATCAAATTGTGAATGAAGAGTTTACATAAACACGGGTGATTCTTTTTTTTTTTTTAATTTGTTTATTTATTAAAGATTTCTGTCTCTTCCCCACCACTGCCTCCCATTTCCCTCCCCCTCCCCAATTAAGTCCCCCCACTCCTCAGCCCGAAAAGCAATCAGGGTTCCCTGTCCTGTGGGAAGTCCAAGGAACCCCCACCTCCATCCAGGTCTAGTAAGTTGAGCATCCAAACTGCCTAGGCTCCCACAAAGCCAGTGCGTGCAGTAGGATCAGAAACCCATTGCCATTGTTCTTGAGTTCTCAGTAGTCCTCATTGTACGCTATATTCAGAGACTCCGGTTTTGTCCCAGGCTTTACCAGGCCCAGGCCAGCTGGCCTTGGTGAGTTCCCAGTAGAATATCCACATTATCTCAGTGTGTGGGTCTACAAACAGGGGTGATTCTAAAGCACTTGCATCACTAAAAGCCCATTCGGTCATGGGTGATGACTCACGAAGTCTACATCTATCTGAATCTCCGGAGGTAGTGGATGACTCCAAAGGAACATCGTTCTCCAGACCCAACAGAGCTGATGCACATAGGACCTCACAGAGACTGTGAGATCACTCACAGGATCTGCAGGAGCTCAAGCCAGATAAAATTCCAGCCTGGAGGAGGGGAAGTGGCCACAAAGCCCTACACCTAGCAAGTAGCTGTTTGTGATGGATAGCTGCTTTCTCACTTTAGTGACACTGGGTATGGCAAAGAAACCCGAGAACAGGCCCCATGCCCAGTAGTTTCCAGTATAAATAGGACTCCACAGTTTTGTTGTTGACTTATACAAGGACTGTTTTGTTTGTTTTAAGCAAGAAAAGCAGTATAATGTTAAGTTGGGAGGATGTGGGGAAGGGGGAAATATGTTAAAAAATGTAAAATTTAAAAATAAGGAAAAATTAAAAGAAAAATATATATGATGAGGAGGCGCGGAGGAGATGGCTCTTGCAGAGGACCTGACTTCAGTCCCAAGACCTCAAATGGTGGCTCACAACTACATGTTATTCCAGTTCCATGGGATATGACCGCATCTTATGACCTCAGTGGGCAAATCCACAGACACCCACGCAGGGAAATATACATTCGCATAAAATTAAAATAAACAAGACCTGAAATAATAATAATAAGATATATCTTTTGATCTGGATAGTGCTCTTAGCCAGAGGACCTGAGATCAGTTTGCAGAAACTACTAACAGCCATCTTTGACTGTGAGGCCACCCTCGGCTATTTAACCCATGTTACATAGCAAGACATACACACACACACAAACACACACGTTCTCCACATACATTTACTTTACCATTAGCGTGACTAGATATCATAAGTATTGTTGCCATTTACATTGTCCACAAGAAGCGAAATGCCCAGAGAGGATAAATAAGTAGCTCCCAAGTCACAGAGCAACTAAGATGTTACCCATGATTTAGTCATGCCTCCTAGTCATCCTGATCATTGTGAGGTCAGGAGGCAACATGGGCCGACACTATATAACCATATGAAGGAGGCAGTAGATACAGGAGACTGAGAAACACCCTAAATGGCACATTCACGGCTCATTTCGTAGACTCTGGCAACTACTCACTCTCAGCTCTCTGATTGGGAAAAGGATCAGAAAGTCAAGGCAGGGAATCCCAGGTGGGCCAGATACTGGTTCTCAGACTTTATTCACTGGAAGAGGTATATGAAAGAGAGAGATGTGAGTGAGGGCAAAGTACGTGGACACTTGTTTGTCAGTCTTCCTAATTTCCTGCGGTGGACCAGAACAAAATCTACCTGTGATTGGAAATGTTGGCCCAGCCTGAAAAGAACAGAAAAACTTCTCACCAGTATCTCTGTGGACATCTAGTGGTTGTAGATGTGAACAACACCTCATACAAAATGTTCCTGTGGGTCCCAACAGTGAGGACAGGAAGGACCATGACCAGAAGGGGAGAAGAGCCAGGGCTGGGAGAACAAGACACAGCCAGTTACTGGGAGGCCTGCTCTGATGTGTTTCCTGGCAACTGTTGTCACGTTATCCACAGTGGGTGCTATGTTACAGAAAACTGATGTCACAAAGCTCCTGAAACTAGAGCTGGATTCATGAATTCATGTGTTCCAGGTAGAGACCAAGTCTCCACCCATCTAGCCTTGGTCTTGTGAAGATAGGAACCACAGAAAGGGCCTTAGCCCTGTGCTTCCTGCTTTCTATGCTGGAGGGCGTCCGGGCTCGAGAGGGGCACCCCTGGGAGTCAGAGAATCTTACAGGACCTGCTCTGTATGGACCATCTCCTTTCCTTGGCCAGCAGGAATTGGTAGTACAGCCTGCTGCTCTCCCCTCTGTTCAGCATCCCTGAGGCCTTTCTCAGGCCTGACTAACCCCTCATTCTTACCTTCCAGGTTTAAGGTCTGAGGATTCTGCCTCCTCCCCAGGCTGAATCCGTCCATCTACTACTGCAGTCAGCTTCAGTGCCCTTCCTGACCATGGCCAGACCAACTGGTTCTGTCCCAATGGTCCTAGGTAGGCTGTGTTGCCCACTCTTGCTTAAAATGCTTTTGTTGGTCAGGCCTGAAACATGAGCAAGAAAGTAACTTCCAGATGGCTAGACTCACCTTGACTGGTGTACAGATTCATCATCTTCTCTTTCCACTCAGCATGATTCTGGGAAGCCTGTGCTGGCTGTCACTGGCTGCTTTCTTCTCTGAGAGCTGCTGCACTACCCCAAATGAGCTGAGGAATAACCAAGATCTGAGCCAGATGTCCGGACACCAGACTGTCTCCATTGTGCTGAAGGAAAAACACAAAAAGACCTAAAATTTGAGTATGATGGCAGTTGCCACTGAAGCTATCAAGCATAACATGAGTTCTGGGAGGACCAAGAGACCACAAAAGACAGGCCATAGAACAATGGGTAGGCAGCCTAGGGTCCTAAGTGACATAAAGTTAATGTGGTGGCCTACCTGGGGTCAAGAGAGTAGGAGAATGGCAGTGGGAGTCTAGGGATGGCCCAGCTCAGGTCCTTCCAAACAGAATGTGACCAACAATGGGTGCGGTGGTCCATAATAGGTGGATCAGATTAAAATAGTCTCAAGACTTCCTCTGCAGGGTGGCATACAAAGTGTTCTAACCCCATGCCCTAGTAAACTTTCAACTTAGCTTTGTTCTCTCTCTCTCTCTCTCTCTCTCTCTCTCTCTCTCTCTCTCTCTCTCTCTCTCTGTGTGTGTGTGTGTGTGTCTTTGACTCTCTCTCCCTTCCTTCCTTTCTTCATTTTTTTTGATTTCTACCTTCCTTCTTTTTTTCTGAGTTTCGCTATGTAGCCATGGCTGTCCTGGAACATTCTCTATGAACCAGACTGGACAAGAACTCAGAGATTCATGTGTCTCTGCCTTCAAAGTGCTAGGATTAATGGCGTGTACCACCATAACTGACAAACTTCAGCTGTTTCTTAAACTTCTTTACATATTCTTGTATCTTATACACCTACTTACTTATAACAGATTGAATTTTAAGTAAGCTGGACTTCTCAGAAAAGCACAACGTTTTTCTAGAAGTATCCATCCTAGGGGTAGCACAACGGAGAGATGGACAGTGAGAAGATAAATTTAGGCTATGTGCCCACTAGAATCCATGTTGCTGCATCTCAACTTGGATAGTTTGCTTTGCCTCCTTCATTGCTGTGCTTACACTCTTGAGTACTTGACCAACTACTGCATCCTATCAGAATTCTTCTCTTTTGAGAACGAGAAGGATCGAATGAACAAATGAATGAAAGGGAGACAGAAAGAAGAAAGGAAAGAAGAGAGAAAGGAAGAGGCTGCTGCTAAGATCAAGACCAGAGAAAAAGAGAGATCCTCTCCACTTAATAAGAAAACCCGCAAGGCAACTGGAAATAGGAGTCAGGAGAACGGAATTAGGTTGAGTAGTGTCACCTGATTTCTTAGCACTGATACCTGGACCTCCTTTCAGGCTAATCAAATTAGACCTTGGGCATAAGGTACATAATTCATTCTCTCTCTCTCTCTCTCTCTCTCTCTCTCTCTCTCTCTCTCTCTCCATCCTCTGCGTGTTGGGGGAAGGTTGTTATGACGTTGTAGTGATGTGTGGGATATGTAAGCTCCTAGTATGATGTCACAGCGTATCCAGGGAAGAGAATAACCACACCGGGTGATCAAATATAGGTGTGTGTGTGGCAGTGGTGTGCTTGGGTTTGTGTGGGTTTCAGTGCACACTTCTGGTAGATGCCTAAGGAAAGGTATGGGTGTGTTTTCGCGGGTACTGTCTCTTTTTTCTGAGACAGGGTCTTTATTGGCCTGAAGCTGACAAAATGGGGTAAGTGGTCTGACTGGTAAACCCAAGGAACATTACGACTGCACAGTTTTGTGCTGTATTTTAAGTACAGACTACCAGAACTGGAGTTTTTCTTAGATTCTGGGAGTGGAATTTGTGTCCTCGTGCTTGCAAAGAGAGCACCTTGCTAACTGAGCTATCCTTCAGATGCTAGGATGAAGTTTTATTTGGGATACAAATAAGCAGACATGAATTTTTTTAATAAGTGGATGTATTAAAAAAAAGTGGCTACATTCTGAAAATTTTAACTTAGACCCTGAGAGTTAAGTGTTTCCCAAATCAGCTAGGCCTCCAACAGACAAAGGTATTATTCCACCAAAACCCAACTTGTTGAGCCAAAGAGTTTAAAACTTACAGATAAAGGATGAGGGATTACTTACAGGTGCAGAGCAGCGACTGACTGTGTCATGGAAGAAGGAGTCCTCTCTAGCTGGATAGATAGAAGTGCCTGCCCTGTCAATCGACCTTCCACACTCTCGGTACTCTAGAGTCTCCCGAGACTACAGAAATACATGTAACTGGGACAGAGTCTCACACAGCTGAAAAGGAGGTGCTTCGAGGAGAGGCGGGAATCTCAGGTGAGAGTCTAATGACACCTGCCCCAAGTCTTGTATAAAGAAACTTCAGCAGGCAGGTGGTGGTAGGGTGTATAACAGGGAAGCTGAGTAAGCCATGGAAAGCAGGCCAGTAAGCAGCATTCCTTCACTGGCCTCTGTATACTGGTATATTTGTGTTTAAATGAATAAAGCTTGCCTGAAGATCAGCGGGCAAAGCAGCCACAATCCTCAGCTATACGGGACAGGGCGGGGGGTGGGGTGGCACACACCTATCATCCTAGAACTGGAAGACAGAGGCAAGCAAATTTCTGTGAGTTCCAGGCTATCCTGGAATATACAAGATTAGTACAGAAACAGATACAAGTGGTGTTGGTTTACACCTTTAATCTCAGAGTTTGGGAGTCACACACTTTTAATCCCAGCACTAGAGAGTTGGAGACAGGAGCAATATGCTGAGCAGAGGGATGAATATAAAGGGGAAGAGACAGGAATTCACTGGAGTGTGGAGTTTGAGGATTCGTGGAGTCAGGACCTTGCCCTTTGAGTCTGAACACTTGGTAGGGTAAGAGGTCTCTCTAGTAGTTTGCTGCTTTGTTTTCTGATCTTCACCTTGGACCCTAATACTTGTCTCTGGGTTTTAATTATTCTGCTACACCTCTGCTTTGATTCCTGCTTCGAGATTCCTTCCTTGAGTTCCTTTCACAAAAGACTACAACTGTAAACTTAAATAAATCTTTTCAACTTGACTTTGAACACAGTGATTACAATTTAAAAATAAGACAGCATATTCCCGAGTGGGGGATGAACCAGACACCTTAAACCTCACATTTGAGCCATCCATAATCTTCAGTGTGTCACATACCCTGCATTCAGAGCCTCTAACCACCATTAGGTCACTTCCTTTTAAGAATTTTTTTTTTAATTTTAGAGATTTATATTTAACAGAAAAGTTGCAATAAAAAGGCAGAATATTCACAAATGCCATGCAGCTGGTTGATTCTTTTGTTACTACTTTGAGTAGATGCGTCAAAACTGAGCCAATCAAGGCATTCCTAATTACTGAATCCATGGTTTACTGAGATTTCCTTACCTTGTTGCATTATTCTTTACCATTGTCCATTACAAAATCACGCGAGGAGCCTAATTCATACAACAGTGGTTCACATGGATTTCCTGTAAGACCATGTCGTGTGTGTGTGTGTGTGTGTGTGTGTGTGTAGTTTGTGCTGAGGAATCATTTCTTAGACTTCTAGGGTAAAATGAAACGTTAGTGTGTTGCATCCTTCCCTCCTGTCTTTATCTCAATGGAGTCACCTTTGGGAAGAGCATGCGCACACTACACCTTGATGAGGCTTCCATAAGAAGTTCTTCTCTGAAGTAGATCACCTCCGTCAAGGTTGCAGAGAACATCAAGTTCTTCATGTTGTATATTGTTCATTTTATAAAAGCTCCCTCCAGAAATGGAAGCCTCACAGACATGTTGGCAGTACTAGTTATTTTTTGACCTACCACAGTGTCTACTGAGAGGGAATCCTCTAAGGAGAAACTGCCTGCATCAGATTAGGAGGTTGGTCTTTAAGCACATCTGTGTGTGGTTTCCTTGATTATTAACTCACATAAGAGGTCCCGACCACTGTAGGCAATACCATTCCTAGGGAGGAGGCTCTGGGTTAGATAAAAGTCCCAGGGAAGCATGAGCCTATGAGCAAGCCAGAGAAGGGACAAAGAAACAGAGCTCTTCCTTCCAGGCTTCCCTCCTCGAGGTTCCTGCCTTGAGTTCTTGCCTGCATTTCCCCAGTGATGAACTGTGACTTGGAAGCCTGTGCAAATAAACCCGTTCTTCTCTAAGCTGATTTTGTGTTGGAGTGTTTTATAACAGCACCAGAAACTGCTACTCTGGCCCACCCTGTTGGCAGGCACGGACAAGCGAAGGCACATGCCGGACTAGTCTGGGCTACATAATGAAACATTGAATCAAAAATTAAAGCCAAAACCATAATGATAACCACAAAATGAAAGTGTAAATCCACTCTTAGGAATACAGGTCGTTGAACAACAGTATTCTGCTGTGTCATGGTATGCCAATGCCTGTCTCTGATGTTCATTCTTTCCTCTTAGAGTAATCGAAGTCCTCCTGTTGCTTGGGCTTTCTCTAATACTAGTGTAGTATGAGATGAATTGATCTACCATGATTTCCTTTAAAGGGACCAAGGAATTGATTTTTCATGTGTGTGGAAAAGTGAGAGAGGAGAAAAGCCTAATTTGTATACATGGATAGCCGGAAATCCCAAGCCCACGAATTGAAAAGGTGGACAATCCCCTTCAAACACTTGAGGTGCTAGCATATCAAGCATGACGGCTTTTATTCAAAAAGCTGTGACTTTCTCATCAGTGACCTTGGACCCTAGAAGAAAGTGAGGGCGTATTTTACCAATAAGCTAGAATTAAGCAGACAAGCTGAAAAAAACAGATATAATTTAATAATTGAAAAGGAGTAACTCACCCAACCTAGTAAAGTTTCTCAAGTCCAAAACCGGTCTGGGCAATGCAGCAAGAAGAGTGCAAAAGAGAGCAAGGGCAGCTGGATACCCAGGTTTTCTTCCCTGGCCGCAGGGAGCCACACCCTAGCCAAAAGTGATTGGCCGAGCTACCCTATCAAGAGAGCAACTTCCTCTAAAAGGTGGTGACAGAAAAAGTTAACTCAGTCTCTTTTTTTTTTCGAGGAGTTTTTCATTTTTTTAATTTATTTATTTATTAAGGATTTCTGCCTCCTCCCCAAAACCGCCTCCCATTTCCCTCCCCCTCCCACGATCAAGTCACCCTCCCTCATCTGCTCAAAGAGCAATCAGGGTTCCCTGACCTGTGGGAAGCCCAAGGACCGCCCACCTCTATCCAGGTCTCCTAAGGTGAGCATCCAAACTGCCTAGGCTTCCCCAAAGCCAGTACGTGTCTCTTATCCATTGATTACATTCTCCATGCCTGAAGGTGACAGAGATGTTTTCAGAAAGAAAGAAAAGTAAGAGTCCTGGGATCAAGCACAAATACACAAATATAAACAATCAGAAATTCTTCTGGTTGAAGAAAAGGACCAGAAACGAAAATATCCTTTGGTGCAAATAAAGACCATCAGAATGCATGAATGTCATCTTAATACCAAGTTCCCTATTTCCACGTTTTTCTTTATAATACACACAGTGCCTGGCAAGATGGCCCTGGAATTGATTTTTCATGTGTGTGGAAAAGTGAGAGAGGAGGAAAGGCTAATTTGTAAACATGGATAGCCGGAAATACTAAGCCCACGTATTGAAAAAGTGGACAATCCCCTTCATACACTTTAGGTGCTAGCATATCAAGCATGATGGGTTTTATTCAAAAAGCTGTGACTTTCTCATCAGTGACCTTGGACCCTAGAAGAGAGTGGTGGCATATTCCACCGGTACGCTAGAATTAACCAGACCAGCTTAAAACAACAGATATAATTTAATAATTGAAAACGGGGAAACTCACACGACCGGGTAAAGGTTCCTATGTCCAAAACAGGTCTGGAGAACACAGCAAGAAGAGTGCAAAAGAGATCAAGGGCAGCTGGATTCCTAGGTTTTCTCCTCTGTCCCTAGGCAGCCACACCCTAGTCAAATGTGATTGGCTGAGTTTCCCCATCAAGAGAGCAACTTCCTGTAAAAGGTGGTGACAGAAAAAGTTACTCAGTCTCTTATTTATTGAAAACATTCTTCATGCCTGAAGGTGACAGAGATGTTTTCAGATAGGAAGAAAAGTAAGAGTCCTGGGAACAAGCACAAATACACAAATATAAACAATCAGAAATTCTTCAAGTTGAAGAAAAGTATACCAGAAACAAGAAAATCCTATGGTGCAAATAAAGAACATCAGAAGGCTTAATGTCATCTTAATATCAAGTTCCCTATTTCCACTTTTTTCCTTTAAAATACACAAGGGCCTCGAAGATGGCCAAGTGCCTACAGATGCTTGAGTCCACCATGATGGCCTGAGTTTGCCTCCGTGGGTACACTGAAAAGGGAGAACTGACTCCTAAAATTTGACTGCTACCACCACGTGTATATTGTGACACACATGCATAAATACATATGCACAAAATGTAAAATATATGTGAATGTTTAAAAGCAAGTTTTGATATTTTAGGTATGTTTAACATGTATCCACATGAATTAACTATAGTGTATTGTAGAATAAAGAGCACTAGAAAATGGCAAATGACTTTCTATTGTTAAAAAGTTTTACTTTTGAAATATGATCTCACCCTGTCTCCCATACTGGACTGAACCTCACTATGTGGCCCCGGCTGGTCTCAAATTTATATGAAACCCTCTTGAGTCCTGGGATTACAGGGGTGAGGCACCAAACCTACCAACAGGATTTAGTTTCTGGAGAAAGGGGTCAAAAAGCAATACTGTGCACACTATAAAATATTAAGGACATATAATTTATAATCTCTAAATCATATCAGAAAGGCTGATGAGAAATTATAGAGTTCTAAAGCTAAAACATTAACAAAAAGAATTAGAGAAACAAAATATGAGGGGGATAAGACTGCAAATGACACAGAGTAGAACGTCACAACAGATACATTAGCTATTAATGGATCAAACACTGCAAATAAAGACTAAATATTTTCTGAACAGATACAAAAGCAAGAACAATAATACCTTATCTGTAGGATAGAGAGTTTAATAAGTGTGTTTGAGGGCTGGGAGGAAGGCTAAGCAGTTAGCATCACTGTCTACTCTTCCAGGGGACCAAGGTTCAATTCCTAGCACCCACATGGCAGCTCGCAACTGGCAGTCACATGAGGAGTCTCCACCATGTACCGCGGTCACCATTAACAGCACCATCGTGGCGTTGTGTGACATTGTTACTGGGTAGAGAACCCATGCCAAACCAAACTGTGAATGAAGAGTTTACACAAACAGGGGTGACTCTAAAGCGCTTACATCACTAAAAGCCCACTCCGTCATGGGTGATGACTCACGAAGTCTGCATCTATCTGAATCTCTGGAGGTGGTGGATGACTACAAAGGAACATCATTTTCCAGACCCAACAGAGCTGATGCACATAGAACCTCGCAGAGACTGTGAGATCACTCACGAGATCTGCAGGAGCTCAAGCCAGATAAAATCAAAGCATGGAGGAGGGGAAGTGGCCACAAAGCCCTACACCTAGCAAGTAGCTGTTCGATGGACAGCTGCTTTCTCAATGGAGTGACACTGGGTATGGCAAAGAAACCCAAGAACAGGCAACATGCACAGTAGTTTCCAGTATAAATAGGACTCCATGATTTTGTTGTTGACTTATAAAAGGACTGTTTGTTTGTTTTAAGCAAGAGAAAGAGCATAATGTTAAGTTGGGAAGAGTTGGGGAAAATGGAAAATAAATGTAAAATTTAGAAATAAAGAAAAATATATATGATGAGGAGGCGCTGAGGAGATGGCTCTTGCAGAGGACCTGACTTCAGTCCCAAGACCCCAAATGGTGGCTCACAACTGCATGTTATTCCAGTTCCATGGGATATGACAGAGACTTATGATTTCAGTGGGCAAATCCACAGACACCCAGGCAGGGAAAATATCCATACACATAAAATTAAAATAAACAAAACCTGAAATAATAATAATAAGATATATCTTTTGATCTGGATAGTGCTCTTAGCCAGAGGACCTGAGATCAATTTGCAGAAACTACTAACAGCCATCTGTAATGTGAGGCCACCCTCGGCTATTTAACCCATGTTACATAGCAAGACATACATACACACAAACACACAAACACACACACACACACACGTTCTCCACATAGTCTGTACATTTATATATTTATTCACCATTAGAGTGACTCCATATCATAAGTATTGTTGCCATCCACTATTCCACAGGAAACTGAGAAACACCCAAATTGGCACATTCACAGCTCACTTCCTAGACTTCCTAGACTTCCTAGACTCTGGAAACTACTAACTCTCAGCTCTATGACTTGGAAAAGGATCAGAAAGTCAAGGCAGGGGATCCCAGGTTGTCATACTTTATTCACTGGAAGGGGTATATGAAAGAGAAATATGAGTGTATGAGGGGAAAGGGCACAGACACTCCTTTGTCTTCCTCCCTAATTTCCTGCGGTGGACCAGAACAAAATCTACCTGTGATTGGAAATGTTGGCCCAGCCTGAAAAGAACAGAAAAGCTTCTCACCAGTATCTCTGTGGACATCTAGTCGTTGTAGATGTGAATGACACCTCATACAAAATGGTCCTTTGGGGCCCAACAGTGAGGACAGGAAGGACCATGAGCAGAAGGGGAGAAGAGCCAGAACTGTGAGAACAAGACACAGCCAGTCACTGGGAGGAGCCGCTCTGATGCGTTTCCTGGCAACTGTTGTCATGTTATCCACAGTGGGCGCTATGTTGCAGAAAACTGATGTCACAAAGCTCCTGAAACTAGAGCTGGAGTCATGAATTCATGTGTTCCAGGTAGAGAACAAGTCTGCACCCATCTAGCCTTGGTCTTGTGAAGATAGGAACCACAAAAAGGGCCTTAGTCCTGTTCTCCTGCATTCTATTCTGGAGGAATTCCGGGCGCGAGATGGGCACCCCTGGGAGTCAGAGAATCTTACAGGACCTGCTCTGTAGGGACCATCTCCTTTCCTTGGACAACAGGGACAGGTAGTACAACCTGCTGATCTCCCCTCTGTTCAGCATCCCTGTGTTCTTTCTCAGGCCTGACTAACCCCTCATTCTTACCTTCCAGGTTTAAGGTCTGAGGATTCTGCCTCCTCCCCAGGCTGAAGCTGTCCATCAACTACTGCAGTAGGCTTCAGTGCCCTTCCCGAAAATGGCCAGACCAATCTCTCTGTCCCAATGGTCCCAGGTAGGCTGTGTTTCCCACTCTTGCTTAAAATGCTTTTGTTGGTCAGGCCTAAAACATGAGCAAGAAAGTAACTTCCAGATGGCTAGACTCACCTTGACTGGTGTACAGATTCATCATCTTCTCTTTCCACTCAGCATGATTCTGGGAAGCCTGTGCTGGCTGTCACTGGCTGCTTTCTTCTCTGAGAGCTGCTGCACTACCCCAAATGAGCTGAGGAATAACCAAGATCTGAGCCAGATGTCCGGACACCAGACTGTCTCCATTGTGCTGAAGGAAAAACACAAAAAGACCTAAAATTTGAGTATGATGGCAGTTGCCACTGAAGCTATCAAGCATAACATGAGTTCTGGGAGGACCAAGAGACCACAAAAGACAGGCCATAGAACAATGGGTAGGCAGCCTAGGGTCCTAAGTGACATAAAGTTAATGTGGTGGCCTACCTGGGGTCAAGAGAGTAGGAGAATGGCAGTGGGAGACTAGGGATGGCCCAGCTCAGGTCCTTCCAAACAGGATGTGACCAACAATGGGTGCGGTGGTCCATAATAGCTGGATCAGATTAAAGCAGTCTCAAGACTTCCTCTGCAGGGTAGCATGCAGAGTGTTCTAACCACATGCCCTAGTAAACTTTCAAATTAGCTTTGTTCTCTCTCTCTCTCTCTCTCTCTCTCTCTCTCTCTCTCTCTCTCTCTCTGTCTCTCTCTGTGTCTCTCTCTCTCTTTTTCTCTCTCTCTCCCTTCCTTCCTTTTTCATTTTTTTGATTTCTACCTTCCTTCTTTTTTTCTCAGTTTCTCTGTGTAGCCCTGAATATCCTGGAACATTCTCTATAAACCAGACTGGCCAAGAACTCAGAGATTCATGTGTCTCTGCCTTCAGAGTGCTAGGATTAATGACGTGCACCACCATAACTGACAAACTTCAGCTGTTTTTTAAACTTCTTTACATATTCTTGCATCTTATACACCTACTTATAACAGATTGAATTTTAAGTAAGCTGGATTTCTCAGAAAAGCACAACATTTTTCTAGAAGTATCCATCCTAGGGGGAGCACAACGGACAGATGGACAGTAAGAAGAGACTTTTAGGTCATGTGCACAATAGAATCTAGGATGCTCCATCTCAACTTGGCCAATTTGCTTTGCCTCCTTCATTGCTGTGTTACAATCCTGAGTACTTGACCAACTACTGCATCCTATCAGAATTATTCCCTTTTGAGAACAAGAAGGATTAAATGAACAAATGAATGAAAGAAAGACACAGAAAGATGAAAGGAAGAAAGTGAGAAAGGAAGGAAGAGACTGCTGGTAAGGTCAAGAGCAGAGAAAAAGAGAGATCCTCTCTACTTAGTAAATAAACCGGCAAGGAAACTGGAAGTAGGAGTCAGGAGAGCGGAATTAGGTTGAGCAGTGTCACCTGATTTCTTAGCACTGATACCTGGACCTCCTTTCAGACTAATCAAATTAGACCTTGGGCATAAGGTACATAATTCATTCTCTCTCTCTCTCTCTCTCTCTCTCTCTCTCTCTCTCTCTCTCTCCCTCTCCCTCTCCCTCTCCCTCTCCCTCTCCCTCTCCCTCTCCCTCTCCCTCCCTGTCTCCCTCCATCCTCTGCGTGTTGGGGGGAGGTTGTTGTGAGGTTGTAGTGATGTGTGGGATATGTATGCTCCTAGTATGATTTCACTGCGTATCCAGGGAAAAGAATAACCACACCGGGTG
The DNA here is from genome assembly GCF_037038515.1 of Microtus pennsylvanicus. Lineage (NCBI taxonomy): Eukaryota > Metazoa > Chordata > Mammalia > Rodentia > Cricetidae > Microtus > Microtus pennsylvanicus. The sequence continues at coordinate 67,558,069 of NC_134601.1, forward strand.
ATCAAATATAGGTGTGTGTGTGTGTGGCAGTGGTGTGCATGAGTGGGTGTGGGTTTCTGTGCACACTTCTGGTAGATGCATAAGGAAAGGTATGGGTGTGTTTTCACATGTGCTGTCCACTTTTTTTCTGAGACAGGGTCTTTATTGGCCTGAAGTTGACAAAATGGGGTAAGTGGTCTGACTGGTAAACCCAAGGAACATTATGACTGCACAGTTTTGTGCTGGATTTTAAGTACAGACTACCAGAACTGGAGTTTTTACTTTGATTCTGGGGGTGGAATTTGTGTCCTCGTGCTTGCAAAGAGAGCACCTTGCTAACTGAGCTATCCTTCAGATGCTAGGATGAAGTTTTATTTGGGATACAAGATAGTCAGACATGTAGTTTTTTAAAAAGTGGATGTATTAAAAAAAAGTGGCTATATTCTGAAAACATTAACTTAGACCCTGAGAGTTAAGTATTTCTCAAATCAGCTAGGCCTCCAACAGACCAAGGTATTATTCCACCAAAATCAACTTGTTGAGTCAGAGTTTATAACTTACAGCTAACGGATGAGGGATTACTTACAGGTGCAGAGCAGCGACTGACTGGCGTGGAAGAAGAATTCCTTCTCTGTAGCTGCATAGATGGAAGTGCCTGCCCTGTCAATCAACGTTCCACAATTTTGGTACTCTAGAGTCTCCAGAGGCTACAGAACCTCATGTAACTGGGACAGAATCTCACACAGCTGAAAAGGAGATGCTCCAAGGAGAGGCTGGAATCTCAGGTGAGAGTCTAATGACACCTGCCCCAAGTCTTGTATAAGGAAACTTCAGCAGGCAGGTGGTGGTAGGGTTTATAAGAGGGAAGCTGAGTAAGCCATGGAATGCAAGGCAGTAAGCAACATTCCCTCCATGGCCTCTGTATACTGGTACATTTGTGTTTAAATGAATAAAGCTTGCCTGAAGATCAGCTGGCAAAGCAGCCACACTCCTCAGCTATACGGGACAGGGCAGGGGGTGTGGTGGCACACACCTATAATCCTAGAACTGGGAAGACAGAGGCAGGCAAATTTCTGTGAGTTCCAGGCTATCCTGGAATATACAAGATTAGGACAGAAACAGATACAAGTGGTGTTGGTTTACACCTTTAATCTCAGTGTTTGGGTGTCACACACTTTTAATCCCAGCACTAGAGAGTTGGAGACAGGAGCAATATGCTGAGCAGAGGGATGAATATAAAGGGGACAAGACAGGAACTCACTAGAGTGTGGAGTCTGAAGATTCGTGTAGAGAAGACCTTGCCCTTTGAGTCTGATCACAAGGTAGAGGTAAAAGTTCTCTCTAGTGTTTGCTGCTTTGCTTTTCTGACCTTCAGCTTGGACCCCAATACTTGTCTCTGGGTTTGTATTATTCTGCTACACCTCTGCTTTGATTCCTGCTTCGAGATTCCTTCCTTGAGTTCCTTTCACAAAGGACTACAACTGTAAACTTAAATAAAACTTTTCAACTTGCTTTTGAACATAGTGACTACAATTTAAAACTAAGACAGCATATTCCCAAGTGGTGAATAAACCAGACACCTTAAACATCACATTTGAGCCATCCATAATCTTCAGCGTGACACATACCCTGCATTCAGAGCCCCTAACCACCTTAAGGCAACTTATTTTTAAGAAAATTTACTTAATATTAGAGATTTATATTTTACGGAAAAGTTGCAAAAAAAAGGCAGAATATTCACAAATGCCATGCAGCTGGTTGATTCTTTTGTTACTACTTTGAGTAGATGTGTCAAAACTGAGCCAATCAAGGCATTCCTAATTACTGAATCCATGGTTTATTGAGATTTCCTTACCTTTTACCAATACTCTTTACCATTGTCCATTACAAAATCCTGCGAGGAGCCTAATTCATACAACAGTGTTTCACATGGCTTTCCTGTAAGACCATGTAGTGTGTGTGTGTGTGTGTGTGTGTGTGTGTTTAGTTTGTGCTGAGGAATCATTTCTTAAGATTTCTAGGGTAAAATGAAACGTTAGTGTGTTGCATCCTTCCCTCCTGTCTTTATCTGTAGTAATAGGAGCAGTGGGGCTGCCTTCCCAGCACCACAGCCACCTGGCTAGCTCATGCCCCGAAATAATAACACACAAACTGTATTCATTTAAACACTGCTTGGTCCTTTAGCTCTAGCCCTTACTGGCTAATTCTGATATCCTGATCAATACATCTCTAATAATCTGTTAGCACCCGTCATACTGGGAAGATTCTAGCCTACATCCATCCTGGATTTGAGCTTCATCGCGTGTGTCTGCCCTGGAGCTGGGCATGGCATCTCTCTGAGGCGTCTGCCCCCGAGAGGAGAGCTGTCAAGTCTGAGCTCACTTCCTCTTCCTCCCAGCATTCTGTTCTGTTTACTCCACCCACCTATGTTTTAACCTATGAGAGCCAGCCAAGCAGCTTTTTTTTATTTTTTTAACCAATGACCTTCCTCCATCATTTATCTCAATGGAGTCACCTTTGGCAAGAGCATGTGCACACTAGACCATGATGAGGCTTCCATAAGAAGTTCTTCTCTGAAGTAGATCACCTCCGTCATGCTTACAGAGAACATCAAGTTCTTCATGTTGTATATTGTTCATTTTATAAAAGCTCCCTCCAGAAATGGAAGCCTCACAGACATGGTGGCAGTCCTAGTTGTTTGTCGACCTACCGCAGTGTCTACTGAGAGGGAATCCTCTAATGAGAAACTTCCTACATCAGATTAGGAGGTTGGTCTTTGGACACATCTGTGTGTGGTTTCCTTGATTATTAACTCACATAAGAGGTCCCGGTCTGCTGTAGGCAATACCATTCTTGGGAGGAAGCTCTGGGTTAGATAAAAGTCCTAGGGAAGCATGAGACTATAAGCAAGCTAGAGAAGGGACAAACAAACAGCGATTTTCCTTCCATGCTTCCTTCCGGGAGGTGCCTGCCTTGAGTTCCTGCCTCCATTTCCCCAGTGATGAACTGTGACTTGGAGGCCTGTGCCAAATAAACCCTTTATTCTCTAAGTTGATTTTGTGTTGGAGTGTTTTATAACAGCACCAGAAACTGCTACTGTGGCCCACCCTGTTGGCAGGCACGGGCAAGGGTAGGCACATTCCAGACTAGTCTGGGCTACATAACGAAACACTGAATCAAAAAGTAAAACCAAAACCATAGTGATAACCACAAAATGAAAGTGTAAATCCACTCTTAGGAATACAGGTCGCTGAACAACAGTATTCTGCTGTGTCATGGTATGCCAATGCCTGTCTCTAATGTTCATTCTCTGCTCTCAGAGCCACCAAAATCCTCCCGTCTCTTGGGCTTTCTCTAATACTAGTGCAGGTATGAGGTGAATTGATCTACCATGACTTCCTTTAAAGGGACAATGAAATTGATTTTTCGTGTGAGTGGAAAGAGTGAGAAAGGAAATCGTCTTTTGTATACATGGATAGCCGGAAATCCCAAGACCACGTATTAAAAAGATGGCCACTCCCCTCGATACACTTGAGGTGCTAGCATATCAAGCATGACATGTTTTATTCAAAAAGCTGTGACTTTCTCATCAGTGACCTTGGACCCTAGAAGAAAGTGAGTGCGTATTTTACCAATAAGCTAGAATTAAGCAGACCAGCTGAAAACAACAAAACACTATCCTGAGTGAGTTAAGCCAGACCCAAAAAGAGGAACATGGGATGTACTCACTCATATTTGGTTTCTAGCCATAAATAAAGGACATTGAGCTTATAATTCATGTTCCTAGAGAAGCTAAATAAGAAGGTGAATCCAAAGACAAACACATAGGCATCCTCATGAATATTAACCTTCATCAGGCGATGAAAGGAGACAGAGACAGAGACACACATGGGAGCACCGGACAGAAATCTCAAGGTCCAAATCAGGAGCAGAATAAGACGGAGCACGAGCAAGAAACTCAGGACCACGAGGGGTGAACCCACACACTGAGACAATGGGGATGTTCTATCGGGAACTCCCCAAGGTAGCTGGCCTAGGTCTGAAAAGGCATGGGATAAACCCGGACTAGCTGAACATAGCAGACAATGAGGAATACTGAGATCTCAAGAACAATCGCAGTGGGTTTTTTGATCCTACTGCACGCACTGGTTTGTGGGAGCCTAGGCAGTTTGGATGCTCACCTTACAAGACCTGGATAGAGGTGGGCAGTCCTTGGGCTTCCCACAGGTCAGGGAACCCTGATTGCTCTTCGAGCAGATGAGGGAGGGGGCCTTGATCGGGGGAGGGGGAGGGAAATGGAAAGTGGTTGCGTGGAGGAGGCAGAAATCCTTTATAAATAAATAAATTTAAAAAAAACAAACAGAAAAAAAAGAAAAGGGGAACTTCCTGTTCATCCTGCAGGGGCTATACTGCCCAATACCTCCTCTCTCTTCCTATCCCATCCAGCTTACATCCAGATCCCACCACCCCCTGTCTCCCTCCCTCCCCTCTTTGGCGTCATAGCACCTCCCAGCTCAGCCTGCTTGGGAGCTGGGACCAAACCCGAATCGGGAGGGCAAAGGGGAGGACAGTAGTTCCACCTGCAGCAAGCAGAGTGGGCCCTTTGTTTGCGAGCTACCCAAGCAGCACGGAGTTTCGATCTGGGCACAGGGAGAGACTTCATTGAGGTGAGTGAGTGCGGCGGCTGCCTGGAACAGAGAACTCAGACGTTCCTCTTCCCTCCTATACTTCCTGGTCATCCTGCAGGGGCTACACTGACCGATACCTCCTCTCTCTTCCCATCCCATCCAGCTTACATCCAGATCCTCCCACCCTCTGTCTCCCTCCCTCCCTCCCCTCTTTGGTGTCATAGCACCTCCCAGCTCAGCCTGCTTGGGCGCTGGGACCGAACCTGAATTGGGAGGACAAAGGGGAGGGTGGTAGTTCCTTTGTCTCCACAGCCTGCCTGCAGCAAGCAGGGTGGCCCCTTCGTTTGTGAGCTACACAAGCACCACAGAGATCCGATCTGGACACCAGGAGAAACATCACTAGGGAGTGGCATCACTGGGAAGGTACATCAGTGGGCAAGAAGAACTGATCCTGTAAGAGAAGATCCAAAGGGGAGAATTCGGCAGAAAAGATGGGCAGGTGCCAATGCAAGAATTCACCCAACAATCTGACAAACAACATGAAACCACCAACCACAAGCGACCTCACAACAGAAGGACATGAACACCTTAATCAAGAAGAAGTAGAAAAAACTGACTTTATGAAAGTGATAGAGGACCTTAAACAGCATATAAAAAACACCCTTATAGAAATGTATGAGAAGTATAACAGAAAGTTTGAGGAATTGAATAAATCAGTGAATGATACCCTAGGAAACCAAGGAAAAACAATAAAGCAGATAATGGAAACAGTTCATGACTTGAAACCTGAAATGGAGGAAAAGAAGAAAACACAAACAGAGGGCCGGCTGGACATGGAAAATCTAGGTAAACGAATAGAGACTACAGAAACAAGCATAACCGGCAGAATACAAGAGAAAGAAGAAAGAATTTCAGATTCTGAAGATAACATAGAGAAAATAAACGCACTGATCAAAGAAAACAGCAAGTCCAACAAACTCTCATCATGAAACATTCAGAAAATATGGGACACAATAAAAAGACCAAACCTAAGAATAATTGGAGTAGAAGAAGGAGAAGAAGTGCAGCTCAACGGTCCAGAAAATATACTTCACAAAATTATAGAAGAAAACTTTCCCAACCTGAAGAAAGATGTACTTATGAAGGTTCAAGAAGCATACACAACACCGAATAGGCTGGATGAAAAAAAAACATCCCCTCGCCACATAATAATCAAAACACAAATCATACAGTATAAAGAAAGAATATTAAGAGCCGCAAAGGGAAAAGGCCAAGTTACTTATAAAGGTAAATGTATCAGACTTACACCTGACTTCTCTATGGAAACCATGAAAGCCAGAAGGTCCTGGATAGATGTACTGCAAAAACTAAGAGACCATGGATGCAAGCACAGACTACTGTACCCAGCCAAGCTTTCGTTCACTATAAATGGAGAAAACAAAATTTTCCAGGATAAAAACAAATATAAACAATACGTAGCCACAAATCCAGCTTTACAGAAAAAAAATAGAAGGAAAATCACTAACCAAGGAGTCCAACAATGACTACAATAACTCAGACATCTAGAGACCCTTCACCAGCACAACTCAAAGAAGGGAAACACACAAACCCTATGACTAAAAAAGTGACCGGAGTTCAAAAACACTGGTCATTAATATCACTTAATGTCAATGGGCTCAACTGACCTATAAAAAGGCACAGGCTAAGAGATTGGATACGAAAACAGGATCCAACATTCTGCTGTTTACAAGAAACACACCTCAACCACAAAGACAGACACCTACTCAGAGTAAAGGCCTGGGAAAAGGCTTATCAAGCAAATGGACCTAAGAAACAAGCAGGTGTGGCCATACTAATTTCTAACAAAGTTGACTTCAAACTTAAGTCAATCAGAAGAGATAGAGAGGGACATTTTATACTCATAACAGGAACAATTCATCAGGATGAAGTCTCAATCCTGAACATCTATGCCCCTAATATAAAATCACCCACGTACGTAAAAGAAACATTACTAAAACTCAAGGCAGCCATCAAACCGCACACACTAAGAGTAGAAGACTTCAACACTCCTCTCTCACCAATGGACAGGTCAATCAAACAGAAACCTAACAGAGAAATTAGAGAATTAATGGAGGTAATGAAACAAATGGACTTAACAGACATCTATAGATTATTCCGCCCAAAGAGGAAAGAATATACGTTCTTCTCTGCAGCTCATGGAACCTTCTCGAAAATTGACCATATACTCGGTAGCAAAGCTAACTTACACAGTTACAAAAAAATATTAGTAACCACCTGTGTCTTATCAGATCACCATGGATTAAAGTTAGAATTCAACAACAAAGCTACCCCCAGAAAGCCTACAAACTCATGGAAACTGAACAGTCAACTACTGAACCATAGCTGGATTAAGGAAGAAATAAAGAAAGAAATTAAAGTCTTCCTTGAATTCAATAAAAATAAGGAAACAACATACTCAAACTTATGGGATACTATGAAATCAGTCCTAAGAGGAAAGTTCATCGCACTAAGTGCCCACTTAAAGAAAACAGAGAAAGCACACATTGAAGACTTAACAGCCCACATGAAAGCTCTTGAAAAAAAAGAAGCAGACTCACCTAGGAGGAGTAGGAGACTGGAAATAATCAAACTGAGGGCTGAAATCAACAAAATAGAAACGCAGAAAACAATACAAAGAATCAATTAAACAAGAAGCTGGTTCCTGGAGAAAATCAACAAGATTGATAAACCCCTATCCAAACTAATCAAACAGCAGAGAGAGAATACGCAAATTAATAGGATCAGAAATGAAAAGGGGGACATAACCACAGACACAAAGGGAATTCAGAGAATCATCAGATCTTACTACAAAAGCCTGTATAACTGGAAAATGTAAAAGAAATGGATACTTTTTAGATAAATACCATATACCAAAGTTAAACCAGGACCAGGTGAACAATCTGAACAGACGTGTTCCTCGCGAAGAATTAGAAGCTGTTATCAAAAACCTCCCTACCAAAAACAGCCCAGGACCAGATGGTTTCAATGTGGAATTCTACCAGAACTTCCAAGAAGAGCTAATACCTATACTCCTTAATGTATTCCACAATATAGAAACAGAAGAGTCATTACCAAATTCCTTTTATGAAGCTACAGTTACTCTGATACCAAAACCAAACAAAGACTCAACCAGGAAAGAGAATTACAGGCCAATCTCACTCATGAACATCGACGCAAAAATCCTCAATAAAATACTGGCAAACTTAATCCAAGAACACATCCGAAAAATTATTCATTATGATCAAGTAGGCTTCATTCCAGAGATGCAGTGCTGGTTCAACATACGAAAATCTATCAATGTAATCCAGCATATAAATAAACTGAAAGAAAAAAACCATATGATCATTTCATTAGATGCTGAAAAAGCATTTGACAAAATTCAACATCCTTTTATGATAAAAGTATTGGAGAGATTAGGGATTCGAGGGTCATACCTAAATATAATAAAAGCTATATACAGCAAGCCAACAGCTAACATCAAATTAAATGGAGAGAAACTCAAAGCCATACCACTCAGGAACACGACAAGGATGTCCACTCTCGCCATACCTCTTCAATATAGTGCTTGAAGTTCTAGCAATAGCAATAAGACAACATAATGGGATCAAGGGGATTCAAATTGGAAAGGAAGAAGTTAAACTTTCGTTATTTGCAGATGATATGATAGTGTACATAAGCGACCCCCAAAACTCCACCAAAGAACTTTTAGAGCTGATAAACAGCTTTAGTAATGTGGCAGGATACAAGATCAACTCCAAAAAATCAGTCGCACTCTTATACACAAAGGATATGGAAGCAGAGAGGGAAATCAGAGAAGCTTCATCATTCACGATAGGCACAAACAGCATAAAATATCTTGGGGTAAATCTAACCAAGGAAGTGAAAGATCTATTTGACAAGAACTTTAAGTCTTTGAAGAAAGAAATTGAAGAGGATACCAGAAAATGGAAGGACCTCCCTTGCTCTTGGATTGGGAGGATCAATATAGTAAAAAGGGCAATTCTACCAAAGGCAATTTATAGATTCAATGCAATCCCCATCAAGATCCCATCAAAATTCTTCACAGATCTGGAGAGGACAATAATCAACTTTGTATGGAAAAACAAAAAACCCAGGATAGCCAAAACAATCCTATACAATAAAGGATCTTCTGGAGGCATTACCATCCCTGACTTCAAACTCTATTACAGAGCTACAGTAATGAAAACAGTGTGGTACTGGCATAAAAACAGAGAAGTCGACCAATGGAATCACTTAGAAGACCCGATTTTAACCCACAAACCGATGAACACCTCATTTTTGATAAAAGAGCTAAAAGTATACAATGGAAGAAAGAATGCATCTTCAACAAATGGTGCTGGCACAACTGGATGTCAACCGGTAGAAGAATGAAAATAGACCCATATCTATCACCATGCACAAAACTCAAGTCCAAATGGATTAAAGACCTCAATATCAGCCCGAACACACTGAACCTGATAGAAGAGAAAGTGGAAAGTAGACTACAAGACATGGGCACAGGAGATCGCTTCCTAGGTATAACCCCAGCAGCACAGACATTAAGGGCAACATTGAATAAATGGGACCTACTAAAACTGAGAAGCTTCTGTAAAACCAAGGACACTGTCACTAAGACAAATAGGCAACCTACTGACTGGGAAAAGATCTTAACCAACCCCGCAACAGACAAAGGTCTGATCTCCAAAATATATAGAGAACTTAAGAAACTAGACTTTAAAATGCTAATTAACCCAAGTAAAAAATGGGGCACTGGACTGAACAGAGAATTCTCAACAGAAGAAGTTCAAATGGCCAAAAGACCCTTAAGGTCATGCTCAACTTCCTTAGCAATCAGGGAAATGCAAATCAAAACAACTTTAAGATATCATCTTACACCTGTCAGAATGGCTAAAGTCAAAAACACCAATGATAGCCTGTGCTGGAGAGGCTGTGAAGGAATGGGTACCCTCATCCATTGCTGGTGGGAATGCAATCTTGTGCAACCACTGTGGAAATCAGTGTTTCGGTTTCTCAGGAAATTTGGGATCAACCTACCTCTGGACCCAGCAATACCACTCCTGGGAATATACCCAGGGATGCCCTATCATATGACAAGAGCATTTGTTCAACTATATTCATAGCAGTATTATTTGTAATAGCCAGAACCTGGAAACAACCTAGATGCCCTTCAATGGAAGAATGGTTGAAGAAAGTGTGGAATATCTATACATTAGGGTACTATGCTGCAGTAAAAAACAATGACTTCTCGAATTTTGCATGCAAATGGATGGAAATAGAAAACACTATCCTGAGTGAGGTAACCCAGACCCAAAAAGATGAAAATGGGATGTACTCACTCATAATTGGTTTCTAGCCATAAATAAGGGACACGGAGCCTACAATTGGTGATCCTAAAGAAGCTAAGTAAGAAGGTGAACCAAAGGAAAAACATATAGTTATCCTCTTGGCTATGGGAAGTAGACAAAGCTGCCGGAGAGAAAATTGAGATCTTGGGTGTGGGGTGGGATGGGGGTAAGGGGAGATGGGGAGAGAAAAGGGAGAAGGGGAGGAAGGGGGGAACTTGGAGAAAAAGGAGGATTGGGATAAAGGAAGGTTGGACAGGGGAGCACGGAAGCACAATTCTTAGTTAAGGGAGCCACCTTAGGGTTGGCAAGAGATTTGAACCTAGAAAGGCTCCCAGGTGCCTAAGCCGTGGTCCCCAGTTAATTCCTTGGGCAGCTGGGGATAGGCAACCTGAAATGACCCTATCCTCTAGCAATACTGACGAACATCGTGCATATCATCATAGAACCTTCATCTGGTGATGGATGGAGATAGAGACAGAGACCCACACTGGAACACTGGACTGAGCTCCCAAGGTCCCAATGAGGAGCAGCAGGAGGGAGAAAATGAGCAAAGAAGTCGGGACCACGAGGGGTGCACCCACCCACTGAGACAGCGGAGCTGATCTACTGGGAGCTCACCAAAGCCAGCTGGACTGTTACCAAAAAAGCATGGGATAAACCTGGACTCTCTGAACATGGCGAACAATGAGGGCTGATGAGACGCCAAGGACAATGGCAAGCGGTTTTGATCCTACGTAATGTGCTGGCTTTGTGGGAGCCTACCCAGTTTGGATGTTCACCTTCCTAGATATGGACGGAGGGGCGAGGACCTAGGACTTACCACAGGGCAGGGAACCCTGACAGCTCTTTGGACTGGAGAGGGAGGGGGAAAGGAGTGGGGGGAGGGGGAGAAGGGTGGGAGGAGGGGGAGAAGTGTGGGAGGAGGGGGAGGGAAATGGGAGGCTGGGAGGAGGTGGAAACTTGTTTTTTTTCTCATTTTCTCAATAAAAAAAAAGGTTTAAAAAAAAAAAAGAATTTGATGCCAGCCCGGGTCACATAGTGAGGTCGGTCCATTATGGTTTATAGGGTGAGATCATAATTGAAAAGTAAAACTTTTTATGAATACAAATTCATTTGCCATTTTCTAGTGTTCTTTATTCTACAATACACTATAGTTAATTTATTTGCATATGTGTTAAACATACCTAAAATATCATAATTTGCTTTTTAGCATTCACATATATTTTATTTTTTGTGCACATGTATTTTGCATGTGTGTCCCAATATACACCTGGAGGTAGCAGGCTACGTTTAGGATTCAATTGTTTCTTTTTACTGTACCCAGGAAGGCAAACTCAGGCCATCATCTCGGCACAAGCATCTGTAGGCACTGGGCCATCTTGGGAGGCCCTTGTGCATTATAAAGAAAAAAAGTGGAAATAGGGAACTTGGTATTAAGATGACCTTCAAGCCTTCTGATGGTCTTTATTTGCACTAAAGGATGTTGTTGTTTCTGGTCTTTTCCTTCAACCTGAAGAATTTCTGATTGTTTATATTTGTGTATTTGTGCTTGTTCCCAAGACTCTTACTTTTCTTTCTTTTTGAAAACATCTATGTCATCTTCAGGCATGAAGAATGTTTTCAATGGATAAGAGACTGATTTAATTTTTTCCTTCACTACCTTTAGAGGAAGTTGCTCTCTTGATGGGGAAGCTCAGCCAAACACATTTGGCTAGGGTGTGGCTGCCTGGGGCCAGGGAAGAAAACCTGGGAATCCAGTTGCCCTTGCTCTCTTTTGCACTCTTAGTGGGGTGTTCTCCAGAAACGTTTTGGACATGAGTACCTAAACCCTGGTAGTGTGAATTTCCCCTTTTCTTTTTTTCTTTTTCTTTTTTTTAAGTTGTGTTTTTTTTCTTTATCTTTTTTTATTGAGTAAAGGAAAAAAAATATCCGCCTCCTCCCAGCCTCCCATTTCCCTCCCCCTCCTTCCACCCTTCTCCCTCTCCCCCAAACTCCTCTCCCACTCCCTCTCCTGTCCATAGAGCAGTCAGGGTTCCCTGCCCTGTGGAAAGTCCAAGGACCGCCCCCCTCCGTCCATGTCTAGGAAGGTGAACAACCAAACTGGCTAGGCTCCCACAAAGCCAGAACATGAAATAGGGTCAAAACCCCGTGCCATTGTCCTTGGCTTCTCATCAGCCCTCATTGTTTGCCATGTTCAGAGAGTCCGGTTTTATCCCATGCTTTTTCAGTCACAGTCCAGCTTGCCTTGTTGATCTCCCACTAGATCAGCCCCCTTGTCTCAATGGGTGGGTACGCCATTCGTGGTCCCGACTTCCTTGCTCATCTTCTCCCTCCTTCTGCTCCTCATTGGGACCTTGGGAGCTCAGACCAGTGCTCCAGTGTGGGTCTCTGTCTCTATCTCCATCCATCACCAGATGAAGGTTCTATGGTGGTAAGCAAGATATTCATCAGTATTGCTATAGGATGGGGTCATTTCAGGTTGCCTATCCTCAGCTGCCCAAGGGACTAACTGGGGACATCACCATGGGCTCCTGGGAGCCACCCTAGGGTCAAGTCTCTTGCCAACCCAAAAGTGGCTCCCTTAACTAAGAATTGTGCTTCCGTGCTCCCCTGTCCAACCTTCCTTTTTCCCAATCCTCCTGTTTCCCCAAGTTTCCCCCCTCCTTCCTTTCAAACTTTTCTCTCCCCATCTCCACTTACCCCCTACCCACTCCACCCCCAAGATCCCAATTTTCTCCCCGGCAATTTTGTCTACTTCCCATAGCCAAGAGGATAACTATGTTTTTCCTTAGGATCACCTTCTTATTTAGTTTCTTTAGGTTCACCAATTGTAGTCTCCGTGACCCTTATTTATGGCTAGAAACCAATTATGAGTGAGTACATCCCATGTTCATATTTTTGGGTCTAAGATACCTCACTCAGAATTGTGTTTTCTATTTCCATCCATTTGCATGCAAAATTCGAGAAGTCATTGTTTTTTACCACAGCGTAGTACTCTAATGTGTACCCGGCTGTGGCGGCGGGTCAGACATATAAACACAGGAAATAGTTATAAATGTTTATTAATAAAGGGGGGGAGAGAAGAAGGGAGAGAGAGAAGAAGAAGAAAGAGAGGGAAAGAAGGAGAGAGAGAGGAGGAGAGAGGCAGAGCCCCGTGTGTACACCGGGGGAGAACACAGGGAGAGAGCAATGGCCAGAGGAGGGCAGAGGTTAAAAAGGAGTGGGCTGCCACATGGCCCGCCATCACTGTTCTGAGACCAGCAGCTGTCTCTGCCTGGGACTGGCTGCTCCAGGGCCCGCTGTCTCAGGCCACATGGCCCGCCATCACCACTGCCCGGCCTCTGCTCTGGACTGGGAACCAACCACTGCTCCAAGACCAGCAGCTGTCTCTGCCTGGGACTGGCTGCTCCCACAGCCCGCTGTCTGCAGCCACATGGCCTGCCACCACCACCGCTCGGGCCACAGCTCTGGGACCAGCAGCCATTTCTGCCTGGGACTGGCTACTCCCAGAGTCCACTGCCTGCCACCACATGGCCCGCCGCCACCATTTGGGACCTACAGCATTTCTGTTGCCTACTGCCGCAGGGATCTTGGAGCGTTTTTAAAAAAGAACAACACAGAGGACCTGATTTCAGTCCCCAAACCCCAAATAGTGGTTCACAACTGCCTGTTATTCCTGTTCCAAGGGATATGACACCATCATATGAGCTCCGTGCGCAAATCCAAAGACACAAACGCAAGTAAAACACCCATACACATGAAATTAAAATAAACAAAACCTGAAATAATAATAAGATACATACTTTGGTCAGGATAGTGCTCTTAATGAGCGGACCTGAGTTGAGGTTGCAGTAATTACTAATAGCAATCTATAACTGTGAAGCCTCCCTGCGTTATTTCGCCCATGTTTATGTAGCCCATGTTACATAGCAATACATGCATACATACATACACACACATGCACACACACATGCACACACACACACACACACACACGTTCTCCACATAGTCTGTACATTTATATATTTACTTCACCATTACAGTGATTCCATATCACAAGTATTGTTGCCAACCACATTGTACACAAGAAGCGAAATGCCCAGAGAGGCTGAATAAGTAGCTCCCAAGTCTCAGAGCAACTAAGATGTTACCCATGATTAAGACATGCCTCCTAGTCATCCTGATCATTGTGAGGTCAGGAGGCAACATGGGCCCTCAGTGTGTAACCATATGAAGGAGGCAGTACATACAGGAAACTGAGAAACACCCAAGATGGCACATTCAAGGCTCATTTCCTAGACTCTGGCAACTACTCACTCTCAGCTCTATGATTTGGAAACGGATCAGCAAGTCAAGGCAGGGGATCCCAGGTGGGCCAGATACTGGTTCTCAGACTTTATTTACTGAAAGGGGTATATGAAAGAGAGATATGATTGTGTGAGGAGAAAGTATGCGGACACAAATTTGTGGGCCTCCCTACTTTCCTGCAGTGGACCAGGACAAAGTCTACCTGTGCTTAGAAATGATGGCCCAGCCTGAAGAGAACAGAAAAGCTTCTCACCAGGATCTCTGTCGACATCCAGTAGTCAAGGATGTGGGGGCCATCAATGAAGACCGTAAGGACCATGAGCAGAAGAGGAGAAGAGCCAGGGCTGTGAGAACAAGACACCCAGTCACTGTGAGGAGCTGCTCTGATGTGTTTCCCAGCAATTGTTGCCATGTTACCCACAGTGGGCGCTATGATGCATAAAAGTGATGTCACAAAGCTCCTGAAACCAGAGCTGGAGCCATGAATTCATGTGTTCCCGGGAGAGACCAAGTCTCGAACCTTCTAGCCTAGGGAATCATGAGGCTATTACCAAGCTAGAGAAGAGACAAGCTAACAGCGCTCTTCCTTCCAGGCTTCCTTCTGGCAGGTGCCTGCCTTGAGTTCCTGCCCTGATTTCCCCAGGGATGAACTGTGACTTGGAAGCTTGTGCCAAATAAACCCTTTCTTCTCAAAGCTGATTTTGTGTTGGAGTGTTCTAGAACAGTCCCAGAAACTGCTACTGTGGCCCACCCTGTTGGCAGGCACAGGCAAGGGAAGGCACATTCCAGACTAGTGTGGGCTACATAATGAAACATTGAATCAAAAACTAAAACCCAAACCGTAGTGATAACCACAAAATGAAAGTGTAAATCCACTCTTAGGAATACAGGTCGCTGAACAACAGTATTCTGCTGTGTCATGGTATGCCAATTCCTGTCTCTGATGTTCATTCTCCTCTCTCATAGTCATTGAAGTCCTCCTGTTGCTTGGGCTTTCTCTAATATTAGTGCAGTATGAGATGAATTGATCTACCTACCATGACTTCCTTTAGAGGGACCATGAAATTGATTTTTCATGTGTGTGGAAAAGTGAGAGAGGAGGAAAGGCTAATTTGTACACATGGATAGCCGGAAATACTAAGCCCAAGTATTGAAAAGGTGGACAATCCCCTTCATACACTTGAGGTGATAGCATATCAAGCATGACGGGTTTTATTCAAAAAGCTGTGACTTTCTCATCAGTGACCTTGGACCCTAGAAGACAGTGGTGGCATATTCCACCAGTACGCTAGAATTAACCAGACCAGCTTAAAACAACAGATATAATTTAATAATTGAAAATGAAGAAACTCAAACGACTGGATAAAGGTTCCTATGTCCAAAACAGGTGTGGAAAACACAGCAAGAAGAGTGCAAAAGAGAGCAAGGGCAGCTGGATTTCCAGATTTTCTTCCCTGGCCCTAGGCAGCCACACCCTAGTCAAATGTGATTGGCTGAGTTTCCCCATCAAGAGAGCAACTTCCTGTAAAAGGTGGTGACAGAAAAAGTTACTCAGTCTCTTATTCATTGAAAGCATTCTTCATGCCTGAAGGTGACAGAGATGATTTCAGAAAGAAAGAAAAGTAAGAGTCCTGGGAACAAGCACAAATACACAAATGTAAACAATCAGAAATTCTTCAAGTTGAAGAAAAAATATACCAGAAACAAAAAAAAATCCTATGGTACAAATAAAGACCATCAGAAGGCTTAATGTCATCTTAATACCAAGTTCCCTATTTCCACTTTTTTTCTTTAAAATGCACGAGGGCCTCGAAGATGGCCAAGTGCCTACAGATGCTTGAGTCCACCATGATGGCCTGAGTTTGCCTCCATAGGTACACTGAAAAGGGAGAACTGACTCCTAAAATTTTCCTGCTACCACCACGTGAATATTGTGCATAAATACATATGCAAAAAATGTAAAATATATGTGAATGTTTAAAAGCAAGTTTTGATATTTTAGGTATGTTTAACATGTATGCACATGAATTAACTATAGTGTATTATAGAATAAAGATCACTAGAAAATGGCAAATGAATTTCTATTGTTAAAAAGTTTTACTTTTGAAATATGATCTCACCCTGTCTCCCATACTGGACTGAACCTCACTATATGGGCCCGGCTGGCCTTAAATTTATTTGAAACCCTCTTGATTCCTGGGATTACAGGGGTGAGGCACCAAACCTACCAACAGGATTTACTTTCTGGAGAAAGGGGTCAAAAAGCAATACTGGGCACACTATAAAATAGTAAGGACATATAATTTATAATCTCTAAAACATATCAGAAAGGCTGACGAGAAATGAGAGTGTTCTAAAGCTAAAATATGAAAAATAAGAATTAGAGAAACAAAATATGAGGGGGATAAGATTGCAAATGATAAAGAGTAGAACGTCACAAAAGAAACATTAGCTATTAATGCATCAAACACTACAAATAAAGGATAAATATTTTCTGAACAGACACAAAAGCAAGAACAGTAATACCTTATCTGTAAGATAGAGAGTTTAAGAAGTGTGTGAGGGCTGGGAGGATGGCACAGCACTTAGCATCACTGTCTGCTCTTCCAGAGGACCCGGGTTCAATTCCCAGCACCCACATGGCAGCTCACAGCTGGCAGTCACGAAAATTTTAGGGGACCTGGCACCCACACATACACCTAAATCATGCAGGCCAAACACTAATACGCGTAAAATAAAAATAAGTAATTCTCTTTAAAGTAGAAGAAATGATGCTGGCCACAGTTGTGAACATGTCACTGACTTTATAATCATTTACTGATCATTTAGGAAGGGCTGGTTGCAGGGAACAGCTTCTGGCCTCAGTTCAGTTTAGTCTACTTAGATTGTTGGTAGGGTTTGCAAGTTTGCTGTTTGAGCACATAGCCCCCATCAGGTGGCACTGTTGGAGGACTGTGGGGAGCATCCCAGGCCTGTAGCATGAGGGCAGTGCCTTTGAAGGCTGTTACACTTAGCACTCACTGAATCTGATCTATAAGCTTTGCATCCTGGACATTGCCACATGAGGAGTCTCCACCATGTGCCGTGGTCCCCATTAACAGCACCGTGATGGCATTGTTACTTGACACTTTTCCTGGGTAGGGAACCCATGTCAGACCAAATTGTGGGTAAGGAGTTTATACAACAAGGGTGATTCTAAAGCACTTGTATCACTAAAAGCCCACTCTCTCACGGATCTGCGTCTATCTAAATCTCCGGAGGTTGTGGATGACTCCAAAGTAACATCGTTGTCCAGACCCAAAAGAGCTGATGCACAATGGACCTCACAGAGACTGTGGCATCACTGACGAGATCTGCAGGAGCTCAAGCCAGATAAAATCCCAGCATGGAGGATGGGAAATGGCCACAAAGCCTTACACCTAGCCAATAGCTTTTGTGATTGATAGTCGCTTTCTCAATGGAGTGACATTGGGTATGGCAAACACACCCCATAACAGGCCCCATGTGCAGTAGTTTCCAGTATAAATAGAACTCCATGGTTTTGCTTTTGACTTACAAACATACTGTTTTGTTTAAGCAAGAGAAAGAGCATGATGTTTAGTTGAAAGGAGTTGGGGAAGGGGAAAATATAAAAATAAACAAAAATTTTAAAAAGAAAGAAAACTTTAAAATAAAATAAATATGTTGAGGCAAGGCTGAGGGGATGGCTTTCCAGAGGACCTAACTTCAGTCCCCAGACCACAAATGGTGGTTCATAACTGACTGTTATTCCAATTCCAAGGGATCTTATGACCTCTGAGGGAAAATCCATAGACTCACAGGCAGGTAAAATACCCATACACATAAAATTAAAATAAACAAAACCTGTAATAATATGATATACCTGATGGCATGGATATTGCTCTTATCCAGAGGACCTGAGTTCAGTTTGCAGTACCTATAACAGCCGTCTGTAACTGTGAGGCCACCCTGAGCTATTTTAGCCCAAGTTTATTTAGTCCTTGTTACAAAGCAAGACATACACACATATACCGACACACAAAAACAAGTTCTCCACATAGTCTGTACATTTATATATTTATTTCACTATTAGTGTGAGTCCATATCATAAGTATTGTTGCCATCCATGTTGTACACAAAAAGCAAAAGGCCCAGAGAGGCTAAATAAGTAGCTCCCAAGTCACAGAGCAACTAAGATGTTACCCATGATTTAGTCATGCCTCCTAGTCATCCTGATCATTGTTAGGTCAGGAGACAACCTGGGCACTCAGTGTGTAACCATATGAAGGAGGCAGTAGATACAGGAAACTGAGAAACACCGAAGATGGCACATTCAGGGCTCATTTCCTAGACTCTGACAACTGGTCACTCTTGCTCTATGATTTGGAAAAGGATCGGAAAGTAAAAACTGGGGATCCCAGGTGGGCCAGATACTGGTTCTAGGCTTTCTTCACAGGAAGGGGTATATGAAAGAGAGAGATATAAATGTGTGATGGGAATGAGTGAGGAGGCTAGTTTGTCTGCTTCCCTGATTTCCTGCTGTGGACAAGTTCAAAGTCTACCTGTAATTGGAAATTTTGGCCCAGCATGAAAAGAACAGAAAGGCTGCTCACCAGAATCTCTGTGGACAATTAGTGGTCATTAATGTGAATGACACCTGACACAGAATGTGCATGTGGGGTCCAGCAGTGAGGACAGTAAGAACCAGGTGCAAAGGAGAAAAGAGACAGGGCTTTGAGAACAAAACACCAAGTCACTGTGAGGAGCTGTTCTGATGCGTTTCTTAGCAATTGTTGTCATGTTATCCACAGTGGGCGCATGATGCATAAAACTGATGTCACAAAGTTCCTGAAAACCAGAGCTGGAGCCATGAATTCATGTGTTCTGGGTAAAGACCAAGACTCCACACATCTACCAGTGGTCTTGTGGAGATAGGAACCACAGGCAGGGCCTTGGCCTTGTGCTTCCTGCTTTCTATTCTGGAGAACTTACTGGCACAAGATGGGCACCTCTGGGAGTCAGAAAATCTGACAGGACTTGCTCTGTAGGGACCATCTAGTTCCTTGGCCAGAAGGGACTGGCAATACACCGTGCCGCTCTCCCCTCTGTTCAGCATCCCTGGAGTCTATGACAGGCCTGACAAACCCCTCATTCTTACCTTCCAGGTTTAAGATCTGAGGATTCTGCCTCCTCTCCAGGCTGAAGAAGTCCATCTACTACTGCATTCGGCTTCAGTGCCCTTCCCGACCACAGCCAGACCAACTCGTTCTCTCCCCATGGTCCCAGGTAGGCTGAGTTGCCCACTCTTGCTTAAAATGCTTTATTGTTGGTCAGGCCTGAAACATGAGCAAGAAAGAAACTTCCAGATGGCTAGACTCACCCTGACTGGTTTACAGTTTCATCATCTTCTGTTTCCACTCAGCATGATTCTGGGAAGCCTCTCCTGGCTGATGCTGGCTGCTTTCTTCTCTGAGAGTTGGTGCACTGCCCCAAATGAGCTGAGGATAACCAAGATCTGAGCCAGATCTCCGGACACCAGACTGTCTCCATTGTGCTGAAGGAAAAAGACTGAAAAGAGCTAGGATTTGGAGTATGATGGCAGTTGACAGTGAAGCTATTAGGCATAAGGTGATGTCTGGGATGGACCAACAGACCACAAAGACAGGCCATAGAACAATGGGTAGGCAGCATAAGGTCCTGAGATGGCATAACGATAATGGGGGTGGCCTACCTGGGGTCAAGAGAGAAGTAGAATGGCAGTGGGAGACTTGGAAAGGAGCCAGTCTATGTCTTTCCAAACAGGATGTGACCGACAATGGAGATGGTGGTCCATATTACCTGGATCAGAATAAAACAGTCTCAAGAGGTCCTCTACACTGCGGCTTGTAGAGTGCGCTAACTCCTTCCCCTAGTATAATTTCAACTTAGGTCTGTTCTTTCTTTCTGCCTCTGCCTCCAGAGTACTGGGATTAAAGGCATGCACCACCATGCCTGCAAACTTCAGCTGTTTCTTAAACTTCTTTATATATTCTTGCATCTTATACACGTACTTACTTATAACAGATTGAATTCTAGGTAAGCTGTGCTTCTGGGTAAAGCACAGCCTTTTCCTAGAAGTATCCATTCTAGGGAAAGCACAAAGGAGACAAGGACAGTGAGAGGAGAAATTTAAGCCCTGTGCCTACCATGATCTAAGTTGCTGAATCTCAACTTGACCAGTCTGCTTTGCCTCCTTGATTGCTCTGCTTACATTCTTGAGTACTTGACCAACTACTGCATCCTATCAGAATTCTTCCCTTTTGAGAAGTAGGATCAAATGAACAAATGAATGAAAAATGGACAAAAATGAGAAAGGAAGAAAGGAAGGAAGGAAGGAAGGAAGGAAGGAAGGAAGAAAGGAAGGATGAGACTGCTGGTAAGGTCAAGACCAGAGAAAAACAGAGATCCTCTCCACTTAATAAGAAAAACCAGTGAGGTAACCAGAAGTAGGAGTTAGGAGGCCGGAATTATATAGGGTAATATCACCTGATTTTTTATCACTGATACCTGAACCTCCTTTCAGGGAAATCAAATTATCCTTTGTGCAAAAGGTCCAAAATTCACTCACACTCTCTCTTAACCTCTGTGTGTGTGTGTGTGTGTGTGTGTGTGTGTGAGTGAAATAGTATGTTGTGAGGTTGTAATGGTGTGTGTGGTATGTAAGTTCCGAGTATGATTTCGTGAGGTATCCAGGGAGGAGAACCTCCACACCAGATGATCCAATGTAAGGATGTGTGTGTGTGTGTGTGTGAGCTCCCGAGCGAAGGTGTCTTTGCACACTTGTGGTGATGCCAAAGGACAGCTTTAGTGTGTTTCCTCAGGTGCGGTCCACGTCTTTTCTCAGACAGAGTCTTTCATTGTCCCGAAGTTCACAAAATAGGGTAAGCTGTCTGATCGGTAAACCCAAGGAACATTACGTCTCCACAGTTTTGTGCTGGGATTCCACAACTGGAGTTTTATGTAGATTCTGGGGAATGCAAAAAAAGCACCTTGTAAACTGAGATATCCCTTCAGATCTGACAATGAAGTTTTTAATTGGGATACAAGATAATCAAAAATATAGTTTTTAAAAAAGTAGATATATTTTTTAAAAAAATGGGTATATTCTGAATACATTGACTAAGATCTGAGAGATAAGTGTTTCCCAAATCAGGTAGCACTCCAACAGACCAAGGTATTATTCCTCCAAAACCCAAATTGGTGAGCCAAAGAGTTTAAAACTTACAGCTAACAGATGAGGGATTACTTACAGGAACAAAACAATGACTGACTGCTGCGTGGAAGAAGGAGTCCTTCTCTGTAGCTGGATAGATGGAAGTGCCTGCCCCATCAGTCGACCTTCTACACTCTCGGTACTCTAGCGTCTCCAGAGGCTACGGAACCACATGTAACTGGGACAGAATCACACACAGCTGAAAAGGACATGCCTCACAGAGAGACTAGAATCTCAGGTGAGAGTCTAATGATACCTGCCCAATGCCCAACACCCTTGCTTAAAGAGACTTCAACAGGCAGATGGAGGTAGGGCGTATAACAAGGAAGGTGAGAGAGCCATGGACAGCAAGCCAGTAAGCAGCATTCCAGCCATGAGCTCTGTATGCTGCTATATCTGTGTTTAAAGAGACAGGAACTCACTGGAGTTTGGAGACTGAGGAATCGTGGAGACAGGATCTCGCCCTTTGAGTCTGAACACTTGGCAGAGGTAAAAGGTGTTTGCTAGTGTTTGCTGCTTTGCCTTTCTGAACTTCAGCTTGGACCCCAATAACTGTATCTGGGTTTGCATTATTCTGCTACACCTCTGCTTTGATTCCTGCTTCAAGATTCCTTCCTTTATTTCCTTACACAATGGACTACATCTGTAAACTTAAATGAACCCTTTCATCTTGACTTTTACCACAGTGATTACAATTTAAACTAAGACAGCATATTCCCTAGTGGGGGATAAACCAGAAAACCTTAAACATGACATTTGAACCATCCATAATCGTCAGCGTGACACATACCCTCCATTCAGAGCCCCAAACCACCATAAGATCACTTGTTTTTAAGAATTTTTTTTTTAAATTTAGAAATTTGTATTTAACGGAGAAGTTGCAAAAATAGGACAAAATATTTCCAAATGCCCTGCTCCTAGTTGATTCTTTTGGTCCTACATTGAGTGGATGTATCACAATTGTTGAGCCAATCAAGACATTTCTAATTACTAAAACCATGGTTTATTGAGATTTCCTTACCTTTTACCATTACTCTTTACCATTGTCCATTACAAAATCCCGCGAGGAGCCTAATTCATACAAGAGTGGTTCACATGGCTTTCCTGTAAGACCATGTTGTGTGTGTGTGTGTGTGTGTGTGTGTGTGTGTGTGTGTGTGTGTAGTTTGTGCTGAGAAATCATTTCTTAGACTTCTAGGGTAAAATGAAATGTTAGTGTGTTGCATCCTTCCCTCCTCTCTTTATCTCAATGGAGTAACCTTTGGGAAGTCATGTGTACAATACACCATGATGAGACTTCCATATGAAGTTCTTCTCTGAAGTAGATCACCTCCGTCTAGGTTGCAGAAAACATCAAGTTCTTTATGGTGTATATTGTTCATTTTATAAAAGCTCCCTCCAGAAATGGAAGCCTCACAGACATGGTGGCTGTCCTAGTTTTATTGTCTACCTAACACAGTGCCAGCTGAGAGGTAATCCTCTACTGATAAACTGCCTACATCAGATTAGGAGGTTGGTCTTTGGAAACATGTGTGTGTGGTTTCCTTGATTATTAACTCACATAAGAGGTCCCGACCGCTGTAGGCAATACCATTCCTAGGTCGGAGCCTCTGGGTTAGATAAATGTACCAGGGAAGCATGAGCCTATGAGCAAGCCAGAGAAGGGACAAAGAAACAGTGCTCTTCCTTCCAGGTTCCTGCCTTGATATCCTGCCCCGATTTCCCCAGGGATGAACTGTGACTTGGAAGCCTGTGCAAATAAACTCTTTCTTCTCTAAGCTGACTTTGTGCTGGAGTGTTTTATAACAGCCCCAGAAACTGCTACTGTGACAGACTCTGTTGTCAGGCATGGGCAAGGGAAGGCACATCCCAGACTAGTCTGGGCTACATAACGAAACACTGAATCAAAAAGTAAAACAAAAACCATAGTGATAACCCCAAAATAAAAGTGTAAATCCACTTTTAGGAATACTGGTCGCTGACCAATATTATTAGCTGTGTCATGCAATTCCAATGCCTGTCTCTGATGCATCAGAAATTTTTCAGGTTGAAGAAAAAGAATACTAGAAATAAAAACATCCTTTGCTGCAAAGAAAGAACATCAGGAGGCTTGAATGTCATCCTAATGCCAAGTTTCCTATTTCCACTTTTTTTCCTTTAAAATATGTACAGTGGGGGGAGGGGGAGGGAAATGGGAGGCGGTGGTGGGAAGGAGGCAGAAATCCTTAATAAATAAATAAATTAAAAATAAAAATAAAATAAAATATGGACAGTGCCTGGCAAGATGGCTCCGTGCGTACAGATGCTTGCACCGAGCATGATGGCCTGAGTTTGCCTCCCTGGATACAGCAAAAAGAAAGAAGTGACTCCTAAAAGTAGCCTGAAACATCCATGTGTATATTGTACACACATGCATAAACACATAAACACAGATAAAATATAAAATATATGTGAATGCTTAAAAGCAAGTAATGATATTTTATGTGTGTTTAACACATATGCACGTGTATTGTAGAATATGGAACACTAAAAAATCGCAAGGGGTTTCTATTGTTAAAAAGTTTTACTTTTGAAATGCGATCTCACTCTGTAACTCATATTGGCCTTAACCTCACCATGTGTCCCACACTGGCCTCAAACTCATATCAAACACTTTGCTCCACTTCCTGAGAAGTGACTCCTAAAAGTTGCCTGCTACCTCCACGTGTATATTGTGACACACATGTATAAACACATGTACACAAAATGTAAAATATATTAAATGCTTAAAAGCAAATACTAATATTTTAGGTATGTTTAACACATATTCAGGTGGATTATCTATAGTGTATTGTAGAATAAAGACCACTAGAAAACGGCAAAAGTATTTTTATTGTTAAATATTTTACTTTTGAAACATGATTTCACCCTGCAACCCATACTGTACTGAACCTCACTATGTGTTCCCGGCTGGCCTCAATCTCATGTCAAACCCTTTGCTTCCACTTCCTGAGCCCTGGGATTACAGGTGTGAGGCACCACACCTACCATCAGGATTTACTTTCTGGGGAAAGGGGACAAAAAGAAATACTGTGTAGACTATAAAATAGTAAGGACATGTAATTTATAATCACTAAAACATATAAGAAATGCTGATGAGAAATTATAGAGTTCTAAAGCTAAAACATTAACAATAAGAATTAGAGATACAAAATATGAGGGGGATAAGAGGGCAAATGATAAAGAGGAGAACATCACAACAGATACATTAGCTATTAATGGATCAAACACTGCAAATAAAGGATAAATATTTTCTGAACAGATACAAGGGCAAGAACAGTAATACCTTGTCCGTAAGCTAGAGAGTTTAATAAGTGTCTTTGAGGGCTGGGAGGATGGCTCAGCAGTTAGCATCACTGACTGCTCTTCCAGAGAACCCAGGTTCAATTCCCAGAACCCAAATGGCAGCTCACACCTGGCTGTCACTACAATTCCAGGGGACACGGCACCCTCACACATGCAGGCCAAACACTCACGCACGTAAAATAAGAAAAAGTAATTCTCTTTAAAGTAGAAGAAAAAGATGCTGGTGACAGTGGTGATGCTGTCACTGCCTTTAGAATCATTTACTGCTCATTTAGTCAGAGCTGGTTGCTGGGAATAGCTTCTGCCCTCAGTTCAGTTTAGTCTACTTAGATTGTTGGTGGGGTTTGCAAGTTTGCTGTTTAAGCACTTAGCCCCCAGCAGGTGGCACTGTTGGAGGACTGTGGGGAGCATCCCAAGCCTGTAGCATGAGGGCAGGGCCTTTGAAGATTGTTACACTTACCACTCACTGAATCTGATCTGTAAGCTTTGATTCCTGGCCATTGCCACATGAGGAGTCTCCACCATGTTCCGTGGTCCCCATTACCAGCACCGTGATGGCATTGTGTGACACTCTTCCTGTGTAGAGAACCCATGTCAGACCAAATTGTGGGTTAGGACTTTACACAACAGGGGCAATTATAAAGCACTTGTACCACTAAAAGCCCACTCTATCACGGGTGAGGACTCACATAGTCTGCATCTATCTGAATGTCTGGAGGTGGTGGATGACTCCAAAATAACATCGTTCTCCAGACCCAACAGAGCTGATGCACATAGGACCTCACAGAGACTGTTACACAACTGACGAGATCTGCAGGAGCTCAAGCCAGATAAAATCCCAGCATGGAGGAGGGGAAGTGGCCACAAAGCCTTATACCTAGCCAATAGCTTTTGTGATTGATAGCTGCTTTCGCAATGGAGTGACACTGGGTATGGCAAACACACCCCAGAACAGGCCCCATGTGCAGTAGTTTCCAGTATAAATAGAACTCCGTGGATTTGTTTTTGACTTACATACAGACTGTTTTGTTTAAGCAAGAGAAAGAGCATGATGTTTAGATGAAAGGAGTTGGGGAAGGGGAAAATATAAAAATAAACAAAAATTTTAAAAAGAAAGAAAACTTTGAAGTAAAATAAATACGTTGAGGCAAGGCTGAGGGAATGGCTCTTCCAGAAGACCTAACTTCAGTCCCCAGACCACAAATGGTGGTTCATAACTGACTGTTATTCCAATTCCAAGGGATCTGACACCATCTTTTGACCTCCGAGGGAAAATCCTCAGACTCACAGGCAGGTAAATTACCCATACACATAAAATTAAAATAAACAAAACCTGAAATAATATGATGTACCTGTTGGCCTGGATAGTGCTCTTATCCAGAGGACCTGAGTTCAGTTTCAGTACCTATAACAGCCGTCTGTAACTGTGAGGCCACCCTGGGCTATTTAGCCCATGTTTATTTAGTCCTTGTTACATAGCAAGACATACACACATATACCGACACACAAACACACGTTCTCCACATAGTCTGTACATTTATATATTTATTTCACTATTATCGTGATTCTATATGATAAGTATTGTTGACGTCTACACTTCTCACGAAAACGGTAAGGCACAGAGTGGCTGAGTAAGTAGCTCCCAAGTCACAGAGCAACTAAGATGTTACCCATAATTAAGTCATGCCTCGTAGTCATCCTGATCATTGTGAGGTCAGGAGGCAACCTGGGCCCTCACCATGTAACCATACGAAGCAGGCAGTAGATACAGGAAACTGAGAAACACCAAAATGTCACATTCCTGGCTCATTTCCAAGACTCTGACAACTGGTCACTCTTGCTCTATGATTTGGAAACGGATTGGAAAGTAAAGGCTGGGGATCCGATATGGGCCAGATACTGGTTCTAGGCTTTCTTCACAGGAAGGGGTATATGAAAGAGAGAGATATAAATGTGTGATGGGAAAGAGTGAGAAGGCTAGTTTGTCTGCTTCCCTGATTTACTGCTGTGGACCAGTACAAAGTCTACCTTTGTACTGGTCCACAGCAGTAACTTAATCAGACGTAGAAATGTACATTGCAACATGGTAGATATATATATATATATATATACAGTATATATATATATCAATACATAAAAATGATTTAAACAGAGGTAGCAGACTCACATACAGTATTCAATAAAATTTAACTTTGTATCAATATACAGGAATCAATACCAATATAATTTCTAAAAACAATAACTCACAAACACCAATCTATTATCCTATCACCAATTTTCCCTCTTTTTTTTCAAGAATACCCATGAGCCTATGAAATAATTCCCCCATCCCTCAACCATATACCAATTATAACCAACCCCAAAAGGATGTCCCTAAACCTGAAGGCAAACTCTGCTGGGAGAGGGGACGTTATGCCCTAAAATTGCTTCCAGCTGTCATGGGGTGACGTTCTTCTTAGGGGTTCCTGTGAAAGTAAATATGGTAAAATTCCAAGATTAATATTTGGTCTGGGAAAATTGCAAATAGTGTCTGAGTGTTTTGAGGAGGTCTGGCCAGGGTGTTGTAAAAGATGTGCACCATTAGGAACTATCTTGTGTGGTTGGTACCAAATATCATGTCAACATGATGATGTCTTATTAGCCAGGTGGAGTCGATATTGTGTGTGCCCATCTTCTTCTTGGAATCCTAAAAGTTCACGGCAGGAAAATTTATTATTTCTTCTGGGAAACTAAGCATTATATATAAAGACATATACAGACATATATATTCAGTGAAAGGTATAATAAAGACAGAAACAGATATGAGGAAAGGCAAAGAAAGTTTATAAATTATTATTATTATTCTGTCCCATATCATGGCTCTTGACATGAGACAGAAACTCTGGGATATTGCTTATGAACAGGCTTGGAATTGGAGAGGGACTGAGCCTGAGTCCAACTCCAAAACCAGCTCTCTATATTTATAAATAAATGCACATTAACACATATTTAAAATATGTTTATTATAATTTATTTACTGAACCTATTCAGTTTTCTTGCTGATCCTTATTGGGTTGTAAATAGTTTCCATCTGTCAGTATTCAAATATCCAAGGTCCCTTGAATTCTTTGAAGATGAGTGTTTTCCTGCGGAGATAAGCAGAGATCCCTGCCCCCATCCTATATGTTGTTCTTACCATCGATATGATTATCATCATTGTGGATGAGCTGTCATTTCTTCTTTCCAAGAGATTCCTCCTCTTCAAACTGAACCTTTATTTATTTTGATGGTACCCAAAATTATTCTTCTCTTTTAAAAACATGAGCAAAACCACTTCCCCAACGCAGAACATATCCTGGCTTCCATTGCGAGGTCAGCATAACCTTGAAATAAACTGGTTGATTTAATTCTGCAGTCTTTTCTGTTATTCAATGTCTTTTTTGCGGACATTGTCCCCTTCTCAGTAGAGTTGAAAAATTCAAGGTTAATAAAGCATTATGAGTGAGCAGAGCTGGCGTGCAGGCCAGATGGAGGGGAGCCAATGGCAGTTTGCTCTGAACAGGTGAGGTCCAGACCTGAGGAAAGAACCTAGAACATAGCACAAAGTGCGGCCTCCAGGCACAAGCTCATGGCTCTTAGGTCCCCTCACTCTCGGCTGGGATGTGGGAGAAAGCTGACTGCAGGAAGGGCATGAGATGGTGCGGATATCAATGAACGAATGGATGTGGTGTGGCCTCATCTGGCCAGAGCCTTAAAGGGCACTAAAAAGCCCCAAAGACGGGCACCAAGTGATGGTGCATTCGATCGGCATGCTAGAATTAACCAGACCATCTGAAAACAACAGATACAATTTAATAATTTGAAAATGGGGAAACTCACACAACCTGGGTAAAGGTTCCCATGTCCAAAACAGGTCTGAAGAACAGCATGCAAAGAGAGACAAAGAGAGCTAATTCACCTGGACTCCCAGGTTCTCTTTTGAGAACAAGAAGGATCAAATGAACAAATGAATGAAAGAAAGACACAGAAAGATGAAAGGAAGAAAGAGAGAAAGGAAGGGAGAGACTGCTGGTAAGGTCAAGAGCAGAGAAAAAGAGAGATCCTCTCCACTTAGCAAGAAAACCCGCAAGGAAACTGGAAGTAAGAGTCAGTAGGCCGGAATGAGGTTGAACAGTGTCACCTGATTTCTTAGCACTGATACCTGGACCTCCTTTCAGGCTAATCAAATTAGACCTTGGGCATAAGGTCAATAATTCATTCTCTCTCTCTCTCTCTCTCTCTCTCTCTCTCTCTCTCTCTCTCTGTCTCTCCCTCCCTCCCTCCCTCCCTGTATCTCTCTCTCCCTTCCTCTCTCCTTCTCTCTCTCTCTCTCTCTCCATCCTCTGCGTGTTGAGGGGAGATTGTTGTGAGGTTGTAGTAATGTGTGGGATATGTAAGCTCCTAGTTTTATCTCACAGCGTATCCAGGGAAGAAAATAACCACACCGGGTGATCAAATACAGGTGTGTGGGTAGCAATGGTGTGCGTGGGTGGGTGTGGGTTTCTGTGCACACTTCTGGTAGATGCCTAAGGACGGCTATGGGTGTGTTTTCGCAGGTGCTGTCTCTTTTTTTCTGAGACAGGGTCTTTATTGGCCTGAAGCTGACAAAATGGGGTAAGTGGTCTGACTGGTAAACCCAAGGAACATTATGACTGCACAGTTTTGTGCTGGATTTTATGTACAGACTATCAGAACTGGAATTTTTACTTAGATTCTGGGGGTGGAATTTGTGTCCTTGTGCTTGCAAAGAGAGCCCCTTGCTAACTGAGCTATCCTTCAGATGCTAGGATGAAGTTTTATTTGGGATACAAGATAATCAGACATGTAGTTTTTAAAAAAGAGGATGTACTAAAAAAAGTGGCTATATTCTGAATATATTTCACAAGTCCAAAACCAGTATGGCTAATGCAGCAAGAAGAGTGCAAAAGAGAGCACGGGCAGCTGGATTCCCAGGTTTTCTACCCTGGCCGCAGGCAGCCACACCCTAGCCAAAAGTGACTGGCCAAGCTTCCCTATCAAGAGAGCAACTTTCTCTAAAAGGTGGTGACAGAAAAAGTTAACTCAGTCTCTTATCCATTGATAACATTCTCCATGCCTGAAGGTGACAGAGATGTTTTCAGAAAGAAAGAAAAGTAAGAGTCCTGGGAATAAGAGGAATACACAAATATAAACAATCAGAATTTCTTCTGGTTGAAGAAAAAGACCAGAATCAACATTATCCTTTGGTGCAAATAAAGACCATCAGAACGCATGAATGTCATCTTAATACCAAGTGCCCTATTTCCACGTTTTTCTTTATAATACACGCAGTGCCTGGCTAGATGGCCCTGTGCCTACAGATGCTTGTGCCAAGCACAATGGCCTGAGTTTGCCTTCCTGGGTACAGTGTAAAGAAAGAAGTGACTCCTAAAAGTAGCCTGCTAACTCCACGTGTATATTGTGACACACATGCATAAATACATGTGGAAAAAATGTAAAATATATGTGAATTCTAAAAAGCAAATAATGATATCTTAGGTATGTTTAACATATATGCACATGAACTAACCACAGTGTATTGTAGAATACAGAGCACTAGATAATGGCAAATGTATTACTATTGTTAAATATATTACTTTTAAAATATGATTTCACCCTGAAACCCATACTCTACTGAACCTCACCATGTGTCCCCCACTGGCCTCAAACTCATGTCAAACCCTTTGCTTCCACTTCCTGAGCCCTGGGATTACAGGTGTGAGGCACTACACCTAACATCAGGATTTACTTTCTGGGAAAAGGCGACAAAAAGCAATACTGTGTAGACTATAAAATAGTAAGGACATATAAGTTATAATCACTAAAACATATCAGAATGGCTGATGAGAAATGAGAATGCTCTAAAGCTAAAATATTAAAATAAGAAATACAGAAACAAAATATGAGGGGGATACGATTGCAAATGATAAAGAATAGAACAAACAACAGATACATTAGCTATTAATGCATCAAACACTACAAATAAAGGATAAATATTTTCTGACCAGTTACAAAAGCAAGAACAGTAATACCTTATCAGTTAGATAGAGAGATTAAGAAGTGTGTTTGAGGGCTGGGAGGATGGCTCAGCAGTCAGCATCACTGACTGCTTTTCCAGAGGATCCGGGTTCAATTCCCAGCACCCACATGGCAGCTCGCAGCTGGCTGTCACTAAACTTCCAGAGGACCTGGCACCCGTATACAGGCCTATATCATGCAGGTCAAACAGTAACACACATAAAATAAAAATAAGCAATTCTCTTTAAAGTAAAAGAAAAAGATGCTGTCAACAGTTGTGAACCTGTCACTGCCTTTAGAATCATTTACTGCTAGTTGCTGGGAACAGCTTCTGTTCTCAGTTTAGGTTAGTCTACTTAGACTGTTGGTGGGATTTGCAAGTCTGCTGTTTAAGCACTTAGCCCGCAGCAGGTGGCACTGTTGGAGGAGTGTGTGGAGCATCCTAGGCCTGTACCATGAAGGCAGGGCCTTTGAAGGCTGTTACACTTAGCACTCACTGAATCTGATCTGTAAGCTTTGCATCCTGTCTATTGCCACATGAGGAGTCTCCACCATGTGCCACGGTCCCAATTAACAGCACCGTGATGGCATTGTGTGACACTTTTCCTGGGTAGGGAACCCATGTCAGACCAAATTGTGGGTAAGGAGTTTACATAACCAGGGGTGATTCTAAATCACTTGCATCACTAAAAGCCCACTCTCTCTCGGTTGAGGACCCACGGATGCTGCATCTATCTGAATCTCCGGAGGTGGTGGATGACTACAAAGGAACATCACTCTCCAGACCCAACAGAGCTGATGCACATAGGACCTCACAGAGACAGTGAGATCACTCACGAGATCTGCAGGAGCTCAAGCCAGATAAAATCCCAGCATGGAGGAGGGGAAGTGGCCACAAAGCCCTACTGCTAGCCAAGTAGCTATTTGTGATTGATAGCTGCTTGGAGAATGAAAACAATTTTCTCAATGGAGTGACACTAGGTATAGCAAACACAGCCCAGAACAGGCCCCATGCCCAGTAGTTTCCAGTATAACTAGGACTCCATGGTTTTGTCTTTGACTTTTAAACAGACAGTTTTGTTTGTTTTAAGCTGAGAAAGAGCATAATGTTAAGTTGGGAAAAGTTAGGGAAGGGAGAAAATATGATAAAAATGAATGAAAAATTTAAAAATAAGGAAAATGAAAAGTAAAATATATATGTTGAGGTGGGGCTGAGGGGATGGCTCTTGCAAAAGACCTGACTTCAGTTCTCAAATCCCAAATGGTGACTCACAAAGGCCTGTTATCTAGTTCCAAGCAAACTGACACCATCTTATGATTTATGTGGGCAAATCCACAAAAACAAACGGAGATAAAATACCCATACACATAAAATTAAAATAAACAAAACTAAAGTAATATGATAGAAATATTGATTTCGATACTGCTCTTAGTCATAGGAACTGAGTTAAGTTTGCAGTAACTACTAACAGCCATCTGTAATGTGAGGCCACCCTGGGCTATTTAGTTCATGTTTTTTTAGCCCATGTTACATAACAAGACATACATACACACTCACACACACACAAACACACACACGTTCTCCACATATCTGCACATTTATATATTTACTTCACTATTATTGTAACTACATATCATAAACATTGTTGCCATCCTCATTGTACACAAGAAATAAAAGGCCCAGAGAGACTGAATAAGTAGCTTCCAGTCACAGAGCAACTAAGATGTTACCCATGATTTAGTCATGCCTCCTAGTCTTCCTGATCATTACGAGGTTAGGAGGCAACCTGGGCACTCAGTATGTAACCATATAAAGGAGGCAATAGATACAGGAAACTGAGAAACACCCCAAGATGGCACATTCAAGGCTCATGTTCTAGGGTCTGGCAAGTACTCGCTCTCCTCTCTATGATTTGGAAAAAGACCATAAAGTCAAGGCAGGAGATCCCAGGTGGGCCAAATACTGGTTCTCAGACTTTATTCACTGGAAGGGGTATATAAAAGAGAGATATGAGTGTGTGAAGAGAAAGTACGTGGACATTTGTTTCTCTGTCTCCCTAATTTCCTGCTGTGGACCAGAACAAAAACTACCTGTGATTGGATTTGTTGCCCCAGCCTGAAAAGAACAGAAAATCTTCTTGCCAGTATCTCTCTCAACATCTAGTAGTCAAAGATGTGAATGACACTTCACACAAAATGTTCCTGTGGAGCCCAGCAGTGAGGACAGGAAGGACCATGAGCAGAAGGAGGGAAGAGCCAGGGCTGTGAGAACAAGACACCCAGTCACTGTGAGGAGCTGCTCTGATACGTTTCTTGGCAAACGTTGTCACGCTACACACATTGGGTGCATGATGCATGTAACTGATTTCACGAAGCTCCTGAAATCACAGCTGGAGCCATGAATTCATACATTCTGGGTAAAGTCTAAGTCTTCACTCATCGAGACTTGTTTTTGTGGAGATAGGAACCACAGGCAGGGCCTTAGCCTTGTGCTCCTTGCTTTCTATTCTGGAGGGCTTCCTGGTGCTAAATGGACACCCTGGCAGTCAGAGAATCTTAGAGGACCTGCTCTGTTGGGATCATCTCCTTTGCTTGGCCAAAAGGGACTGGCGGTACAGCCTTCGGCTCTCCCCTCTGCTCATTGTCCCTGTGTTCTTTCTCAGGGCTGACAAACCCCTCATTCTTACCTTCCAGGTTTAAGATCTGAGGATTCTGCCTCCTCCCCAGGCTTAAGCTGTCCATCTACTACTGCAGTCGGCTTCAGTTCCCTTCCTGACCAAGGCCAGAACAACTCATTCTGTGTTCATGGTCCCAGGTAGGCTGAGTTGCCCACTCTTGCTTAAAAGGCTTTATTCTTGGTCAGGCCTGAAACATGAGCAAGAAAGTAACTTCCAGATGGCTAGACTCACCCTGACTGGTGTACAGTTTCATCATCTTCTGTTTCCACTCAGCATGATTCTGGAAAGCCTGTGCTGGCTGCCACTGGCTGCTTTCTTCTCTGAGAGCTGCTGCACTGCCCCAAGTGAGCTGAGGATAACCAAGATCTGAGCCAGATGTCCGGAAACCAGACTGTCTCCATTGTGCTGAAGGAAAGAGACTAAAAAGACCTAGGATTTGAGTATGATGGCAGTTGCCAGGGAAGCTATTAGGCATAAGGTGAGCTCTGGGAGGGACCGACAGACCACAAAAGAAAGGCCATAGAACAATGGGTAAGCAGCCTAAGGTCCTGATGTGGCATTAAGATAATGATGGTGGACTACCTGGGGGCAAGAGAAAAGGAGAATGGGAGTGGGAGACTCTGGAAGAGCCAGCTCAGGACCTTCCAAACACGATGTGAGCAACAATGGGGCCTGTGGTCCATATTAGCTGGATCAGATTAAAACAGCCTCAAGACTTCCTCTGCAGGGTGGCATGCAGAGTGCTCTAACCCTTTCCCCAGTAAACTTTCAACTTAGGTTTGTCCTTTCTTTCTTTTTCTTTCTTTCTTTCTTTCTTTCTCTCTTTCTTTCTATCTATCTATCTTTCTTCCTTTCTTTCTCTCTCTTTCTTTCTTTCCTTCTTTCTTTCTTTCCTTCTTTCTTTCTTTTTTTCTTCCTTTCTGTCTTTCCTGCCACACCAACTCCAGTGTCGTCGGTGTGACATGACGTCTGTCATTATCCCGGACTAGAGCTACATGTCCTATGGGACTAGGCTTCCTGGAGGTCAATGGCAGACCCCCGGTATAGGCTGGCCTTGAGGCATAGACGGTTTCTCGATTAGCTGGCTATGCGAGATATGGGCTTTACACAATCTCTTATATAATAATGATATTCATTATATCTACAAGACAAGGAATATCTCTTCAGTAACAACTCTGGGATAGGGAAGCAGAATATGGGGATGTATAAGAATACAGCAGAACCTGTGTCATACACAGGGTGTATGATGACCTAGGGTAGATGGGTTCATGTTGATAGACAAAGACTGTTATGTTATACTATGAAATTTATGGATAGGCTTCCTAGATCCCAACCCCCATAGTGTCTGCTGCATAAGGAGGTACTAATAAGTATATTTCAACAGGTGCAGAGAACTGATTAGGTATATTTGGTTACTAGAATAAATAAATGTTTAGAAAGTGGAAGGGCCATGATAGCGATAATGAGACAGAAACTTTCTATTCATAAGATGAAACCACTTGTCTAAGGTTTACATTCCCAAGAAAAAGATCTCGTCTTCTAAGGATGCTTTGTGTCTAACACCTGTTCCTGGTAATATACTTAAATATCGATGATGTGACTAAAAGAAGCTTTCATACTGTGCCAATGATACATGACCGTCTGATTTGTTCGTTGTTTGAGTACTATATAATGAAAACCTGAATTCAGTAAAATTGCAGCAGATTCCAACCACTCTCTTGTGTGTTGTGTCTGTCTGTCAGTCGCCTAACTTGTGCCTTCCTGTTACCAAAACACTGCTTCTCCCACGGTCTGAGTGGCTCCCCTGGGCCGGTCCATGGCACCTTCCTTCCTCCTTTCCTTCTTTCCTTCTTTCCTTCTTTCCTTCCTTCTTTCCTTCTTTCCTTCCTTCTTTCCTTCCTAGTTCCTTCCTTCCTTCCTTTTTGTTTATCTGAGTTTCTCTGTGTAGCCATGGCTATCCTGGAACTTTCTCTATAAACCAGACTGTCCACGAACTCAGAGATTCATTTGCCTCTGCCTCCAGAGTACTGGGATTAAAGGCATGCAGCACCATACCTGAAAAACTTCAGCTGTTTCTTAAACTGCTTTACATATTCTTGCATCTTATACACCTACTTACTTAGAACAGACTGAATTTTAAGAAAGCTGGGCTTCTGAGAAAAGCACACACTTTTCCTAGAAGTATTCATTCTTGGGGGAGGACAAAGGAGACATGGACAGTGAGAAGAGAAATTTAGGTCCTGTGCCCACTAGAATCTATGTTGCTGCATCCGACTTGGCCAGGTTGCTTTGCCTCCTTGATTGCTCTGCTTATAGTCTTTAGTACTTGACCAACTACTGCATCCTAACAGAATTCTTCTCTTTTGAAAACAAGAAGGATCAAATAAACAAATGAATGAAAGAGAGACAGAAAGAAGAAAGGAAAGAAGAGAGAAAGGAAGAGACTGCTGCTAAGATCAAGACCAGAGAAAAAGAGAGATCCTCTCCACTTAATAAGAAAAACCAGTGAGGTAACTGGAAGTAGGATTCAGGAGGCCGGAATTAGGTTGGGTAGTATCACCCAACGGTTGGCAAAGCAGCCAACCCCTAGAGAGAACTTTTACCTCCACCAAGTGTTCATACTCAAAGGGCGAGGTCCTGTCATCATGAATCCTCACACTCCACACTCCAGTGAGTGCCTGTCTCTTCTCATTTATATTCCTCACTCTTCTCAGAATATTACTCCTGTCTCCAACTCAAAGTGTTGGGATTAAAAGTGTGTGATCCATTGCTGGTGGGAATGCAATCTTGTGCAACCACTGTGGAAGGCATATGGCGGTTTCTCAGGAAATTCGGGATCAACTTACCCCTGGACCCAGCAATACCACTCTTGGGAATATACCCAAGAGAGGCCTTATCATACAACAAAAGTATATGCTCTACAATGTTCATAGCAGCATTGTTTGTGATAGCCAGAACCTGGAAACATCCTAGATGCCCTTCAATGGAAGAATGGATGAAGAAAGTATGGAATTTATACATATTAGAGTACTACTCAGCAATAAAAAACAAGGACTTCATGAATTTTGCATACAAATGGATGGAAATAGAAAACACTATCCTGAGTGAGGTAAGCCAGACCAAAAAAGAGGAACATGGGATGTACTCACTCATATTTGGTTTCTAGCCATAAATAAAGGACATTGAGCTTATATTTCGCGATCCTAGAGAAGCTAAATAAGGAGAACCCAAAGAAAAACATATAGGCATCCTCCTGAATATTAACCTTCAGCAAGCGATGAAAGGAGACAGAGACCCAAATTGGAGCACAGGACTGAAATCTCAAGGTCCAAATCAGGAGCAGAAGGAGAGAGAGCACGAGCATGGAAATCAGGACCGCGAGGGGTGCACCCACACACTGAGACAATGGGGATGTTCTATTGGGAACTCACCAAGGCCAGCTGGCCTGGGTCTGGAAGAGCCTGGGATAAAACCGGACTCTCTGAACATAGCGGACAAGGAGGACTACTGAGAACTCAAGAACAATGGCAATGGGTTTCTGATCCTACTGCACGCACTGGCTTTGTGGGAGCCTAGGCAGTTTGGATGCTCACCTTACTAGTCCTGGATGGAGGTGGGGGTTCCTTGGACTTCCCACAGGACAGGGAACCCTGATTGCTTTTTGGGCTGGGGGAAGACTTAATTGGGGGAGGGGGAGGGAAATGGGAGGCGGTGGCGGGGAAGAGACAGAAATCTTTAATAAATAAATAAATAAATAAATAAATAAATAAAATAAAATAAAGTGTGTGATCCATTGCTGGTGGGAATGCAATCTTGTGCAACCACTGTGGAAGTCAGTGTTTCAGTTTCTCAGGAAATTCGGGATCAACCTACCCCTGGACCCAGCAATACCACTCTTGGGAATTTACCCAAGAGATGCTCTATCACATGTCAAAAGCATTTGTTCAACTATGTTCGTAGCAGTATTATTTGTAATAGCCAGTGTTATTCCTTTGCCGAACTACAGTTCCCAGCATTCTCCTGGATACGGACATTTCCCAGAAGCCTTTGCATTCCCCGTTAAAAGCGAAGGTCTTTACGAGTTCCCCCTCCTTTTCCCTTCCCCCCTTGTTCTCCTAGTGTCTCACACACCTGTACCTGCCTGTTGCCCCTCCCCCCATTAAAGTGCACCCACGTGGGACTGCCGCGTGTCTGTGTCTTTTCCTTGCGTAACTGCCTCTGCTTTTACATTACAGCCAAGCCAGGATTTTATTATTTAACAACAATTTGGTGCCGTTTGACTCATCTCGACCGATTACTGCGCCCAACTTCACCTGTTTGCCACGGCCTCATCCTCAACCGTGAGTTAACCTGAGTTGGCTTCCCTTCCCCCGGGGCGCTCAGAGACTGTCCGGCCGGCTTTCTCTGCTGTGTCCCGGACTGGGTCGCCAACCTCCTTTCCCACCCCCCCTTGCTTCTTGCCCTTGGCCTAGGCCTGCGTCACCCACAACCGGGAGTTCGGTGCTTCCGGCTTTCTTCTCCTTTTTTTTTCTAAACTTTTCTGTCTCTGGCCCGCTACGTTGCGGTGCTTCTCGGGCAACATGCCCCAAACAGCTTAATTGTCTCCTCCCAACAGGGGTTTCTTTCTCCCCCGTACGGTTGTTGGGTTCGGGCCAATTAAGCCTTAGCACGCCCCAAGAACTCTTGGACGCCTGTGTTTTTGGCCTGCCGTGTTCGCGGTACCTTTTGGGCACCTTTTTGCGGGTGACCTTCGCTTTAGCCATGGGCTCAAGCACTCAAAGCCAATCCCTCCATCCTCCCCACTCGGGCAGCTTCTGAAAGCTCTGGAGCCTCACGCCCTCATTCAAGTCATGGGCTCTGTAACCAACCCCCGCACCTGGAAGGCTGGTACAATGCCATCCCTCCAGGGACCCTCTGCTCCTGCTGCCATGGACATGGATCCCGGAGAAACCTCAAACTCCATACCCCCCCACCGTTCCTGGAGGGGCCACTCGCTCTCGCTCCGCCCAGTCGAGCGATAGCGATTGGCTCACACATTCCTCCTCCTCCCAAGGTTTACTCGCCTGCACCTTTTCCCCTTGTCGCCTCTGGGCGCTTTGCTCCCAGAGAAGCCCGGTCCCGCTCGGCTGCGGCTTGCAAGCCGCCGGCCGCACCGCGCCCCTCCCCCCCCCCGCTCCCGCAGTGGACCCTGCTCGCCTTTCCCTGTTGGGTCGCACCATCGCGAGCAGGGGGGGACAGGAGCATCTGGGTACGCGTGTTCCCGGGACCGCAGGACAGGGGCGGAGAGTCTGGGTACGCGTACGCGTGTTCCCGGGATCGCAGGTGCAACACGATCCTCTCCGCAGGCCGCTCTCCGCTCTCCAGCTCTGCTCTTTTGCGGCTTTTTCAGAGTAATTCTTTGAACTCCTACAGCCGCCAAGCTTGAAGGGATTCCTCATTGGATTCACCTGTCACATCTTAAACCGTTTATCTCCACAGCTCAAGATAATCCTTCATATACGGTAACTCAAACTGGAGCCTGTTCTCTTAAGTTCCAAAGAACACCTGATCCAGTCCCCATACCACAGGCTGAAGAGAACACTGGTCCCCATCCGTCGCTGTGTTAAATCCATAAATAATCTAGCTGTCGTTTGCAGGTACCCTCACTAAACACGGAGTCAAGTGGTAAGCAGATTCTCCTCTACAAACTCTTTAACATAACAGGCCAGCCACTGACTGCAGCAGTGGCCCCTGAAATGTTAAGAAATGTATGGTTAGAATCTATTTCTTTTAAGACAGTTTCTTTAAGCTCCAGGATGCCAGCCCAACCTATGCAAACAAATCAAGCACAAGCGGACCACTAAGGATAAGTATCTCCCCCAAATTTTTTAACCTCCTTTTTACTTTTTTAATCTTTTTCCTTTTACTAATGCAACTTTGCCTTCCAGCGTCTTAATGATGACCCAGCTACTCAGGAGAGCCAAACAGAAGCTACCTCAGATGACAGGGATTTCTTCAATCAGCGATCTCAAACATCAGCGATCTCAAACAACCAGCAGCTACACCAGCGATCTCAAGCACCATCAATCAGCGACTTCAAATGCCAATGGAACATTCCCTGGACCCCTCAACGCCCAAAGCCAGCAGGAAGCAGTTAGAGACCGGACTACGCCCCTACTCCCTACCCTTCAAGGTCCCCCAATTTTTTTTTCTTTTTTACTCAAACCAAAAGGGTGTAATGTTATTCCTTTGCCGAACTACAGTTCCCAGCATTCTCCTGGATACGGACATTTCCCAGAAGCCTTTGCATTCCCCGTTAAAAGCGAAGATCTTTACGAGTTCCCCCTCCTTTTCCCTTCCCCCCTTGTTCTCCTAGTGTCTCACACACCTGTACCTGCCTGTTGCCCCTCCCCCCATTAAAGTGCACCCACGTGGGACCGCCGCGTGTCTGTGTCTTTTCCTCGCTTAACCGCCTCTGCTTTTACATTACAGCCAAGCCAGGATTTTATTATTTAACAACAGCCAGAACCTGGAAACAACCTAGATGCCCTTCATTGGAAGAATGGATGAAGAAAGTATGGAATATATACACACTAGAGTACTACGCTGCGGTAAAAATCAATGACTTCTCGAATTTTGCATGCAAATGGATGGAAATAGAAAACACTATCCTGAGTGAGGTATCCCAGACCCAAAACGAAGAACATGGGATGTACTCACTCATAATTGGTTTCTAGACATAAATAGGGGTCATGGAGTCTACAATAGGCGAATCTAAAGAAGCTAAGTAAGAAGGTGAACCCAAAGAAAAACATATACTTATCCTCTTGGATAAGGGAAGTAGACAAAATTGCCGGGGAGAAAAGTGGGATCTTGGGGGTGGGGTGGGATGGGGGTAAGGGAAGATGGGTAGAGAAAAGGTAGAAGGGAAGGAGGGGGGACTTGGAGAAACAAGAGGATCGGGATAAAGGAAGGTTGGATAGGGGAGCACGGAACAACTCTTAGTTAAGGGACCCACTTTAGGGTGGGCAGGAGACTTGACCCTAGAGGGGCTCCCAGGTGCCCAAGCTGAGGTCCCCAGTTAGTTCCTTGGGCAGCTGAGGATAGGGAACCTGAAATGACCCTATCCTAGAGCATTACTGATGAATATCTTGCATATAATCCTAGAACTTTCATCTGGCGATGGATGGAGATAGAGACAGAGACCCACACTGGAGCACTGGACTGAGCTCCCAAGGTCCCAATGAAGAGCAGAAGGAGGGAGAACATGAGCAAAGAAGTCGGGACCATGAGGGGTGCACCCACCCACTGAGACAGTGGAGCTGATCTACTGGGAGCTCACCAAGGCCAGCTGGACTGTTACCAAAAAAGCATGGGATAAAACTGGACTCTCTGAACATGGCGAACAATGAGGGCTGATGAGACGCCAAGGACAATGGCACACAGTTTTGATCCTACGCAATGTGCTGGCTTGGTGGGAGCCTAACCAGTTTGGATGTTCACCTTCCTAGATATGGACGGAGGGGGGAGGACCTAGGATTTACCACAGGGCAGGGAACCCTGACTGCTCTTTGGACTGGCGAGGGGGAAGGGGAGGGAAATGGGAGGCTGGAAGGAGGTGGAAATTTGTTTTTTTTCTTTTCTTTATTCTCCTATTATCAATAAAAAAAAGAATGATTAAATATGTTGACCTATATTGAAAGAAAAAGATAGAGAGATTAAGAAGTGTGTTTGAGGACTGGGAGGATAGCTCGGCAGTTAGCATCACTGACTGCTGTTCCAAAGGACCTGGGTTCAATTCCCAGTACCCACATGGCAGCTAGTAGCTGGCTGTCACTACAATTCCAGGGGAACCGGCACCCTTACACAGGCAAATATCATGCAGGTCAAACACTAACCCACGTAAAATAAAAATAAGTAATTCTCTTTAATGTAGATGAAAAAGATGCTGGTGACAGTGGTGAAGCTGTCACTGCCTTTAGAATCATTTTCTGCTCATTTAGTAAGGGCTGGTTGCTGGGAATAGCTTCTGCCCTCAGTTCAGTTTAGTCTACTTAGATTGTTGGTGGGATTTGCAAGTTTGCTGTTTGAGCACTTAGCCCCCAGCAGGTGGCACTGTTGGAGGACTGTGGGGAGCATCCCAGGCCTGTAGCATGAGGGCAGGGCCTGTGAAGGCTGTTACACTTACCACTCACTGAATCTGATCTGTAAGCTTTGCATCCTGGACATTGCCACATGAGGAGTCTCCACCATGTGCCACGGTCCCCATTAAGAGCACCGTGATGGCATTGTGTGACACTCTTCCTGTGTAGGGAACCTATGCCAGACCAAATTGTGGGCGAGTACTTTACACAACAAGGTTGATTCTAAAGCACTTGCATAACTAAAAGCCAGCTCTCTCACGGGTGAGGACTCACATAGTCTGCATCTATCTGAATCTCCGGAGGTGGTGGATGACTCCTCTTATAAAGACATATACAGACATATATATTCAATGAAAGGTATCATAAAGACAGAAACAGATATGAGGAAAGGCAAAGAAAGTTTATAAATTTTTATTATTCTCATTATTATTATTATTCTGTCCCATATCATAGCTCTTAAAATGAGATAGAAGCTCTGGGATATCTCTTATGAACAGGCTTGGAATTGGAGAGGGACTGAGCTACAGTCCAACTCCAAAACCAGCTCTCTATATTTATAAAAAATTGCACATTAACACATATTTAAAAATATGTTTATTATAATTTATTTAATGAACCTATTCAGTTTTCTTGCTGATCCTTATTGGGTTGTAAATAGTTTCCATCTGTCAGTATTCAAATATCCAGGGTCCCTTGAATTCTTTGAAGATGAGTGTTTTCCTGCGGACAAAAGCAGAGATCCCTACCCCCATCCTATATGTTGTTCTTACCATCAGTATGATTATCATCATTGTGGATGAGCTGTCATTTCTTCTTTCCAAGAGATTCCTCCTCTTCAAACTGAACCTTTATTAATTTTGATGGTATCCACAATTTTTCTTCTCCAGTGGAAACAAGAGCAAAACCACCTCCCCAACACAGCACATATCCTGGCATCCATTGCGAGGTCAACACATCTTTTAAATAAGCTGGTTGATTTAATTCAGCAGACTTTTCCATTATCCAATGACTTTCTGCA
Organism: Microtus pennsylvanicus; assembly: GCF_037038515.1. Classification (NCBI taxonomy): domain Eukaryota; kingdom Metazoa; phylum Chordata; class Mammalia; order Rodentia; family Cricetidae; genus Microtus; species Microtus pennsylvanicus. The sequence goes on from NC_134601.1 coordinate 67,600,880, forward strand.
GCCATTGTCCCCTTTTCATGAGCTTTGAGAAAACTCAAGGTTAATAAAGCATTATGAGTGAGCAGAGCTGGGAGCTGGGAGCCAATGACTGGGTCCTCAGAACAGTTGAGGTCCAGACCTGGGGCACTAGCCCAGGACATAGCACCAAGTGCGGCCGCTGGTGCAGGCACAATCTCCTTGCTCTCAGGTCCCCTCGCTCTGGGCGGGGATGTGGGAGAAAGCTGCCTGCAGTGAGGGCATGAGATGGAGCGGATATCAATGAACAAATGGATGTGGTTTGGCCTCAACTGGCCAGAGCCTTAAAGAGATCCAAAAAGCCCCAAGGACGGGAACCAAGTGATGATACATTCGATCGGCATGCTAGAATTAACCAGACCAGCTGAAAACAAAAGATATAATTTAATAATTGAAAACGGTGAAATTCACACGACCTGGGTAAAGGTTCCCATGTCCAAAACAGGTCTGAAGAACACCATGCAAAGAGAGACAAAGAGAGCTAATTCACCTGGATTCCCAGGTTTTCTTCCCAGGCCCCATGCAGCTGCACCCTAGCCAAATGTGATTGGCTGAGCTTCCCCATCCAGAGACCAACTTCCTCTAAAGGGTGGTGACAGAAAAAGTTAACTCAGTCTCTTAGCCTTTGAAAACATTCTTCATGCCTGAAGGTGACATAGATGTTTTCAGAAAGAAAAGAAAAGTAAGAGTCCTGAGAACAAGCAGAAATACACAAATATAAACAATCAGAAATTGTCGAGGCTGAAGAAAAAATACCAGAAACAACAACATCCTTTGTTGCAAATAAAGACCATCAGAAGGCTTGAATGTCCTCTTAATGCCAAGTTCCCTATTTCCACTTTTTTCCTTTAAAATACACACAGGGCCTGGCAAGATGGCCCAGTTCCAACAGATGCTTGTGTGGAGCAGGATTTCCTGAGTTTGCATCCCTGGGTACAGTAAAAAGAAAGAAGTGACTCCTAAAAGTCGCCTGCTACCTCCAGGTGTATATTGTGACACAAATGAATAAATACATGCAGACAGATGAAATATAAAATATATGTGAATGCTTAAAAGCACAATAATATTTTATGTGTGTTTAACACATATGCACATGGATTATCTATAGGGGATTGTAGAATAAAAGCACTAGAAAACAGCAAATGTATTTCTATTGTTAAATGTTTTACTTTTGAAATATGATTTCACCCTAAAACCATACTAAAGTTAACTTCACCATGTGTCCCCGGCTGGCCTCAAACTCATATCAAACCCTTTGCTTCCACTTCTTGATCCCTGGGATTACAGGTGTGAGGTACCACACCTAACATCATGATTTACACTCGGGAGAAAGTGGTGAAAAAGCAATACTGTGTAGACTATAAAATAGTAAGGACATATAATTTATAATCACTGAAACATATCAGAAACGCTGATGAGAAATGGGAATGCTCTAAAGCTAAAACAGTAAAAATAAGAATTAGAAAAGCAAAATATGAGCAGATAGGAGTGCAAGTGATAAAGAGTAGAACGTCACAACAGATACATTAGCTATTAATGCATCAAACACTGCAAAGAGAGGATAAATATTTTCTGAACAGTTATAAAAGCAAGAACAGTAATACCTTATCAGTAAGATAGAGAGATTAATAAGTGTGTTTGAGGGATGGAGAAATGGCTCAGCGGTTAAGAGCATTGCTTGTTCTTCCAATAGTCCTGAGTTCAAATACCAGCAACCACATGGTGGCTCACAACCATCTGTAATGAGTTCTGGTGCCCTCGTCTGGCCTACAGACAGAATATTGTATACATAATAAATAAATAAATATTTTTTAAAAAGTGTGTTTGAGGGCTGGGTAAATGGCACAGCAGTTAGCATCACTGACAGCTCTTCCAGAGGACCCGGGTTCAATTCCCAGCACCCACATGACAGCTCACAGCTGGCTGTCACTACAATTCCAGGGGACCTGGCACCCTTACACAGGCCAATATCATGCAGGTCAAACACAAAAACACATAAAATAAAAATAAGTAATTCTCTTTAAATTGAAGAAAAAGATGCTGTCGACAGCTGTGAAGCTGTCAATGCCATTAGAATCATTTACTGCTAGTTGCTGGGAACAGCTTCTGTTCTCAATTCAGTTTAGTCTACTTAGATTTTGGTGGGGTTTCAAGTGTGCTGTTTGAGCTCTTAGCCCCCAGCAGGTGGCACTGTTGGAGGACTGTGGGGAGCATCCCAGGCCTGTAGCATGAGGGCAAGTTCTTTGAAGGCTGTTACATATGCACTCACTGAATCTGATCTGTAAGCTTTGCATCCTGTCCATTGCCACATGAGGAATCTCCACCATGTGCCACGGTCCCCATTAACAGCACCTTGATGGCACTGGTGAGACTTTTCCTGGGTAGGGAACCCATGTCAGACCAAATAGTGGGTGAGGAGTTTACAGAAACAGGGGTGATTCTAAGCACTTGCATCACTAAAATCCCACTCTCTCACGGGTGAGGACTCACATAGTCTGCATCTATCTGAATCTCCGGAGGTGGTGGATGACTCCAAAGGAACATCGTTCTCCAGACTCAACAGAGCTGATGCACATAGGACCTCACAGAGACTGTGACATCACTCTCGAGATCTGCAGGAGCTCAAGCCAGATAAAATCCCAACATGGAAGGGTGGAAGTGGCCACAAAGTCCTAGACCTAGCCAAGTGGCTATTTGTGATTGATAGCTGCTTGGAGAGGGAAAACAATTTTCTCAATGAAGTGACACTGGGTATAGCAAAAACAGCCCAGAACAGGCCCCACGCCCAGTTGCTTCCAGTATAACTAAGACGCCATAGTTTTGTTTTTGACTCATAAAAGGACTGTTTTGTTTGTTTTAAGCAAGAGAAAGAACATTATGTTAAGTTGGGAAAAGTTAGGGAAGGGAGAAAATATGATAAAAATGAATGAAAAATTTAAAAATAAGGAAAAATGAAAGTAAAATATATATGTTGAGGTGGGGCTAAGGGGATGGCTCTTGCAAAAGACCTGACTTCAGTTCCCAGAGGCCAAATGGTGACTCACAATTGCCTGTTATCTAGTTCCAAGCAATCTGACACCATCTTATGACCTATGTGGGCAAATCCACAAAGACACACGGAGATAAAATATCCCTACACATAAAATCAAAATGAACAAAACCTGAAATAATAAGATTACAACTATTGGTTTCGATACTGCTGTTAGTCATAGGACCTGAGTTCAGTTTGCAGAACCTACTAACAGCCTTCTGTAATGTGAGGCCACCCTGGAATATTAAGACCATGTAAAATAGCAAGACTTACACATGCACACACAAACTCACACACATAAACACACACACACAAACACATTCTCCACATATCTGTACATTTATATATTTACTTCACTATTAGTGTGATTCCATATCATAAGTATTGTTGCCATCCACATTGTACACAAGAAACGAAAAGCCCAGAGAGGCTGAATAACTAGCTCCCAAGTCACAGAGCAACTAAGATGTTACCCATGATTAAGTCATGCCTCCTAGTCATCCTGATCATTGTGAGGTCAGGAGGCAACCTGGGCCATCAGTGTTTAACCATATGAAGGAGGCAATAGATACAGGAAACTAAGAAACACCCAAGATGGCACATTCACGGCTCATGTCCTAGGATCTGGCAACTACTCAGTCTCAGCTCTATGATTTGGAAAAGGACCAGAAAGTCAAGGCAGGAGATCCCAGGTGGGCCAGACACTGGTTCTTAGACTTTATCTACTGGAAGGGGTATATGAAAGAGAGATATGAGTGTGTGAGGGGAAAGTATGCGGACACAGGTTTGTCTGCCTTCCTAATTTCCTGCAGTGGACCAGAACAAAATCGACCTTTGTTTGGAAATGTTGGCCCAGCCTGAAAAGAACAGAAAAGCTTCTCGCCAGTATCTCTGTCGATTAGCAGAAAATGAAAGTGTAAATCCACTCTTAGGAATACACTTCACTGAACAACAGTATTCTGCTGTGTCATGTTATGCCAATGCCTGTTTCTGATGTTCATTCTCTCCTCTCAGAGCCATCGAAGTCCTCCCGTCTCTTGGGCTTTCTCTAATACTATTGCAGTATGAGATGAATTGATCTACCATGATTTCCTTTAAAGGGACCATGGAATTGATTTTTCATGTGTGTGGAAAGAGTGAGAGAGGAGGAAAGCCTCACTTGTATACAGGGATAGCCGGAAATCTCAAGACCACGTATTGAAAAGATGTCCAATCCCCTCCATACACTTGAGGTGTTAGCATATCACACAAGACACGTTTTATTCAAAAAGCTGTGACTTTCTCATCAGTGACCTTGGAGGCTATTAGTGACTGGTGGTGTATTCGACTGGTATGCTAGGATTACTCAGACCAGCTCAAAACAGCAGACATAATTTAATAATTGAAAACGGAGAAACTCAACACTACTGGGGTAAAGGTTCCCATGTCCAAAACCAGTCTGTGAAACTGCACTAAGAGAGCCAAAGAGAGCAAGGGCACCTGGATTCCCACGTTTTCTTCCCTGCCCCCAGGCAGCCACACCTTAGACGAATGTGATTGGCTGAGCTTCCCCATAAAGAGAGAAACTTCCTCTAAAATGTAGTGACAAAAATCTTAACTCAGTCTCTTATCCATTGATAACATTCTTCATGCCTGAAGGTGATGTAGATGTTTTCAAAAAGAATGAAAATTAAGAGTGCTGGGAACAAGGAGAATTATACAAATATAAACAATCAGAAATTATTCAGGTTGCAGAAAAAGAATACCACAGATAACAACATCTTTTTGTGCGAATTAAGCCCATCAGAAGGCTTGAATGTAATCTTAATACCAAGTTCCCTATCTCCACTTTTTCCTTTAAAATACACACAGGGCCTGGAAAGATGGCCCAGTGCCTACAGATGCTTGTGACCACGATGATGGCCAAATTTTGCCTCCCTGTGTACACTGAAAAAAGAAGTGACTCCTAAAAGTTGCCTGCAACCTCTACGTGTATATTGTGACACACATGCATAAACACATGCGCACAAAATGTAAAATATATTGAATGCTTAAAAGCAAATACTGATATTTTAGGTATGTTTAACACATATTCATATGGATTATCTATAGTGTATTGTAGAATAAAGAGCACTAGAAAACGGCAAATGTATTTCTATTGCTAAATAATTTACTTTTAAAATATGATTTCACCCTGAAACCGATACTATACTGAACCTCACCATGTGTCCCCGGCTGGCCTCAAACTAATGTCAAACCCTTGGATTCCACTTCCTGAGCCCTGGGATTACAGGTATGAGGCACCACAACTAACATCAGGATTTACACTCTGGAGTAAGTGGTCAAAAAGCAATACTGTTGTAGAGTATAAAATAGTAAGGACATGTAATTTATAATCACTAAAACATATCAGAAAGGCTGATGAGAAATGAGAGAGTTCTAAAGCTAAAACAATAACAATAAGAATTAGAGAAACAAAATATGACGGGGATAAGAATGCAAATGATAAAGAGTAGAACGTCACAACAGATACATTAGATATTAATGGATCAAACACTGCAAATAAAGGATGAATATTATCTGAACAGATACAAAAGCAAGAACAGTAATACCTTATCAGTAAGATAGAGAGATTAAGAAGTGTGTTTGAGGGCTGGGAGGATTGCTCAGCAGTTAGCATCACTGACTGCTGTTCCAGAGGACACGGGTTCAATACTCAGGACCCACATGGCAGCTGGCTGTCACTACAATTCCAGGGAAACTGGCACCCTTAAACAGGCCTGTATCATGCAGGCCAAACACTAACACACGTAAAATAAAAATAAGTAATTCTCTTTAATGTAGATGAAAAAGATGCTGGCGACTGTGGTGAACCTGTCACTGCCTTTAGAAACATTTACTGCTCATTTAGTGAGGGGTTTGCAAGTCTGCTGTTTGAGCACTTAGCCCCCATCAGGTGGCACTGTTGGAGGACTGTGGGGAGCATCCCAGACCTGCAGCATGAGGGCAGGGCCTGTGAAGGCTGTTACACTTACCAATCACTGAATCTGATCTATAAGCTTTGCATCCTGTCTATTGCCACATGAGGAGTCTCCACCATGTGTCATGGTCACCATTAACAGCACTGTCGTGGCATTGTGTGACACTATTACTGGGTAGGGAACCCATGCCAGATCAAATTGTGAATTAAGACTTTACACAACAAGGTTGAATCTAAAGCACTTGCATCACTAAAAAGCCCACTCAGTCATGGGTGATGACTCACGAAGTCTGCATCTATCTGAATCTCCGGAGGTGGTGGATGACTCCAAAGGAACATCGTTCTCCAGACCCAACAGAGCTGATGCACATAGGACCTCACAGAGACTGTGACATCACTCACGAGATCTGCAAGAGCTCAAGCCAGATAAAATCCCAGCATGGAGAACCGGAAGTGGCCACAAAGCACTACACCTAGCAAGTAGCTGTTTGTGATGGATAGCTGCTTTCTTAATTTTGTGACACTGGGTATGGCAAAGAAACCCGAGAACAGGCCACATGCACAGTCGTTTACAGTATAAATAGGACTCCACAGTTTTGTTGTTGACTTATAAAAGGACTGTTTTGTTTGTTTTAAGCAAGAGAAACAGCATAATGTTAAGTTGGGAGGAGTTGGGGAAGGGGGAAATATGATAAAAATGTAAAATTTTAAAAATAAGGAAAAATTAAAAGAAAAATATATATGATGAGGAGGCGCTGAGGAAATGGCTCTTACAGAGGACCTGACTTCAGTCCCAAGACCCCAAATGGTGGCTCACAACTGCATGTTATTCCAGTTCCATGGGATATGACAGCATCTTATGACCTCAGTGGGCAAATCCACAGACACCCACGCAGGGAAAATATCCATACACATAAAATTAAAATAAACAAAACCTGAAATAATAATAAGATATATCTTATGATCTGGATAGTGCTCTTAGCCAGAGGACCTGAGATCAGTTTGCAGAAACTACTAACAGCCATCTGTGACTGTGAGGCCACCCTGGGCTATTTAACCCATGTTACATAGCAAGACACACACACACACACACACACACACACACACACGTGATCCACATAGTCTGTTCATTTATATATTTACTTCACCATTAGAGTGACTCCATGTCATAAGTATTGTTGCCATTTACATTGTACATAAGAAGCAAAATGCTCAAAGAGGCTATATAAGTAGCTTTCAAGTCACAGAGCAACTAAGATGTTACCCATGATTTGGTCATGCCTCCAAGTCATCCTGATCATTGTGAGGTCAGGAGGCAACATGGGCCGTCACTATGTAACCATATGAAGGAGGCAGTAGATACAGGAGACTGAGAAACACCCAAAATGGCACATTCACGGCTCATTTCCTAGACTCTGGCGACTACACAATCTCAGCTATATGATTTGGAAAAAGATCAGAAAGTCAAGCCAGGGGATCCCAGGTTGGCCAGATACTAGTTCTCAGACTTTATTCACTGGAAGGGGTATATGAAAGAGAGATATGAGTGTGTGAGGGGAAAGTGCAAGGACACTTGTTTGTCTGTCTCCCTAATTTCCTGCGGTGGACCAGAACAAAATCTACCTGTGATTGGATATGTTGGCCCAGCCTGAAAAGAACAGAAAAGCTTCTCACCAGTATCTCTGTGGACATCTAGTGGTTGTAGATGTGAAAGGCACCTCACACAATATGTTCCTGTGGGTCCCAACAGTGAGGACAGGAAGGACCATGAGCAGAAGGGGAGAAGTGTCAGGGCTGTGAGAACAAGACACAGCCAGTCACTGGGAGGAGCTGCTCTGATGTGTTTCCTGGCAACTGTTGTCACATTATCCACAGTGGGCGCTATGTTACATAAACCTGATGTCACAAAGCTCCTGAAACTAGAGCTGGATTCATGAATTCATGTGTTCCAGGTAGAGACCAAGTCTCCACCCATCTATCCTTGGTCATGCAGAGATAGGAACCACAGAAAGTTCCTTAGCCCTGTTCTTCCTGCTTTCTATTCTGGGGGGCTTTCGGGCTTGAGATGGGCACCCCAGGGAGTAAGAGAATCTTACAGGACCTGCTCTGTAGGGACCATCTCCTTTCCTTGGCCAGCAGGGACTGGTAGTACAACCTGGTGCTCTCCCCTCTGTTCAGCATCCCTGGGGCCTTTCTCAGGCCTGACTAACCCCTCATTCTTACCTTCCAGGTTTAAGGTCTGAGGATTCTGCCTCCTCCCCAGGCTGAAGCTGTCCATCAACTACTGTAGTCGGCTTCAGTGCCCTCCCCGACAATGGCCAGACAAACTCATTTGGTCCCAATGGTCCTAGGTATGCTGAGTTGCCCACTCTTGCTTAAAATGCTTTTGTTGGTCAGGCATGAAACATGAGCAAGAAAGTAACTTCCAGATGGCTAGACTCACCCTGACTGGTGTACAGTTTCATCATCTTCTCTTTACAATCAGCATGATTTGGGGATGCCTGTGCTGGCTGTGGCTGGCTGTTTTCTTCTCTGAGAGCTGGTGCACTGCCCTAAATGAGCTAAGGAATATCAAGGTTTGAGCCAGATGTCCGGACAGCAGACTGTCTCTATTGTGCTGAAGGAAAAACACAAAAAGACCTAGGATTTGGAGTATGGTGGCAGTTGCCAGTGAAGCTATTAGGCATAATGTGAGCTCTGGGAGGACCAACAGACCACAAAAGACATGCCATAGAACAATGGGTAGGCAGCCTAGGGTCCTAAGTGATATAAAGTTAATGGGGTGGCCTACCTGGGGTCAAGAGAGTAGGAGAATGGCAGTGGGAGACTAGGGAGGGCCCAGCTCAGGACCTTCTAAACAAGATGTGACCAACAATGGGTGTGGTGGTCCATAATAGCTGGATCAGATTAAAATAGTCTCAAGACTTCCTCTGCAGGGTGGCATGCAGAATTTTCTAACCCTTTCCCCTAATAAATTTTAAACTTAGCTTTGTTCTCTCTCTCTCTCTCTCTCTCTCTCTCTCTCTCTCTCTCTCTCTCTCTCTTTGTCTCTCTCTCCCTTCCTTCCTTTCATTTTTTTGATTTCTACCTTCCTTCTTTTTTTTCTGAGTTTCTCTGTGTTGCCCTGAATATCCTGGAACATTCTCTATAAACCCGACTGGCCAAGAACTCAGAGATTCATGTGTCTCTGCCTTCAGAGTGCTAGGATTAAGGGCATGTACCACCATAACTGACAAACTTCAGCTGTTTCTTAAACTTCTTTACATATTCTTGTATCTTATACACTTACTTACTTATAACAGATTGAATTTTAAGTAAGCTGGACTTCTCAGAAAAGCACAATGTTTTTCTAGAAGTATCCATCCTAGGGGGAGCACAACGGAGAGAAGTACAGTAAGAAGAGACTTTTAGGTCATGTGCACAATAGAATCTAGGATGCTGCATCTCAACTTGGCCAGTTTGCTTTGTCTCCTTGATTCCTGTGCTTACACTCTTGAGTACTTGACCAACTACTGCATCCTATCAGAATTCTTCTCTTTTGAGAACAAGAAGGATCAAATGAATAAATGAATGAAAGAAAGACACAGAAAGATGAAAGGAAGAAAGAGAGAAAGGAAGGGAGAGACTGCTGGTAAGGTCAAGAGCAGAGAAAAAGAGAGATCCTCTCCACTTAGTAAGAAATTCCGCAAGGAAACTGGAAGTAGGAGTCAGGAGGGCGGAATTAGGTTGAACAGTGTCACCTGATTTCTTAGCACTGATACCTGGACCTCCTTTCAGGATAATAAAATTAAACCTTGGGCATAAGGTACATAATTCTCTCTCTCTCTCTCTCTCTCTCTCTCTCTCTCTCTCTCTCTCTCTTCATCCTCTGCGTGTTGAGGGGAGGTTGTTGTGAGGTTGCAGTGATGTGTGGGATATGTAAGCTCCTAGTATGATGTCAGAGCCTATCCAAGGAAGAGAATAACCACACCGGTGATCAAATATAGGTGTGTGTGTGTGGCAGTGGTGTGCGTGGGTGGGTGTGTGTTTCAGTGCACACTTCTGGTAGATGCCTAAGGAAAGGTATGGGTGTGTTTTTGCAGGTGCTGTCTCTTTTTTTCTGAGACAGGGTCTTTATTGGCCTGAAGCTGACAAAATGGGGTAAGTGGTCTGACTGGTAAACCCAAGGAACATTACGACTACACAGTTTTGTGCTGGATTTTATGTACAGACTATCAGAACTGGAATTTTTACTTAGATTCTGGGGCTGGAATTTGTGTTCTTGTGCTTGCAAAGAGAGCACCTTGCTAATTGAGCTATGCTTCTAATGCTAGGATGAAGTTTAATTTGGGATACAAGATAATCAGACATGTAATTTTTAAAAAAAGTGGCTATATTCTGAAAACATTAACATAGACCCTGAGAGTTAAGTGTTTCCCAAATCAGCTAGGCCTCCAACAGACCAAGGTATTATTCCACCAAAACCCCACTTGGTGACCCAGAGTTTAAAACTTGCAGCTAACGGATGAGGGATTACTTACAGGTGCAGAGCAGCGACTGACTGTGGCATGGAAGAAGGAGTCCTTCTCCATAGCTGGATAGATGGAAGTGCCTGCCCCATCAATTTACCTTCTACACTCTCGGTACTCTAGTGTCTCCAGAGGCTACGGAACCACATGTAACTGGGACAGAATCTCACACAGCTGAATAGGAAAAGCCTCAAGAGAGACTGGAATCTCAGGTGAGAGTCTAATGACACCTGCCCAATGAAGACGTAAGTCATAAACAACGCCACACCTGTTTGGAATTATGATTAATAGGGTGGTATTTATTTAAAGGGGAAAAAACTTACAGATCACTGTCAGCCCTTTGCTTAACCAGGAAGGAAGTCAAGTCACCGGAGGAGCAGGAAGTGAAGAGAGAGTGGAGAGGGAAGTGGCCACTTTTTTAAAGGGAGAGAGACTACGCCCCAAGGGGCTGGTATCTCAGCGGCGATAGGCTGGAGGAGTGGGAGGACCTCTCGTAACACCTCCCCCTTTTGTTTAAATAAGAGAGTTCTAAACCTACTATGAAATTATATACAATAAGTACAAATATCCTATTCTAACTAGCTTAGGTCTTGTATAATAAATAACTTGGCCAAGTCATGAGAGAAAAGTAACTACATCTATATAGTCTTCAACCCCATCGAAGATCTGAGAAGGGAAATAATGTTACCTGGTTAATTAGGAAGTTCAATAAAACAACTTCCAAAACATGCAACAAATCACAGAGACAACTAGCTACCTAGGCAATCACCCAAAGTCACATTAGCAGCATTGAAGCAACCAAATTTGGCTAAGGCCTAACATAACTGACACACCATTTTCAAAGGCAAGCAACTTTTCAAAACTATCTTACCCTGTCTTGGCAGGATAAGACAGTCCTGTTTTATCCATTGATGTATGCTCTGTATCTTTGTCGGTGGTTGAGGTACGGGCATTTCTTTGCCCAAAGGCCAGTTCTGCTAAAAAGAAAGGCTCCAGGTGGAGTATCTTTGGTGCTCTACATTCTCTTGGGAACAGAGTGATGTTGCCAGGAGCAATTGTGTCTCACTACCATAAAACTCTGAGTTAGATTAAAGGCCATTTTCTACAGCTCTTTGAAGAAGTTGAAGATTATCTATCTATACTGAGTATAATCTCTATATATCTAAAGAACCTGATTAGTCTAATTATAAATGACAAACTTAGATGACTATTAGTCTATATAATTCTCAATATCTATCTAACTTAAAGATTAAGACAATAAACAACTGTGAAACAAATGAGGACAATGACCTCCAAATATAAACAATGTACAAATATACATTGCAGTAGGTAAATATATATCAATACACAAACATTATATAAGTATCTTAATCAGAGGTAGAAATGTACACAGCAATATTTTAAATGTATACAATATATACAATACAATATATGTCAATACATAAAAATGTTTTAAACAAGGTAGAAACATGCATGCATACAATAGTCAATATAATTTAACTTTGTATCAATATACAAGAATCTATACCAATATATTTGTCTAAAAACAGTAACTCACAATTACAAATCTATTATCCCATCATCCCTCTTTTTTTTTTCAAAATGATCCCTAAGCTTATAAAATTCCTCCCCCAACCCTCAATCGTATACTAATTATAATCAACCCCTAAATGATGTCCCTAAACCCAAGGGCAAACTTTACTGGGAGAGGGGACGTCGTCCTCTAGAATTACTTCCAGCTGTCATGGGGGCGACGTTCTTTCTGGGGGATCCTGTGAAAGTAAAATGATGGTTAAATTTCAAGATCAATGTCTTTTAAAATTGCCAATAGTCTCTGAGTATTTTGTGCAGGTCTGGCCAAAATGTTGTAGAAGATGTGCACCATTTCAGCTAACCAAGTTGGAACTGTCTTGTGCAGCTGTTACCCAAAGCAGGTCTTGTTGTAGCGCTATCAGTATCATGACGTCATATCAACCAGGTGGAGTTGTTGTTATGGGGCCCCATCTTCTTCCTGGAAACTTCAAATGTCACTTCAGGAAAAACTCATTGTTCATTATGAAAAAATTAAGCATTAATCATATAGACATATATATATATATATATATATATTCAATGAAAGACATGATAGAAATATTCAATGAAAAGTATGATAGATATGAAGAAAAGCAAAGATGTTTTCTAAACTCATATTTCTTTCTGTCCCACATCATGGCTCTTGACATGAGATAGAAACTCCAGAAACTCTGGGTTTTTCTCTTACTAACAGGCTTGGAATTGGAGAGGGACTGAGCCAGAGTCCAACTTCAAAACCAGCTTTATAAATTTAGAAATATGGTTTAATATTACTTACACAACCCATTCAGTTTTCTTGATATTTCCTATCGGGCAGGTATTTTTCCATCTGTCAGTATCCAAACATCCAGGGTCCCTTGAATTTCTCAAAGATGAGTGTTTTCCTGTGGAGATAAGAACAGAACCCTGCCCCCATTCTATATGTTTTTCTTACCACCTGTATGAATATCATCATTGTGGATGAGTTGTCATTTCTCCTTTCCAAGAGGTTTCTCCTCTTCAAATCGAAACTTTATTAATTTTGATGGTATCCACAATTTTTCTTCTCCTGTGGAAACAAGAGCAAAACCCCTTCCCCAACGTAGCACATCTCCTGGCTTCCACTGAGAGGTCAGCACATCTTTGAAATAAATCGGTTGATTTAGTTCAGCAGACTTTTCCATTATCCAATGTCTTTCTGCTGATGTCGTTCCTTTCTCATTAGCGTTAAGAAAATTCAAGGTTAATAAAGCATTATGTAATCTATTTCTGGGGGTATTTTCGGTCCCTTTCTGTTTGTTCAGCATATCCTTTATAGTACGATTTGATCTTTCTATAACTGCCTGACCTGTAGGCTTATTTGGTATACCTGTAATGTGTTTTACATTATAATAATCAAAAAAGCGTTTCATTTTCTTAGATACATATGCTGGACCATTATCTGTCTTTATTTGTGCAGGTATACCCATGATGGCCATAACTTCCAATAAATGTGTGATTACTGAATCAGCCTTTTCTGAGCTCAGGGCAGTAGCCTATTGAAAACCTGAATACGTGTCTATGGTGTGGTGTACATATTTTAATTTACCAAATTCTATAAAGTGGAACACATCCATCTGCCAGATTTCATTTCTCTTAGTGCCCTTTGGGTTACTCCCTGCAGGCAACGGTGTTTGATTATAGAAAGAACAAGTAGGACATCTCTTTATAATGTCCTTAGCTTGTTGCCAAGTAATGGAAAATTCTTTCTTTAGGCCTTTACTATTGACATGATGCTTCTTATGAAATTCTGAGGCCTGCAACACACTTCCAATCAATAATTGATCAATCTCAGCATTGCCTTGGGCTAGAGGACCAGGCAGACCTGTATGGGAAATGGATGTGTGTTATGTACATCGGACAAAGCCTGTTCCTGATTATGTCTTGTACTTGGATAAACAATGAAGTCAACTCTGTGTCATCTGGTATAAATTCAGCGGTTTCAATATGCAAGATAACTCTTTCTGCATATTGTGAATCTGTAACTATATTAAGAGGTTCTTTAAAATCCCTTAGCACCATAAGAATGGCATATAATTCTGCCTTCTGGACAGAATTATAAGGGCTTTGTTCCACCTTCCTCAATTCATCTGACTTGTAACCTGCTTTCCCTGATTTATTTGCATCAGTATAGAACGTACGGGCTCCAGTTATTCGAGCATCACGTACAATTCTAGGAAGAATCCAAGAAGTTCTTTTTATGAGGTTAAGTCTACCACTTTTGGGATAGTTGCTATTAATTTCTCCCAAAAAATTAGCACAAGCTCTTTGCCACGGTTCATTGTCTTCCCATAACTTTTTTATTTCTTCAGTAGGAAAAGGCACTATAATTTCTGCTGGGTCTATACCTGCTAGTTGACGAAGTCTCAGCTTACCTTTTATAATTAATTCAGAGACTTTTTCCACATAAGTTTTTAATTTTTTACTTGGTTTATTAGGTATAAATATCCACTCTAAAATAATATCTTCCCTCTGCATTAGAATCCCTGTAGGAGAAATTCTGGAAGGCAATATGACTAGGATGCAGCTAAGATTTGGGTTCACCCTATCCACATGTGCCTCCTGTAATTTTTCCTCAATCATTGTCAGTTCCTTTTCTGCTTCAGCTGTCAGTTTTCTTGGACTATTCAAATCTTTATCACCATCTAAGGTTTTGTTTAAATGGACTATTAGATCAGGTGTTATCCCAACAGCTGGTCATAGAATGGAAATGTCTCCTAAGAATCTTTGGAAGTCATTAAGATTCTTTAACCGGTCTCTCCTAATTTGTGCCTTTTGCGTTTTAATTTTCTCTAACCCTATTCTGTAACCTAGGTAATTAATAGAATTTCCTCTTTGAATCTTTTCAGGGGCAATTTGTAATCCCCACCTAGGCAAGACTTTCTTTACTTCTTCAAACATCCTTTCTAAAGTATCTTTATTTGAATCAGATAACAAGATGTCATCCATGTAATGATAAATAATGGACTTGGGGAATTGTTTACGAATTATTTCCGAAGGCTTACTTACAAAATATTGGCACAGTGTAGGACTATTGAGCATACCCTGTGGGAGGACAGTCCATTGATATCTCCTATTGGGCTGAGAATTATTATAAGTAGGCACTGTGAAGGCAAATTTTTCTCTATCCTTTTCTTGTAACGGTATAGTGAAAAAACAATCTTTCAAATCAATAACTATAAGAGGCCATCCTTTTGGTAACAGAGAAGGCAAAGGAATTCCAGATTGTAGTGAGCCCATAGGTTGAATTACTTTGTTGACAGCTCTTAGATCTGTCACCATTCTCCATTTACCAGATTTCTTTTTTACAACAAACACAGGAGAATTCCAAGGGCTGGTTGATTCTTCAATGTGGTGAGCATCTAGTTGCTCCTGCACCAGCTGTTCCAATGCCTGTAGTTTATCTTCAGCTAGAGGCCACTGTTTGATCCATATTGGCTTCTCAGTTAGCCATTTTAAAGGTAGGGCTGTTGGTACCTCTAAAGGTTTGGTATTTGCTGTATGTTCTTGTACAGCCTGAATGGCTGGTGACCTTTTTCCATAATACCTCATCATATACTTCCCAGAATTATGAGTTCCTGGAACTACAGGAATGTTAATCTGGGTATTCCATTGCTGTAGCAGGTCACGGCCCCATAAATTTATGGCAATATTGGCTATATATGGCCTTAGTCTTCCTATTTGCCCTTCGGGCCCTATGCATTCAACCCATCTTGTGCTTTGTTTTACACGAGATAGGGTTCCAATTCCCAGGAACTGAACATCTACCTCTTGAAGAGGCCAATTCGGATGCCAAGATTCTGGGGTAATGATACTTACATCCGCACCTGTGTCTAATAAGCCTTCAATAAAAGTGCCATTTATACAGACTCTTAGCTTTGGTCTTTGATCATTAATAGAAGTCTGCCAAAATATACGTTTACTCTGTCCAACTGGGTTTTTTGACTCATCCTCCACATGGATTTCATCATTTAGACCAGTATTACTTTTTACAGCAGAAATTGGAGCTTTTAATTTTCTTGGTGAGGCACGTTCTCCACTGTGACTGGGAATGACTGGGCCACTGTTGGCTTGGGGGCCTGCGAGAGGCCCCTCAAGGAGTTTCCCAACGGTATCGGGTTGCCTTGTTTGTCTGTTGTTGACCTGCAGTCATTGGACCAATGTCGGCCTTTACCGCATCTCCTACATATACCTGAAGGCCTAGGTCTCCTATTTTTGTCATTCCCAGAGGAGATAATATTCCTAGAAATTCTGTGCCTGCAATCCCTTTTCAGATGTCCTAATTTACCACAATTAAAACACCTGGCAGTTTGATGTCTCCTCATTGCTGTGGAAATCGCTTCTCCTACCCAAGATTCATCGTTATAGCTAAACGTCTCAACATTCATCGTATGCTGAATCCATTCATCCATAGGTGCTGATCTAGACTTTAAAGGCCCAATTATCTTTTTGCATTCTATGTTTGCATTCTCAAAAGCTAGAGATTCAAGAAGTATTCGTCTAGCTTCTGGGTCTGTTACCCCTATGTCCAGAGCCTTAATTAATCTTTGCAAAAAGTCAATAAAGGGTTCTCTCTGTCCCTGCCTAATTCTGGTATATGATTCAACCCTTTTTGCTGGATCTTGTGTCCTATTCCAAGCATTTAAAGCTGCTTGGTGACATAGACACAGTACTTCATCATCATAAAGAGCTTGGACCTGTGGATCAGCATATTCTCCTGCACCAAGAATTTGATCTTGGGAAACCTCAATACCTTTTGCTCTTCCTTGCTGTTCCATATGTTTGGATTCTTCTCTGAAATAAATTCCAAACATCAAGGAAGGTCCATTATCTAAAACTGCAGACACTAACTGATGGAAATCATGGGGGGTAGCTCTAGCATTAGAAGCCCAAGTCCTTATCATTTCCTTTACGTATGCAGAGTGCAAGCCAAAATTAACAATAGCTTGCTTAATTTCTTTTAGATCATTCATTGCTACTGGCGTCCATCTAGCATCTCTGACTCCCTTTGAGCCTTTAGAAGATGACGCTTTGTCAGAATTAAGTATAGGGTATGCTGCTAAATCCTTTGGTAAGCCAGTTCTAATAGCTGGTGTTGGCATTGTATCCTGACCTTGTGCCTTATTACTCTGTTCACCAGCTCCAATCATTTCTTCAATCATTTCAAGTCTTTTTATTATTGTCTCTTTTGAATCCTTAATCTCCTGACCTGCATGCGTTTCTAGTAAAGATTGTATGGTTCTCAGGAGTGCCATGATCTTCCTAAATGATAGAATATGCAAAAGAATACTGAAACCTAATAACCAGTAAATTAAATTATCCCCATAGTCATATAAACCTTGCATGATATAACCCATTGTATTGGTAACCAGAACAGTAAAATTCGCGTTGAAACGAGAACTGCCATGTTACCTATTATCCAGCACGTGGCGCTGTTGCCAAGTCTCGACGAAAACATGGTCCCGTTTCAGAGTCCGCCTAGTATTTGTTAAAAACTGGAAAATGTAAGTTGCTCAACAAAGTAAATGTAATTAAATCAATTCCAGAGATGGAACCAGAAACCAGAATCCAGGGGTAGAGAAGAGCAACCTGGAAGCCGCTTATGCCTCCACGTGACAGAGTCACCCTGAGGGGTTGCAGCTTTCAGCAACCGCATGCTCTGGTTCGCGCCACTTAAGAGCTGTGCTTGCAAGGGAGATTTAAAAAAGACTCAGAAAAGAGCAAACCAGGCGGGCAGAGACTACGC
Organism: Microtus pennsylvanicus; assembly: GCF_037038515.1. Taxonomy (NCBI): domain Eukaryota; kingdom Metazoa; phylum Chordata; class Mammalia; order Rodentia; family Cricetidae; genus Microtus; species Microtus pennsylvanicus. The sequence goes on from NC_134601.1 coordinate 67,618,729, forward strand.
GGGCCTGTGGAGTTTAAATCCCTCGAGGGGAGGCCAAGTCTGCAGCCACAAGGCACAGGCGGCGGCTGAGGAAGGGAGGACTCCTGCCAAGCCGCGGCCGGCAGCCGAGCGGGGAAAGGAGAGGTTCTAAAACAAAACGTTGGGTGCCAATTGAAGACGTAAGTCATAAACAATGCCACACCAGTTTGGAATTATGATTAATAGGGTGGTATTTATTTAAAGGGGAAAAAACTTACAGATCACTGTCAGCCCTCTGCGTAACCAGGAAGGAAGTCAAGTCACCGGCGGAGCAGGAAGTGAAGAGAGAGAGGAGAGGGAAGTGGCCGCTTTTTTAAAGGGAGAGAGACCACGCCCCAAGGGGCTGGTATCTCAGCGGTGATAGGCTGGAGGAGTGGGAGGACCTCCCTTAACAATGTCCAAAACAGGTCTGAAGAACAGCATGCAAAGAGAGACAAAGAGAGCTAATTCACCTGGACTCCCAGGTTTTCTTCCCTGGCCCCAGGCATCTGCACCCTAGCCAAATGTAGGTTGGCTGAGCTTCCCCACTCAGAGACCAACTTCCTCTAAAGGGTGGTGACAGAAAAAGTTAACTCAGTCTCTTAGCCATTGAAAACATTCTTCATGCCTGAAGGTGACATAGATGTTTTCAGAAAGAAAGAAAAGTAAGAGTCCTGAGAACAAGTAGAAATACACATATATAAACAATCAGAAATTCTTCAGGCTTAAGAAAAAGAATACCAGAAACAACAACATCCTTTGCTGCAAATAAAGACCATCAGAAAACTTGAATGTCTTCTTAATGCCAAGTTCCCTATATCCACTTTTTTCCTTTAAAATACACACAGGGCCTGGCAAGATGGTCCAGTTCCAACAGATGCTTGTGCCGAGATGATGGCCTGAGTTTGACTCCCTGGGTACAGTAAAAAGAAAGAAGTGACTCCGAAAAGTCACCTACTACTTCCACGTGTATATTGTGACACACATGCATAAACACATGCACAGAGATGAAATATAAAATATATGTGAGTGCTTAAATGCAAATGATGATATTTTATGGATGTTTAACACATATGCACGTGGACTGTCTATAGCGTATTGTAGAATAAAGACTTCTAAAAAATAGCAAATGTATTTCTATTGCTAAATATTTTACTTTTAAAATATGATTTCACCCTGCAACCCATACTGTACTGAACCTCACCATGTGTCCCCGGCTGGCCTCAAACTCATGTCAAATCCTTTGCTTCCACTTCCTGAGCCCTGGGATTACAGGTGTGAGGCACCACACCAAACATCAGGATTTACTTTCTGGAGAAAGGGGTCAAAAAGAAATACTGTGTAGACTATAAAATAGTAAGGACCTATAATTTATAATCACTAAAACATATCAGAAAGGAAGATGAGAAATTAGAGAGCTCTAAAGCTAAAACATTAAAAATAAGAATTAGAGAAACAAAATATGAGGGGGATAAGAGTGCAAATGACACAGAGTAGAACATAACAACAGATACATTAGCTACTAATGGATCAAACACTACAAATAAAGGATAAATATTTTCTGAACAGATACAAAAGCAAGAACAGTAATACCTTATCAGTAAGATAGAGAGTTTAAGAAGTTTGTGAGGGCTGGGAGGATGTCACAGCAGTTAGCATCACTGTCTGCTCTTCCAGAGGACCAGGGTACAATTCCCAGCACCCACATGGCAGCTCACAGCTGGCTGTCACTAAAATTCCGGGGGACCTGGCACTCGTACACAGGCCTATATCCTGCAGGTCACACACTAACACACGTAAAATAAAAATAAGTAATTCTCTTTAAATTGAAGAAAAAGATGCTGTGGACAGTTGTGAACCTGTCACTGGCTTTAGAATCATACACTCGTAGTTGCTAGGAACAGCTTCTGTTCTCAGTTTAGGGTAGTCTACTTAGACTGTTGGTGGGGTATGCAAGTTTGCTGTTTGAGCACTTAGCCCCCAGCAGGTGGCACTGTTGGAGGACTGTGGGGAGCATCCCAGGCCTGTAGAATGAGGGCAGGGCCTTTGAAGGCTGTTACACTTAGCAATCACTGAATCTGATCTGTAAGCTTTGCATCCTGTCCATTGCCACATGAGGAGTCTCCACCATGTGCTGCGGTCCCCATTAAAGGCACCGTGATGGCATTGGTGACACTTTTCCTGAGTAGGAAACCTATGTCAGACCAAATTGTTGGGTGAGTAGTTTACATAAACAGGGGTGATTCTAAAGCACTTGTATCACTAAAAGCCCATTCTCTCACGGGTGAAAACTCACAGATGCTGCATCTATCTGAATGTCTGGAATTGGTGGATGACTCCAAAGTAACATTGTTCTCCACACCCAACAGAGCGGGTGCACATAGGACCTCACAGAGACTGTGAGATCACTCACGAGATCTGCAGGAGCTCAAGGCCAGATATAATCCCAGCATGGAGGATGTGAAGTGGCCACAAAGCCCTACACCTAGCCAAGTGGCTATTTGTGATTGATAGCTCCTTGGAGAGAGAAAAAAGTTTTCTCAATGAAGTGTCACTGGGTATGGCAAACACAGCCCAGAACAGGCCTCATGCCCAGTTGTTTCCAGTATAACTAGGACTCCATGGTTTTGTTTTTGACTTATAATAGGACTGTTTTGTTTGTTTTAAGCATGAGAAAGAGCATAATGTTAAGTTGGGAAAAATTAGGGAAGGGAGAAAATATGATAAAAATGAATGAAAAATTTAAAAATGAGGAAAAATGAAAAGTAAAATATATATGTTGAGGTGAGGCTGAGGGGATGGCTCTTGCAAAAGACCTGACTTCAGTTCCTGGATGCCAAACGGTGACTCACAATTTCCTGTTATCTAGTTCCAAGCAATCTGACACCATCTTATGACCTATGTGGGCAAATCCACAAAGACACACGGAGATAAAATATCCCTACACATAAAATCAAAATGAACAAAACCTGAAATAATAAGATTACAACTATTGGTTTCGATACTGCTCTTAGTCATAGAACCTGAGTTCAGTTTGCAGAACCTACTAACAGCCTTCTGTAATGTGAGGCCACCCTGGAATATTAAGACCATGTAAAATAGCAAGACTTACACATGCACACACAAACTCACACACATAAACACACACACACAAACACATTCTCCACATATCTGTACATTTATATATTTACTTCACTATTAGTGTGATTCCCTATCATAAGTATTGTTGCCATCGACATTGTACACAAGAAACGAAAGGCCCAGAGAGGCTGAATAATTAGCTCCCAAGTCACAGAGCAACTAAGATGTTACCCATGATTAAGTCATGCCTCCTAGTCATCCTGATCATTGTGAGGTCAGGAGGCAACCTGGGCCCTCAGTGTTTAACCATATGAAGTAGGCAGTAGATACAGAAAACTGAGAAACACCCAAGATCGCACATTCAGGGCTCATTTCCTAGACTCTGGCAACTACTCACTCTCAGCTCTATGATTTGGAAAAGGATCAGAAAGTCAAGGCAGGGGATCCCAGGTGGGCCAGATACTGGTTCTCAGACTTTATTCACTGGAAGGGGTATATGAAAGAGATATATGAATGTGTGAGGAAAAAGTATGTGGGCACTTGTTTGTCTGCCTCCCTAATTTCCTGCAGTGGACCAGGACAAAATCTACCTGTGATTGGAAATGGTGGCCCAGCCTGAAAAGAACAGAAAAGCTTCTCGCCAGTATCTCTGTCGATAAGCAGAAAATGAAAGTGTAAATCCACTTTTAGGATACAGGTCGCTGAACAATAGTATTATACTGTGTCATGTTATGCCAATGCCTGTTTCTGATGTTCATTCTCTCATCTCAGAGCCATCGAAGTCCTCCTGTCTCTTGGGCTTTCTCTAATACTACTGCAGTATGAGATGAATTGATCTACCATGATTTCCTTTAAAGGGACCATGGAATTGATTTTTCATGTGTGTTGAGTGAGAGAGGAGGAAAGCCTCACTTGTATACAGGGATAGCTGGAAATCCCAAGACCACGTATTGAAAAGATGTACAATCCCCTCCTCACACTTGAGGTGTTAGCATATCACACAAGACACATTTTATTCAAAAAGCTCTGACTTTCTCATCAGTGACCTTGGAGGCTATTAGAGTGGTGGTGTATTCGACTGGTATACTAGGATTAATCAGACCAGCTCAAAAGAGCAGATATAATTTAATAATTGAAAATGGAGAAACTCAACACTACCGGGGTAAAGGTTCCCATGTCCAAAACCAGTCTGGTGAACACTGCACCAAGAGAGGCAGAGGGAGCAAGGGCAGTTGGATTCCCAGGTTTTCTTCCCTCCCCCCAGGCAGCCACACCATAGCCGAATGTGATTGGCTGAGCTTCCCCATTAAGAGAGAAACTTCCTCTAAAGGTGGTGACTGGAAAAACTTAACTCAGTTTCTTATCCATTGATAACATTCTTCCTGACAGAAAACCTTAACTCAGTCTCTTATCCATTGATAACATTCTCCCTGACAGAAAAACTTAACTCAGTCTCTTATCCATTGACAACATTCTTCCTGACAGAAAAACTTAATCTCTTATCCATTGATAACATCCTTCCTGCCTGAAGGTGACATAGATGTTTTCAAAAAGAAGGAAAAGTAAGAGTCCTGGGAACAAGGAGAAATATATAAATATAAACAATTAGAAATTATCCAGGTTGCAGAAAAATAATACCACAGATAACAACATCTTTTAGTGCAAATTAAGCCCATCAGAAGGCTTGAATGTCATCTTAATACCAAGTTCCCTATCTCCACTTTTTCCTTTAAAATACACACAGGGCCTGGCAAGATGGCACAGTGCCTACAGATGCTTGTGACCATGACGATGGCCTCAATTTGCCTCCCTGTGTACACTGAAGAAAAAAGTGACTCCTAAAAGTTGCCTGCTATCTCCACGTGCATATTGTGACACACATGCATAAACACATGCACACAAAATGTAAAATATATTAAATGCTTAAAAGCAAATACTGATATTTTAGGTATGTTTAACACATATGCACATGGATTATCTATAGGGTATTGTAGAATAAAGACCACTAGAAAACGGCAAAAGTATTTCTATTGTTAAATATTTTACTTTTGAAACATGATTTCACCCTGAAACCCATACTGTACTGAACCTCACTATGTGTTCCCGCCTGGCCTCAATCTCATGTCAAACCCTTTGCTTCCACTTCCTGAGCCCTGGGATTACAGGTGTGAGCACCACACCTAACATCAGGATTTACACTCTGGAGAAAGGGGACAAAAAGAAATACTGTGTAGACTATCAAATAGTAAGGACATGTAATTTATAATCACTAAAACATATAAGAAACGCTGATGAGAAATTATAGAGTTCTAAAGCTAAAACATTAACAATAAGAATTAGAGATACAAAATATGAGGGGGATAAGAGGGTAAATGATAAAGAGTAGAATGTCACAACAGATACATTAGCTATTAATGGATCAAACACTATAAATAAAGGAGGAATATTTTCTGAACAGTTACAAAAGCAAGAACAGTAATACCTTATCAGTAAGGTAGAGAGTTTAACAAGTGTGTTTGAGGGCTGGGAGGATAGCTCAGCAGTTAGCATCACTGACTGCTGTTCCAGAGGCCCGGGTTCAATTCCCAGCACCCACAGGGCAGCTGGCAGCTGGCTGTCACTACAATTGCAGGGGAACCAGCACTCTTAAACAGGCCTGTATCATGCAGGCCAAACACTAACACACGTAAAATAAAAATAAGTAATTCTCTTTAATGTAGATGAAAAAGATGCTGGTGAATGTGGTGAACCTGTCACTGCCTTTAGAAACATTTACTGCTCATTTAGTAAGGGCTGGTTGCTGGGAATAGCTTCTGCCCTCAGTTCAGTTTAGTCTACTTAGATTGTTGGTGGGGTTTGCAGGTTTGCTGTTTGAGCACTTAGCCCCCAGCAGGTGGCACTGTTGGAGGACTGTGTGGAGCATCCCAGGCCTGCAGCATGAGGGCAGGGCCTTTAAAGGCTGTTACACTTAGCACTCACTGAATCTGATCTGTAAGCTTTGCATCCTGTCCATTGCCACATGAGGAGTCTCCACCATGTGCCGGGGTCACCATTAACAGCACCGTGATGGCATTGTGTGACACTCTTCCTGGGTAGGGAACCTATGCCAGACCAAATTGTGGGTGAGGACTTTACACAACAGGGGTGATTCTAAAGCACTTGCATCACTAAAAGCCCACTCTCTCACGGGTGATGACTCATGGAGTCTGCATCTATCTGAATCTCCGGAGGTGGTGGATGACTCCAAAGTAACATTGTTCTCCAGACCCAATAGAACTGATTCACATAGGACCTCACAGAGACTGTGAGATCACTCACAAGATCGGCAGGAGCTCAAGCCAGATAAAATCCCTGCATGGAGGATGTGAAGTGGCCACAAAGCCCTACACCTAGCCATGTAGCTATATGTGATAGATAGCTGCTTTCTTAATGGAGTGACACTGCGTACAGCAAATACACCCTAGAACAGGCCCCATGCCCAGTAGTTTCCAGTATAAATAGGCCTCCATGGTTTTGCTTTTGACATATAAACAGACTGTTTTATTTGTTTTAAGAAAGAGAAAGAGCATGACGTTGTGTTAGGGAGAGTTAGGGAAGAGTGAAATATGATAAAAATAAATAAAAAATTTTAAAATACGGAAAAATTAAAAGTTAAATATCTATGTTGCGGCAAAGCTGAGGGGATGGCTCTTCCAGAGATCCTGACTTCAGTCCCCAGACCCCAAATGATGGCTCACAAGTTCCTGTTATTCCGGTTCCAAGGGATCTGACACCATCTTATGAGCTCCGTGGGCAAATCAACAGGCACAAACGCAAGTAAAATACCCATACACATGAAATTAAAATAAACAAAATCTGAAATAATAATAAGATATACCGGTTGATCGGCATAGTGCTCTTTGCCAGAGGACCTGAGTTCAGTTTGCAGTACCTACTGACAGCCATCTGTAACTTTGAGAGGCCACTCTGGGCTATTTAGCCCATGTTTATTTAGACCATGGTACATAGCAGGCCATACATACATACATACATACATACTTACATACATACAACACATTGTCTACATAGTCTATACATTTATACATTTACTTCACCATTATAGTGATTCCATATCACAAGTATTGTTGCCATCCACAACACAATTTTGTGTGCCTCCCTACTTTCCTGCGGTGGACCAGTACAAATTCTACCTGTGCTTAGAAATGTTGGCCCAGCCTGAACAGAACAGAAAAGCTTCTCACCAGGATCTCTGTTTACATCCAATGGTCAAGGATGTGGGGACCAGCAATGAAGACAGTAAGGACCATGAGCAGAAGAGGAGAAGAGCCAGGGCTGTGAGAACAAGACACCTAGTCACTGTGAGGAGCTGCTCTGATGCGTTTCCCAGCAATTGTTGTCACGTTATCCACAGTGGGCATTATGATGCATAAAAGTGATGTCACAAAGCTCCTGAAACCAGAGCTGGAGCCATGAATTCATGTGTTCCTGGAAGAGACCAAGTCTTGACCCTTCTAGCCATGGTTTTGTAGAGATAGGAACCACAGGCAGGGCCTTAGCCTTGTGCTCCTTGCTTTCTATTCTGGAGGGCTTCCTGCTGCCCGATGGACACCCCTGGGACTCAGAGAATCTGAAGGACCTGCTCTGTAGGGACAATCTCCTTTCCTTGGCCAGAGGGACTGGCAGTACACCCTGCCACTCTCCTCTCTGTTCAGTATCCCTGGGGCCCTACTCAGGCCTGACTAACCCCTCATTCTTACCTTCCAGGGTTAAGGTCTGAGGATTCTGTCTCCTCCCCAGGCTGAAGCAGTGCCTTTCCCGACCACAGCCAGAACAACTCATTCTGGGTCCACGGTCCCAGGTAGGATGAGATGCCCATTCTTGCTTAAAAGGCTTTATTGTTGGTCAGGCCTGAAACATGAGCAAAAAAGAATCTTCCAGATGGCTAGACTCACCCTGACTTGTGGACAGTTTCATCATCTTCTGTTTCCACTCAGCATGATTCTGGGAAGCCTGTGTTGGCTGTCACTGGCTGCTTTCTTCTCTGAGAGCTGCTGCACTGCCCCAAATGAGCTGAGGAATAACCAAGATCTGAGCCAGATGTCTGGACACCAGCCTGTCTCCATTGTGCTGAAGGAAAAGCACTAAAAAGACCTAGGATTTGGAGTATGATGGCAGTTGACAGTGAAGCTATTAGGCATAAGGTGAGCTCTGGGAGGACCAACAGACCACAAAGACAGGCCATAGAAGAATGGGTAGGCAGCCAAAGGTCCTGAAGTGGTATAAAGATAATTTGGTGGCCTACCTGGGGTCAAGAGAAAAGGCGAATGGCAATGGGAGACTCAGGATGGAGCCACTGCAGGACCTTCCAAACAGAATGTGACCAACAATGGGGGACAGTGGTCCATATGAGCTGAATCAGATTAAAACAGCCTCAAGACTTCCTCTGCAGGGTGGCATGCAGAGTGCTCTAAACCTTTCCCCTAGTAAATGTTCAACTTTGCTTTGCCCTTTCTTTCTTTCTTTCTTTCTTTCTTTCTTTCTTTCTTTCTTTCTCTCTCTCTCTCTTTCTTTCTTTCTTTCTCTCTCTCTCTCTTTCTGTCTTTTTTCTTCTTTCTTCCTTCCTTCCTTTCTGTTTCTTTCTTTCTTTACTTCCTCCCTCCCTCCCCCTCCCTTCCTTCCTTCCTTCCTTCCTTCCTTCCTTCCTTCCTTCCTTCCTTCCTTCCATCCTTCCGTCTTATTATTCTGAGTTTCTCTGTGTAGCATCGGCTGTCCTGGAACATTCTCTATAAACCAGACTGGCCAAGAACTCTGAGATTCATGTGCCTCTGCCTTCAGAGTGCTAGGATTTATGGCATGCACCACCATAACTGACAAAGTTCATTTGTTTCTTAACTTCTTTACATATTCTTGCATCTTATACACCTACTTACCTATAACAGATTGAATTCTAGGTAAGCTGGGCTTCTGAGAAAAGCACACACTTTTTCTATGAGTATCCATTCTAGGGCGAGCACAAAGGAGAGATGGACAGTGAGAAGAGAAATTTAGGCCCTGTGCCCACTAGAATCTAGGTTGCTGCATCTTGACTTGGCCAGGTTGCTTTGCCTCCTTGATTGCTCTGCTTACAGACTTTAGTACTTGACCAACTACTGCATCCTACCAGAATTCTTCCCTTTTGAAAACAAGAAGGATCACATGAAAAATGAATGAAAGTAAGACAGACAGGAAGAATGAAGGACGGGAGAGAGAAAGGAAGGAAGAGACTGCTAGTAAGGTCAAGACCAGAGAAAAACAAAGATCCTCTCCACTTAATAAGAAAAACCAGTGGAGTAACTGGAAGTAGGAGTCAGGAGGCCGGAACTAGATAGGGTAATATCACCTGATTTCTTAGCACTGATATCTGGACCTCCTTTCAGATAAATCAAATTAGCCTTTGGGCATAAGGTCCAAAATTCACTCACTCTCTCTCCCACCCTTTGTGTGTGTGAGTGTGTGGGAATGTTGTGAGGTAGTATTGGTGTGTGTGGTATATAAACTCCTAGTATGATTTCGTGAGGTATCCAGGGAGGAGAACCTCCACACCAGATGATCAAATGTAGGGGTGTGTGAGTGTGTGTGTGTGTGTGTGTGTGTGCGAACGCACACAGGTGTCTGTACACAATTTTGGTGGATGCCAAAGTACAGCCTGGGTGTGTTTTCTCAGGTCTGTCCACTTTTTTCTGAGACAGAGTCTTTCATTGGCCTGAAGCTCACAAAATAGTGTAAGCTGTCTGACCGGTAAACCCCAGGAACAATACGTCTCCACAGTTTTGTGCTGGGATTCCACAACTAGAGTTTTATGTAGGTTCTGGGGATTGCAAAGCAAGCACCTTGTTAACTGAGCCATCCCCTCATATCCTAGGATGAAGTTTTTAATTGGGGAACAAGATAATCAGTGAGAATTGTGGTTTATAAAACGTGGGTGTACTTTTTAAAAAAGGAAGGGGTGTATTCTGAAAACAGTTACTTAGATTCTGAGTGCTAAGTGTTTCGCAAATCAGGTAGAGCTCCAACAGACCAAGGAATTATTCCACCAAAACCCAACTTGGTGGGCCAAAGAGTTTAAAACTCACAGCTAATGGATGAGGGATTACTTACAGGAGCAAAGCAGCAACTGACTGCTGTGTGGAAGAAAGATTCCTTTTCTGTACCTGGATAGATGAAAGTGCTTGCCATGTCAGTGGACCGTCCACACTCTTGGTACTCCAGAGTCTCCAGAGGGGAGGAAACCACATGTAACTGGGACAGAATCACACAGCTGTAAAGGTGATGCCTCAAAGAGAGGCTGGAATCACAGGTGAAAGTTTTATAACACCTGCCCCAAGCCCAACACCCTTGTTATAAGAAACTTCAGCAGGCAGGTGGTGGTAGGGTGTGTAACAAGGATGGTGAGTGAGCCATGGACAGCCAGCCAGTAAGCAGCATTCCCGCCATGGCCAATGTATACTGCATATTTGTGTTTAAATGTATAAAGCTTGCCTGAAGATCGGGGGGCAAAGCAGCCACGCTCGTCAGCTATACAGGACAGCATGGTGGTAGTACATGACTTTAATCCCAGGACTCAGGAGACAGAGGCAGGCAAAACTCTGTGAGTTCAAGGCTACCCTGGGCTGTACAAGATTGATCCAGAAACAGGTCCAGGTGGTGGTGGTTCACACCTTTAATCTCAGTGTTTGGGAGTCACACCCTTTTAATCCCAGCACTAGGGAGGTGCAGACAGGAGCAATAATCTGAGTAGAAGGAGGAATATAAAGGAGAAGAGACAGGAACTCAGGAGTGTGGAGTCTTAGGATTTGTAGAGATAGGATCTCGCCCTTTTGGTGCAGGCTTGGTGTAGGGTAAAAGGTCTCTCTAGCAGTTGGCAGCTTTGCTTTTCTGATCTTCAGATTTGACCCTAATACCTGTTTCTGGGTTTGTATTATTCTGCTACACCTCTGCTTTGACTCCTGCTTCAGATCCCTTTCTTGAGTTCCTGTCACGATGGACTAAAGATGTAAACTTAAAAGAACCCTTTCAACTTGCTTTTGAACACAGTGATTACAATTTAAAACTTAAACAGAATATTCCCAAGAGTGGGATAAACCAGACACCTTAAACCTCACATTTGAGCCATCCATAATATTCAGAGTAACACAAACCCTGCATTCAGAGCCCCTAACCAACATAAGGCCACTTGCTTTTAAAATTTTTTTAATTTTAGAAATTTATATTTTACGGAGAAGTTGCAAAAATAGGACGGAATATTCCCACACACCCTCACACAGGCCTATATCATGCAAGCCAAAAATTCACGCATGTAAAAAAAATATGTTATTCTCTTTAAAGTAGAAGAAAAAGATGCTGGCAACAGTGGTGATGCTGTCACAGCCTTTAGAATCATTTACTGCTCATTTAGTCAGGGCTGGTTGCTGGGAATAGCTGCTGCCCTCAGTTCAGTTTAGTCTACTTAGATTGTTGGTGGGGTTTGCAAGTTTGCTGTTTGAGCACTTAGCCCCCAGCAGGTGGCACTGTTGGAGGACTGTGGGGAGCATCCCAGGCATGTAGCATGAGGGCAGGGCCTTTAAGGCTGTTACACTTACCACTCACTGAATCTGATCTGTAAGCTTGGCATCCTGTCTATTGCCACATGAGGAGTCTCCACCATGTGCCACAGTCACCATTAACAGCACCGTCGTGGCATTGTGTGACATTATTACTGGGTAGGGAACCCATGCCAGATCAAATTGTGAATGAAGAGTTTACATAAACAGGGGTGATTCTTTTTTTTTTTAATTTGTTTATTTATTAAAGATTTCTGTCTCTTCCCCACCACTGCCTCCCATTTCTCTCCCCCTCCCCAATTAAGTCCCCCCACTCCTCAGCCTGAAAAGCAATCAGTGTTCCCTGTCCTGTGGGAAGTCAAAGGAACCCCCACCTCCATCCAGGTCTAGTAAGTTGAGCATCCAAACTGCCTAGGCTCCCACAAAGCCAGTGCGTGCAGTAGGATCAGAAACCCATTGCCATTGTTCTTGAGTTCTCAGTAGTCCTCATTGTACGCTATATTCAGAGACTCCGGTTTTGTCCCAGGCTTTACCAGGCCCAGGCCAGCTGGCCTTGGTGAGTTCCCAGTAGAACATCCCCATTATCTCATTGTGTGGGTGTACAAACAGGGGTGATTCTAAAGCACTTGCATCACTAAAAGCCCATTCGTTCATGGGTGATGACTCACGAAGTCTACATCTATCTGAATCTCCGGAGGTAGTGGATGACTCCAAAGGAACATCCTTCTCCAGACCCAACAGAGCTGATGCACATAGAACCTCACAGAGACTGTGAGATCACTCACAGGATCTGCAGGAGCTCAAGCCAGATAAAATTCCAGCCTGGAGTAGGGGAAGTGGCCACAAAGCCCTACACCTAGCAAGTACCTGTTTGTGATGGTACCTCAGTGGAGTCACATTTGGGAAGAGTATGCGCACACTACACCTTGATGAGGCTTCCATAAGAAGTTCTTCTCTGAAGTAGATCACCTCCATCAAGGTTGCAGAGAACATCAAGTTCTTCATGTTGTATATTGTTCATTTTATAAAAGCTCCCTCCAGAAATGGACGCCTCACAGACATGGTGGCAGTCCTAGTTTTATTGTCTATCTAACACAGTGTCCACTGAGAGGAAAGCTTCTACTGAGACACTGCCTACATCAGATGAGGTGGTTGGTCTTGGGACACATCTGTGTGTGGTTTCCTTGATTATTAACTCACATGAGGTCCTGGTCTGTTGTAGGCAATACCATTCCTAGGGAGGAGGCTCTGGGTTAGATAAAAGTACCAGCAAAACATGAGACTATGGCCAAGCTAGAGAAGGGACAAGCTAAAAGCACTCTTCCATCCAGGTTGCTCCCTTGAGTTCCTGCCCCGATTTCCCCAGGGATGAACTGTGACTTGGAAGCCTGTGCCAAATAAACCCTTTCTTCTCTAAGCTGATTTTGTGTTGGAGTGTTTTAGAACAGCGCCAGAAACTGCTACTGTGACAGACCCTGTTGGCAGGCACATGCAAGGGAAGGCACATTCCAGACTAGTCTGGGCTACATAATAAAACACGGAATCAAAAAGTAAAAACAAAACCATACTGATAACCACAAAATGAAAGTGTAAATCGACTCTTAGGAATAAAGGTCGGTGAGCAAAAGTATTCTGCTATGACATGTTATGCCAATGGCTGTTACTAATGTTCATTCTCTCATCTCAGAGCCATCGAAGTCCTCCCGTCTCTTGGAATTTCTCTAATACTACTGCAGGTGTGAGATGAATTGATCTACCATGCCTTCCTTTAGAAGGACCATGAAATTGATTTTTCATGTGTGTGGAAAGAGTGAGAGAGGAGGAAACCTCATTTGTATTCATGGATAGCTGGAAATCCCAAGACCACGTATTAAAAAGATGGCCACTCCCCTCCATACACTTGAGGTGCTAGCATATCAAGCATGACGGGTTTTATTCAAAAAGCTGTGACTTTCTCATCAGTGACCTTGGACCCTAGAAGAGAGTGGTGGCATTTTCGATTGGTATGATAGAATTAACCAGACCAGCTCAAAACAACAAATATAACTTAATAATTGAAAACAGGGAAACTCACAGGACCTGGGTCAATGTTCAGATGTCCAAAATGGGTTTGGCGAGCACAGTTCAAAGAGAGCAAGTGCACCTGGATTCCCAGATTTTCTTTCCTGGCCCCAGGATGCCACACTCTAGCCAAATGTGATTGGCTGAGCTTCCCCATCATCTCCCCCTTTTGTCTAAACAAGATCAAATCACACCCAATACAACTATATACAATAGGAACAGATACCAAATATGAAATGACAAGCAACAAACAATATTAAGAAACACATAACTAAAGTTTTACTAAGCATTTTATTTCAAGGAGTCTAAATAACTTATTGAAATTAAGTTTAGCTAAATCATGAGGAGGGTAACTACAATTCTCGAATCTTCAACTCCATCAAAATTCTGAGAAGGGAAGTAATATTATTTGAGCAACCAGGAAGTACAAATGAGAAACTTACAAAATGTGCCAAATGATAGAGACAACTGACGACCTGAGCAATCACCCAAAGTCTTACTTGCAATGTTGAGGCAACCAACTTTGGCTAAGGCCTAACGTAACTGACATACCATTTTGAAAGGCAAGAAACTTTTCAGAACTATCTTACCCTGTCTTGGCAGGATATGACAATCCTGTTTTTATCCATTTATGGATACTCTGTAGATCTGTCAGTGGTCAAAGAAAGGCTTTTCTTTGCCCAAAGGCCAGTTCTGCCAAGAAGTAGACAAGCTCCAAGTTGCGTGTCTTTGGTGCTCAACATTCTCTCGGGAGTAGAACGGTGTTGCCAGGAGTGATTGTGTCTGACTACCACGGAACTCTAGGTTAGATTAAAGGCCATTTTCTACAGCTCTTTGAAGAGGTTTAAGATTCTACAATTTATACTAAATAAAATCTCTGTGTATCTAAAGAACCTGATTAGCCTAAACATAAATAGGATAAACATAGATGACTATTGATCTATAATTCTCGATGCCTATCAAACTTAAAGACTAAGAGAATTAACAACTGTGAAATGAATGGGGACAATGACCTCAAAATGTAAACAATATATATCATTACACAAACACTATGTAAGTACGTTAATCAGAGGTAGAAATGTACATTGCAACATGGTAGATAATATATCAATACAATATATATATATATATATATATATATATATCAATACATAAAAATGATTTAAACAGAGGTAGCAGACTCACATACAATATTCAATATAATTAAACTTTGTATCAATATACAAGAATCAATACCAATATAATTTTCTAAAAACAATAACTCACAAATACCAATCTATTATCCTATCACCAATTTTCCCACTTTCTTTTTCAACAATACCCATGAGCCTATGAAAAACTTCCCCCGTCCCTCAAACATATACCAATTATAAAGATCCCCAAAAGGATGTCCCTAAACCTGAACGCAAACTCTGCTGGGAGAGGGGACATTATCCCCTAAAATTGCTTCCAGCTGTCATGGGGGTGATGTTCTTCTTAGGGGGTCCTGTGAAAGTAAATATGGTAAAATTCCAAGATTAATATTTGGTCTGGGAAAATTGCAAATAGTGTCTGAGAGTTTTGAGGAGGTCTGGCCAGGGTATTGTAAAAGATATGCACCATTTGGAACTGTCTTGTGCAGTTGGTACCAAAAATCAGGTCTTGTAGTAGCACTAGCAACATGATGATGTCTTATTAGCCAGGTGGAGTTGATATTGTGTGTGCCCATCTTTTTCTTGGAAACTTAAAAGTTCACGGCAGGAAAATTTATTATTTCTTCTGGGAAACTAAGCATTATATATAAAGACATATACAGACATATATATTCAATGAAAGGTATAATAAAGACAGAAACAGATATGAGGAAAGGCAAAGAAAGTTTATAAATTATTATTATTATTATTATTATGTCCCATATCATGGCTCTTGACATGAGAAAGAAGCTCTGGGATATCTCTTATGAACAGGCTTGGAATTGGAGAGGGACTGAGCCAGAGTCCAACTCCAAAACCAGCTCTCTATATTTATAAATAAATGCACATTAACGCATATTTAAAAATATGTTTATTATAATTTATTTACTGAACCTATTCAGTTTTCTTGCTGATCCTTATTGGATTGTAAATAGTTTCCATTTGTCAGTATTCAAACATCCAAGGTCCCTTGAATTCTTTGAAGATGAGTGTTTTCCTGCGGAGATAAGCAGAGATCCCTGACCCCATTCTATATGTTGTTCTTACCATCGGTATGATTGTCATCATTGTGGATGAGCTGTCATTTCTTCTTTCCAAGAGATTCCTCCTCTTCAAACTGAACCTTTATTTATTTTGATGGTACCCAAAATTCTTCTTCCCTTGTAAAAACATGAGCTAAACCACTTCCCCAATGCAGAACATATCCTGGCTTCCATTGCGAGGTCAGCATAACCTTGAAATAAACTGGTTGATTTAATTCTGCAGACTTTTCCGTTATTCAATGACTTTTTTGCGGACATTGTCCCCTTCTCAGTAGCGTAGAAAAAATCAAGGTTAATAAAGCATTATGAGTGAGCAGAGCTGGCGTGCAGGCCAGATGGAGGGGAACCAATGGCAGTTTGCTCTGAACAGGTGAGGTCCAGACCTGAGGAAAGAACCTAGCACATAGTACCAAGTGCGGCCTGCAGGCACAAGCTCATGGCTCTTAGGTCCCCTCACTCTCGGCTGGGATGTGTGAGAAAGCTGACTGCAGGAAGGGCATGAGATGGTGCGGATATCAATGAACGAATGGATGTGGTGTGGCCTCAACTGGCCAGAGCCTTAAAGGGCTCTAAAAAGCTCCAAGGACGGGCACCAAGTGATGGTGCATTTGATTGGCATGCTAGAATTATTCAGAACAGCTGAAAACAACAGATACAATTTAATAATTGAAAATGGGGAAACTCACACAACCTGGGTAAAGGTTCCCATGTCCAAAACAGGTCTGAAGAACACCATGCAAAGAGAGACAAAGAGAGGTAATTCACCTGGATTCCCAGGTTTTCTTCCCTGGCCCCATGCAGCTGCACCCTAGCCAAATGTGATTGGCTGAGCTTCCCCATTCAGAGAGCAACTTCCTCTAAATGGTGGTGACAGAAAAAGTTAAATCAGTCTCTTATCCACTGAAAACATTCTTCATGGTTGAAGGTGACGTAGATGTTTTAAGAAAGAAAGAAAAGTAAGGGTCCTGAGAACAAGCAAATATAAACAATCAGAAATTCTTCAGGCTTAAGAAAAAGAATACCAGAAACAACAACATCCTTTGCTGCAAATAAAGACCTTCAGAAAACTTGAATGTTTTCTTAAAGCCAAGTTCTCTATTTCCACTTTTTTCCTTTAAAATACACACAGGGCCTGGCACGATGGCCCAGTTCCAACAGATGCTTTTGCGGAGCAGGATGGCCTGAGTTTGCTTGCCTGGGTACAGTAAAAAGAAAGAAGTGACTCCTAGACGTAGCCTGCTACATTCATGTGTATATTGTGACACACATGCATAAATACATGCACACAGATGAAATATAAACTATATGTGAATGCTTAAAAGCAAATGATGATATTTTATGGGTGTTTAACACATATGCATGTGGATTATCTATAAGATATTGTAGAATAAAGAGCTCTAAAAAACAGCAAATGTATTTCTATTGCTAAATATTTTACTTTTAAAATATGATTTCACCCTGCAACCCATACTGTACTGAACCTCGCCATGTGTCCCAGGCTGGCCTCAAACTCATGTCAAACCCTTTGCTTCCACTTCCTGAGCCCTGGGATTACAGGAATGAGGCAACACACCTAACATCAGGATTTACTTTCTGGAGAAAGGGGTCAAAAAGAAATACTGTGTAGACTATAAAATAGTAAGGACATATAAGTTATAATCACTAAAACATATCAGAAAGGCTGATGAGAAAGTTTAGAGTTCTAAAGCTAAAACATTAGAAATAAGAATTATAGAAACAAAATATGAGGGGGATAAGAGTGCAAATGATAGAATAGAACGTCACAACAGAAACATTAGATATTAATGGATCAAACACAACAAATAAAGGATAAATATTTTCTGAACAGATACAAAAGCAAGCACATTAATAACTTATCAGTAAGATAGAGAGTTTAAGAAGTGTTTGAGGGCTGGGAGGATGGCACAGCAGTTAGCATCACTGACTGTACTTCCAGAAGACCAGGTTTCAATTCCCAGCACCCACATGGCAGCTGGCAGCTGTCAGTCACTAAAATACCAGGGGACCTGGCACAGGTACACAGGCCTATATCATGCAGGTCACAAACTAACACACGTAAAATAAAAATAAGTAATTCTTGTTAAATTGAAGAAAAAGATGCTGTCAACAGTTGTGAACCTGTCACTGGCTTTAGAATCATTTACTGCTAGTTGCTGGGAACAGCTTCTGTTCTGAGTTTAGGTCAGTCCACTTAGACTGTTGGTGGGTTTGCAAGTTTGCTGTTTGATCACTTAGCCCCCAGCAGGTGGCACTGTTGGAGGAGTGTGTGGAGCATCCAAAGGCCTATACCATGAGGGCAGGGCTTTTGAAGGCTTTTACACTAAGCACTCACTGAATCTGATCTGTAAGCTTTGCATCCTGTCCATAGCCACATGAGGAATCTCCACCATGTGCTGCGGTCCCCATTAACAGCACCTTGATGGCATTGGTGAGACTTTTCCTGGGTAGGGAACCCATGTCAGACCAAATTGTGGGTGAGGAGTTTACATAAACAGGGGTGATTCTAAAGCACTTTTATCACTAAAAGCCCACTCTCTCACGGGATAGGACTCACAGATGCTGCATCTATCTGAATCTCCGGAGGTGGTGGATGACTCCAAAGGAACATCGTTCTCCAGACCCAACAGAACTGATGCACATATGACCTCACAGAGACTGTGAGATCACTCAGGAGATCTGCAGGAGCTCAAGCCAGAAAAAATCCCAGCATGGAGAATGGGAAGTGGCCACAAAGCCCTACACCTAGCCAAGTGGCTATTTGTGATTGATAGCTGCTTGGAGAGAGAAAAAAGTTTTCTCAATGAAGTGACACTGGGTATAGCAAACACAGCCCAGAACAGGCCTCTTGCCCAGTAGTTTCCAGTATAACTAGGACTCCATGGTTTTGTTTTTGACTTATAAAAGGACTGTTTTGTTTGTTTTAAGCAAGAGAAAGAGCATAATGTTAAGTTGGGAAAAGTTAGGGAAGGGAGAAAATATGATAAAAATGAATGAAAAATTTAAAAATAAGGAAAAATGAAAAGTAAAATATATATGTTGAGGTGGGGCTGAGGGGATGGCTCTTGCAAAAGACCTGACTTCAGTTGCAGACACCAAATGGTGACTCACAATTGCCTGTTATCTAGTTCCAAGCAATCTGACACCATCTTATGACCTATGTGGGCAAATCCACAAAGACACACAGAGATAAAATATCCCTACACATAAAATTAAAATAAACAAAACCTGAAATAATATGATACAACTATTGGTTTCGATAGTGCTCTTAGTCATAGGACCTGAGTTCAGTTTGCAGTACCTACTAACAGCCATCTGTGTTGTGAGGCCATCCTGGGCTATTAAGCCCATGTTAAATAGCAAGACAAACACACACAAACACACAAACATACACATTCTCCACATATCTGTACATTTATATATTTCTTTCACTATTAGTGTGACTCCATCTCATAAACATTGTTGCCATCCACATTTTATACAAGAAAGGAAAGGCCCAGAGAGACTGAATAAGTATCTCCCAAGTCACAGAGCAACTAAGATGTTACCCATGATTAAGTCATGCCTCCTAGTCATCCTGATCATTGTGAGGTCAGGAGGCAACCTGGGCCCTCAGTGTTTAACCATATGAAGGAGGCAGTAGATACAGAAAACTGAGAAACACCCAAGATGGCACATTCACAGCTCATGTCCTAGGGTCTAGCCACTACTCAGTCTCAGCTCTATGATTTGGAAAAGGATCAGAAAGTCAAGGCAGGGGATCCCAGGTGGGCCAGACACTGGTTCTCAGACTTTATTCACTGGAAGGGGTATATGAAAGAGATATATGATTGTGTGAGTAGAAAGTATGCGGACACTTGTTTGTCTGCCTCCCTAATTTCCTGTAGTGGACCAGAACAAAATCTACCTTTGATTGGAAATGTTGGCCCAGCCTGAAAAGAACAGAAAAGCTTCTCGCCAGTATCTCTGTCGATAAGCAGAAAATGAAAGTGTAAATCCACTCTTAGGAATACAGGTCGCTGACCAACAGTATTCTGCTGTGTCATGTTATGACAATGCCTGTTTCTAATGTTCATTCTCTACTCTCAGAGCCATCGAAGTCCTCCCATTTCTTGGGCTTTCTCTAATACTACTGCAGTATGAGGTGAATTGATCTACCATGATTTCCTTTAAAGGGACCATGGAATTGATTTTTCATGTGTTAAGTGAGAGAGGAGGAAAGCCTCAATTGTGTACAGGGATAGCTGGAAATCCCAAGACCACATATTGAAAAGATGCCCAATCCTCTCCATACACTTGAGGTACTAGCATATCACACAAGACACATTTTATTCAAAAAGCTCTGACTTTCTCATCAGTGACCTTGGAGGCTATTAGAGTGGTGGTGTATTCGACTGGTATACTAGGATTAATCAGACCAGCTCAAAACAGCAGATATAATTTAATAATTGAAAACGGGAAAAGTCAACACTACCGGGGTAAAGGTTCCCATGTCCAAAACCAGTCTGTGAACACTGCACTAAGAGAGCCAAAGGGAGCAAGGGCACCTGGATTCCCAGGTTTTCTTCCCTGCCCCCAGGCAGCCACACCATAGCCAAATGTGGTTGGCTGTGCTTCCCATCAAGAGGGAAACGTCCTCTAAAGGTGGTGACAGAAAAACTTAACTCAGTCTCTTATCCATTGATAACATTCTTCCTGACAGAAAAACTTAATCTCTTAGCCATTGATAACATTCTTATGGCCTGAAGGTGACACAGATGTTTTCAAAAAGAACGAAAAGTAAGAGTCCTGGGAACAAGTAGAAATATATAAATATGAACAATAAGAAATTATTCCGGTTGCAGAAAAAGAATACCACAGATAACAACATCTTTTTGTGCAAATTAAGCACATCAGAAGGCTTGAATGTCATCTTAATACCAAGTTCCCTATTTCCACTTTTTCCTTTAAAATACAAACAGGGCCAGGCGGTGGTGACACATGCCTTTAATCCCAGCACTCCGGAGGCAGAGGCAGGCAGATCTCTATAAGTTCGAGACCAGTTTGGTCTACAAGAGCTAGTTCCAGGACAGGCTCCAAAACCACAGAGAAACCCTGCCTTGAAAAACCAAAATAATAATAATAATAAAAAAATAAAATAAAATAAAATACACACAGGGCCTGGCAAGATGGCCCAGTGCCTACAGATGCTTGTGATGACGACGATGGCCTCAATTTGCCTCCCTGTGTACACTGAAGAAAGAAGTGACTCCTAAAAGTTGCCTGCTACATCCATGTGCATATTGTGACACACATGTATAAACACATGTGCACAAAATGTAAAATATATTGAATGCTTAAAAGCAAATACTGATCCTTTAGGTATGTTTAACACATATTCATGTGGATTATCTATAGTGTATTGTAGAATAAAGAGCACTAGAAAAGGCAAATGTATTTCTATTGTTAAATATTTTACCTTTGAAACATGATTTCACCCTGAAACCCATACTGTACTGAACCTCACCATGTGTCCCCGGCTGGCCTCAATCTCATGTCAAACCCTTTGCTTCCACTTCCTGAGCCCTGTGATTACAGGTGTGAGGCACCACACCTACCATCAGGATTTACTTTCTGAGGAAAGGGGTCAAAAAGAAATACTGTGTAGATTATAAAATAGTAAGGACATGCAATTTATAATCACTAAAACATATCAGAAACGCTGATGAGAAATTATAGAGTTCTAAAGCTAAAACATTAACAATGAGAATTAGAGAAACAAAATATGAGGGGGTAAGAGTGCAAATGACACAGAGTAGAACGTCACAACAGATACATTAGCTATTAATGCATCAAACACTGCAAATAGAGGATAAATATTTTCTGAACAGCTACAAAAACAAGAACAATAATACATTATCAGCAAGATAGAGACTTTAGAAGTGTGTGAGGGCTGGGAGGATAGCTCAGCAGTTAGCATCACTGACTGCTGTTCCAGAGGACCCGGGTTCAATTCCCAGCACCCACATGGCAGCTGGCAGCTGGCTGTCACTACAATTCAAGGGGAACCGGCACCCTTAAACAGGCCTGTATCATGCAGGCCAAACACTAACACACGTAAAATAAAAATAAGTAATTCTCTTTAATGTAGATGAAAAAGATGCTGGTGAAAGTGGTGAACCTGTCACTGCCTTTAGAATCATTTACTGCTCATTTAGTCAGAGCTGGTTGCTGGGAATAGCTTCTGTTCTCAGTTCAGTTTAGTCTACTTAGATTGTTGGTGGGGTTTGCAAGTCTGCTGTTTGAGCACTTAGCCCCCAGCAGGTGGCACTGTTGGAGGAGTGTGGGGAGCATCCCAGGCCTGTAGCATGAGGGCAGGGCCTTTGAAGGCTGTTACACTTACCACTCACTGAATCTGATCTGTAAGCTTTGCATCCTGTCTATTGCCACATTAGGAGTCTCCACCATGTGGCACAGTCACCGTTAACAGCACCGTGATGGCATTGTGTGACACTCTTCCTGGGTAGGGAACCTATGCCAGACCAAATTGTGGGCGAGGACTTTACACAACAAGGGTGATTCTAAAGCACTTGCATCACTAAAAGCCCACTCTCTCACGGGTGATGACTCACGAAATCTGCATCTATCTGAATCTCCGGAGGAGGTGCATGACTCCAAAGTAACATCGTTCTCCAGATGCAACAGAATTGATGCACATAGGACCTCACAGAGACTGTGAGATCACTCACAAGATCGGCAGGAGCTCAAGCCAGAAAAATGCCTGCATGGAGGAGGGGAAGTGGCCACAAAGCCCTACACCTAGCCAAGTAGATATATGTGATGGATAGCTGCTTTCTTGTTTTTTTTTGTTTTTTGTTAATTTATTTATTTTATTGTGAAAAGGAAGGAAAAAAAACAAGTTTCCACCTCCTCCCAGCCTCCCATTTCCCTCCCCCTCCTCACTCCCTTCTCCCCCTTCTCCCACCCTTCTACCCCTCCTCCTACTCCTCTCCCCTTCCATCTCCAGTCCAAAGAGGTCCTCCCAAGGTCCCAATGAGGAGCAGAAGGAGGGAGAACATGAGCAAAGAAGTCCGGACCACGAGGGGTGCACCAACCCACTGAGACAGTGGAGCTGATCTACTGGGAGCTCAACAATGCCAGCTGGACTGTGACTAAAAAACATGGGTTTGTAGTAATAGGAGCAGAGGGGCTGCGTCCCCAGCACCCCAGCCGCCTGCGCGGCTAGCTTTTGCCCCGAAATAACAACACACAAACTGTATTCATTTAAACACTGCTTGGCCCTTTAACTTCAGCCCTTACTGGCTAATTCTGATATACCGATCAACCACTCTCTAATGATCTGTGAGCACCGGTCTTACCGGGAAGATTCTAGCCTATGTCCATCCTGGGTTGGACCTTCATCACGTGTGTCTGCCAGGGAGCGGGGCATGGTGTCTCTCTGAGGCGTCTGCTCCTGAGAGGAGAGCTGTGGAGTCTACCTCACTTCCTCTTCCTCCCAGCCTTTTGTTCTGTTTACTCCTGCCACCTATCTTCTAACCAATGAGGACCAAGCAGTTTCTTTTTATTTAACCAATGACCTTCCTCCATCATGGGTTAAAACTGGACTCTCTGAACATGACGAACAATGAGGGCTGATGAGAAGCCAAGGACAATGGCAAGGGGTTTTGATCCTACGCAATGTGCTGGCTTTGTGTGAGGCTAGCCAGTTTGGATGTTTACCTTCCTAGATATTTACAGAGGGGGTAGGACCGAGGACTTACCACAGGGCAGGGAACCCTGATAGCTGATTTCTTAATGGAGTGACACTGCGTACAGCAAACACACCCCAGAACAGGCCCCATGCCCAGTAGTTTCCAGTAAATATAGGACTCCATGGTTTTGTTTTTGACATATAAACAGACTGTTTTGTTTGTTTTAAGCAAGAGAAAGAGCATGACG
The DNA here is from genome assembly GCF_037038515.1 of Microtus pennsylvanicus. NCBI lineage: Eukaryota > Metazoa > Chordata > Mammalia > Rodentia > Cricetidae > Microtus > Microtus pennsylvanicus. The sequence continues at coordinate 67,642,618 of NC_134601.1, forward strand.
TTGTGTTAGGGAGAGTTAGGGAAGAGTGAAATATGATAAAAATAAATAAAAAATTTAAAAATATGGGAAAAATTAAAAGTTAAATATATATGTTGCGGCGAAACTGAGGGGATGGATTTTCCAGAGGCCCTGACTTCAGTCCCCAGACCCCAAATGATGGCTCACAAGGGCCTGTTATTCTGGTTCCATGGGATCTGACACCATCTTATGAGCTCCGTGGGCAAATCAACAGGCATAAATGCAAGTAAAATACCCATACACATGAAATTAAAATAAACAAAACCTGAAATAATAATAAGATATACCAGTTGTTCTGGATAGTGCTCTTATCCACAGGACCTGAGTTCAGTTTGCAATACCTACTGACAGCCATCTGTAACTGTGAGAGGCCACTCTGGGCATTTTAGCCCATGTTTATTTAGACCATGGTACATAGCAGGGCATACATACATACTTACATACATACAGCACATTGTCTACATAGTCTATACATTTATATATTTACTTCACCTTTATAGTGATTCCATATCACAAGTATTGTTGCAATCCACAACACAATTTTGTGTGCTCCCTACTTTCCTGTGGTGGACCAGTACAAATTCTACCTGGGCTTAGAAATGTTGGCCCAGCCTGAACAGAACAGAGAAGCTTCTCATCAGGATCTCTGTCGACATCCGGTGGTCAAGGATATGGGGGCCAGCAATGAAGACAGTAAGGACCATGAACAGCAGAGGAGAAGAGCCAGGGCTGTGAGAACAAGACACCCAGTCACTGGGAGGAGCTGCTCTGATGCGTTTCCTGGCAATTGTTGTCACGTTATCCACAGTCGGTGCTATGATGCATAAAACTGATGTCACAAAGCTCCTGAAACCAGAGCTGGAGCCATGAATTCATGTGTTCCCGGGAGAGACCAAGTTCGACCCTTCTAGCCATGGTTTTGTAGAGATAGGAGCCTCGTTGATTGCTCTGCTTACACTCTTTAGTACTTGACCAACTACTGCATCCTATCTGAATTATTCCCTTTTGAAAACAAGAAGGATCAAATAAACAAATGAATGAAAGAGAGACAGGAAGAAGAAAGGAAAGAAGAGAGAAAGGAAGAGACTGCTTCTAAGGTCAAGACAAGAGAAAAACAGAGATCCTCTCCACTTAATATGAAAAACCAGTGAGGTACCTGGAAGTAGGAGTCAGGAGGCCAGAATTAGATAGGGTAATATCACCTGATTTCATAGCACTGATACATGGACCTCCTTTCAGGCAAATCAAATTAGCCTTTGGGCATAAGGTCCAAAATTCACTCACTCTCTATCCCACCCTTTGTGTGTGTGTGGGGGGGTGGTATGTTGTGAGGTAGTATTGGTGTGTGTGGTATGTAAACTCCTAGTATGATTTCGTAAGATATCCAGGGAGGAGAACCTCCACACCAGATGATCAAATGTAGGGGTGTGTGAGTGTGTGTGTGTGTGTGCGCACGCGCAAATGCACGCAGTTGTCTGTGCACACTTTTTGTGGATGACAAAGAACAGCTTTGGGTGTGTTTTCTCAGGTTTGTCCACTTTTTTCTGAGACAGAGTCTTTCATTGGCCTGAAGCTCACAAAAAAGGGTAAGCTGTCTGACCTGTAAACCCCAGGAACATTACATCTCCACAGTTTTGTGCTGGGATTCCACAAGTAGAGTTGTATGTAGGTTCTGGGGATTGCAAAGCAAGCACCTTGTTAACTGAGCCATCCCCTCAAATCCTAGGATGAAGTTTTTAATTGGGGAACAAGATAATCAGTTAGAAATGTGGTTTTTTAAATGTGGGTATACTTTTTAAAAAAAGGCGGGTGTGTATTCTGAAAACATTTACTTAGATTCTGAGTGCTAAGTGTTTCGCAAATCAGGAAGGGCTCCAACAGACCAAGGTATTATTCCACCAAAACCCAACTTGGTGGGCCAAAGAGTTTAAAACTCACAGCTAATGGATGAGGGATTAATTACAGGAGCAAAGCAGCAACTGACTGCTGTGTGGAAGAAGGATTCCTTGTCTGTAGCTGGATAGATGAAAGTTATTGCCATGTCAGTGGACCGTCCACACTCTTGGTACTCCAGCGTCTCCAAAGTCGAGGAAACCACATGCAACTGGGAGAGAATCACACACAGCTGTAAAGGTGATGCCTCAAAGAGAGGCTGGATTCACAGGTGAAAGTTCTATAACACCTGCCCCAAGCCCAACACCCTTGTTATAAGAAACTTCAGCAGGCAGGTGGTGGTAGGGTGTGTAACAAGGATGGTGAGTGAGCCATGGACAGCAAGCCAGTAAGCAGCATTCCCGCCATGGCCAATGTATACTGCATATTTGTGTTTAAATGAATAAAGCTTGCCTGAAGATCAGCGGGCAAAGCAGCCACACTCGTCAGCTATACAGGACAGCATGGTGATAGTACATGAGTTTAATCCCAGGACTCAGGAGACAGAGGCAGGCAAAACTCTGTGAGTTCAAGGCTACCCTGGGCTGTACAAGATTGATCCAGAAACAGGTCCAGGTGGTGGTGGTTCACACCTTTAATCTCAGTGTTTGGGAGTCACACCCTTTCAATCCCAGCACTAGGGAGGTGCAGACAGGAGCAATAATCTGAGTAGAAGCAGGAATATAAAGGGGAAGAGACAGGAACTCAGGAGTGTGGAGTCTTAGGATTTGTGGAGATAGGATCTCGCCCTTTTGGTCTGAAGGCTTGGTGTAGGTAAAAGGTATCTCTAGCGGTTGGCAGCTTTGCTTTTCGGATGTTCAGATTCGACCCTAATACCTGTTTCTGGGTTTGTATTATTCTGCTACACCTCTGCTTTGACTCCTGCTTCAGATCCCTTCCTTGAGTTCCTGTCACGATGGACTAAAGCTGTAAACTTAAAAGAACCCTTTCAACTTGCTTTTGAACACAGTGATTACAATTTAAAACTAAGACAGCATATTCCCAAGTGTGGGATAAACCAGACACCTTAAACCTCACATCTGAGACATCCATAATATTCAGAGTAACACAAACCCTGCATTCAGAGCCCCTAACCAACATAAGGCCACTTGCTTTTAAATTTTTTTAAATTTTAGAAATTTATATTTTACGGAGAAGTTGCAAAAATAGGACGGAATATTTCCACACAGGCCTATATCATGCAAGCCAAAAATTCACGCATGTAAAAAAAAATAAGTAATTCTCTTTAAAGTAGAAGAAAAAGATGCTGGCAACAGTGGTGATGCTGTCACAGCCTTTAGAATCATTTACTGCTCATTTAGTCAGGGCTGATTGCTGGGAACAGCTTCTGGCCTCAATTCAGTTTAGTCTGCATAGATTGTTGGTGGGGTTTGCAAGTTTGCTGTTTGAGCACTTAGCCCCCAGCAGGTGGCACTGTTGGAGGACTGTGTGGAGCATCCCAGGCATGTAGCTTGAGGGCAGGGCCTTTAAGGTTGTTACACTTACCACTCACTGAATCTGATCTGTAAGCTTTGCATCCTGTCCATTGCCAAATGAGCAGTCTCTACCATGTGCCACGGTCACCATTAACAGCACCGTCATGGCATTGTGTGACATTATTACTGGGTAGGGAATCCATGATAGATCAAATTGTGAATGAAGAGTTTACACAAACAGGGGTGATTCTTTTTTTTTAATTTGTTTATTCATTAAAGATTTCTGTCTTTCCCCCCCCCCACTGTCTCCCATTTCCCTCTCCCTCCCCCAATTGAGTCCCCCCCCCTCCTCAGCCCAAAAAGCAATCAGGGTTCTCTGTCCTGTGGGAAGTCCAGAATCCCCCACCTCCATCCAGGTCTAGTAAGTTGAGCATCCAAACTGCCTAGGCTCCCACAAAGCCAGTGCGTGCAATAGGATCAGAAACCAATTGCCATTGGTCTTGATTTCTCAGTAGTCCTCATTGCCAGCTATGTTCAGAGAGTCGGTTTTGTCCCAGGCTTTACCAGGCCCAGGCCTGCTGGCCTTGGTGAGTTCCCAGTAGAACATCCCCATTGTCTCAGTATGTGGGTGTACAAAGAGGAGTGATTCTAAAGCACTTGCATCACTAAAAGCCCGTTCGGTCATGGGTGATGACTCACGAAGTCTGCATCTATCTGAATCTCCGGAGGTGGTGAATGACTCCAAAGGAACATCGTTCTCCAGACCCAACAGAGCTGATGCACATAGGACCTCATAGAGACTGTGAGATCACTCACGGGATCTGTAGGAGCTCAAGCCAGATAAAATCACAGCGCGGAGGAGGGGCAGTGGCCACAAAGCCCTACACCTAGCAAGTAGCTGTTTGTGATGGATAGCTGCCTTCTCAATTTAGTGATACTGGGTATGGCAAAGAAACCCGAGAACAGGCCCCATGAACAGTAGTTTCCAGTATAAATAGGACTCCACAGTTTTGTTGTTGACTTATAAAAGGACTGTTTTGTTTGTTTTAAGCAAGAGAAACAGCATAATGTTAAGTTGTGAGGAGTTGGGGAAGGGGGAAATATGTTAAAAAATGTAAAATTTAAAAATAAGGAAAAATTAAAAGAAAAATATATATGATGAGGATGCGCTGAGGAGATGGCTCTTGCAGAGGACCTGACTTCAGTCCCAAGACCCCAAATGGTGGCTCACAACTGCATGTTATTCCAGTTCCATGGGATATGACAGCGTCTTATGACCTCAGTGGGCAAATCCACAGACACCCACGCAGGGAAAATATCCATACGCATAAAATTAAAATAAACAAAACCTGAAATAATAATAAGATATATCTTTTGATCTGGATAGTGCTCTTAGCCAGAGGACCTGAGATCAGTTTGCAGAAACTACTAACAGCCATCTGTGACTGTGAGGCCACCCTGGGCTATTCAACCCATGTTACATAGCAAGACACACACACACACACACACACACACACACACACACACACGCATGCGCGCGCGCTTTCTCCACATAGTCTGTACATTTATACAATTACTTCACCATTAGAGTGACTCGATATCATAAGTATTGTTGCCATTTACATTGTACACAAGAAGCGAAATGCCCAGAGAATGATGTGGGAGTGTCATATATCAATCTATTGATTTCATTGGCTAAGCAATAAAGAAACTGCTAGGCCCATTGGATAGGCCCACCCTTAGGTGGGTGGAGTAAACAGAACAGAACGCTGGGAGGAAGAGGAAGTGAGGTCAGACTCCGCAGCTCTGCTCTCGGGAGCAGACACAGGAGAGACACCATGCTGCCCGCTCCAGGGAAGACGCACGCTATGAAGCTCCGACCCAGGATGGACTTAGGCTAGAATCTTCCCGGTAAGCGCACCTAGGGGCGCTACACAGATGATTAGAAATGGGCTAAATTAATATGTGAGAATTAGCCTAGAAGAGGCTAGATAGAAATGGGCCAAAGCAGTGTTTAAATGAATACAGTGTCTGTGTAATTATTTCGGGCATAAGCTAGCCGGGCAGGCGGCTGTGGTTTTGGGTACACAGCCCCGCCGACGCCCATATTACTACACAGAGAGGATAAATAAGTAGCTCCCAAGTCACAGAGCAACTAAGATGTTACCCATGATTTAGTCATGCCTCCTAGTCATCCTGATCATTGTGAGGTCAGGAGGCAACATGGGCTGACACTATATAACCATATGAAGGAACCAGTAGATACAGGAGACTGAGAAACACCCAAAATGGCACATTCACGGCTCATTTCCTAGACTCTGACAACAACTCACTCTCAGCTCTATGATTGGGAAAAGGATCAGAAAGTCAAGGCAGGGAATCCCAGGTGGGCCAGATACTGGTTCTCAGACTTTATTCACTGGAAGGGTATATGAAAGAGAGAGATGAGTGTGTGAGGGGAAAGTACGCGGACACTTGTTTGTCAGTCTTCCTAATTTCCTGCGGTGAACCAGAACAAAATCTACCGGTGATTGGAAATGATGGCCCAGGCTGAAAAGAATAAAAAAGCTTCTCACCAGTATCTCTGTGGACATCTAGTGGTTGTAGATATGAATGGCACCTCCTACAAAATGTTCCTGTGGGTCCCAACAGTGAGGACAGGAAGGACTATGAGCAGAAGGGGAGAAGAGGCAGGGCTGTGAGAACAATACACAGCCAGTCACTAGGAGGCCTGCTCTGATGCGTTTCCTGGCAACTGTTGTCACGTTATCCACAGTGGGCGCTATGTTACAGAAAACTGATGTCACAAAGCTCCTGAAACTAGAGCTGGAGTCATGAATTCATGTGTTCCAGGTAGAGACCAAGTCTCCACCCATCTAGCCTTGGTCTTGCGGAGATAGGAACCACAGAAAGGGCCTTAGCCCTGTTCTCCTGCTTTCTATTCTGGAGGGCTTCCGGGCTCGAGATGGGACCCCTGGGAGTCAGAGAATCTTACAGGACCTGCTCTGTAGGGACCATCTCCTTTCCTTGGCCAGCAGGAACTGGTAGTACAGCCTGCTGCTCTCCCCTCTGTTCAGCATCCCTGGGGCCTTCCTCAGGCCTGACTAACCCCTCATTATTACCTTCCAGGTTTAATGTCTAAGGATTCTGCCTCCTCCCCAGGCTGAAGCTGTCCATCTACTACTGCAGTCGGCTTCAGTGCCCTTCCCGACCACGGCCACACCAAATCATTTGGTCACAATGGTCCTAGGTAGGCTGAGTTGCCCACTCTTGCTTAAAATGCTTTTGTTGGTCAGGCCTGAAACATGAGCAAGAAAGTAACTTCCAGATGGCTAGACTCACCTTGACTGGTGTTCAGTTTCATCATCTTCTCTTTCCACTCAGCATGATTCAGGAAGCCTGTGCTGGATGTCGCTGCCTGCTTTCTTCTCTGAGAGCTGGTGCCCTACCCCAAATGAGCTGAGGAATATCCAAGATCTGAGCCAGATGTCCGGACATCATACTCTCTCCATTGTGCTGAAGGAAAAACACTAAAAAGACCTAGGATTTGAGTATGATGGCAGTTGCCACTGAAGTTATCAGGCATAACGTCAGTTCTGGGAGGACCAAGAGACCACAAAAGACATGCCATAGAACAATGGGTAGGCAGCCTAGGGTTCTAAGTGACATAAAGTTAATGTGGTGGCCTATCTGCGGTCAGGAGAGTGGGAGAGTGGCATTGGGAGACTAGGGATGACCCAGCTCAGGTCCTTCCAAACAGGATGTGACCAACAATGGGTGTGGTGGTCCATAATAGCTGGATCAGATTAAAATAGTCTCAAGACTTCCTCTGCAGGGTGGCATGCAGAGTGTTCTAACCACATCCCCTTGTAAACTTTCAACTTAGCTTTGTTCTCTCCTTCTCTCTCTCTCTCTCTCTCTCTCTCTCTCTCTCTCTCTCTCTCTCTCTCTGTCTCTCTCTCTCTCTGTCTCTCTCTCCCTTCCTTCTTTTCTTCATTTTTTTGATTTGTGCATTCCTTCTTTTTTTCTGAGTTTCTCTATGTAGCCATGGCTGTCCTGGAACTATCTCTATGAACCAGACTGGCCAAGAACTCAGAGATTCATTTGTCTCTTCCTTCAGAGTGCTAGGATTAATGACGTGCACCACCATAACTGACAAATTTTAGCTGTTTCTTAAACTTCTTTACATATTCTTGCATCTTATACACCTACTTACTTATAACAGATTGAATTTTAAGTAAGCTGGACTTCTCAGAAAAGCATAACGTTTTTCTAGAAGTATCCATCCTAGGGGGAGCACAACGGAGAGATGGACAGTGAGTAGAGAAATTTAGGCTATGTGCCCACTAGAATCCAGGTTGCTGCATCTCAACTTGGCCAGTTTGCTTTGCCTCCTTCATTGCTGTGCTTACACTCCTGAGTACTTGACCAACTACTGCATCCTATCATAATTCTTCTCTTTTGAGAACAAGAAGGATCGAATGAACAAATGAATGAAAGGGAGACAGAAAGAAGAAAGGAAAGAAGAGAGAAAGGAAGAGGCTGCTGCTAAGATCAAGACCAGAGAAAAAGAGAGATCCTCTCCACTTAATAAGAAAACCCGCAAGGCAACTGGAAGTAGGAGTCAGGAGAACCGAATTAGGTTGAGTAGTGTCACCTGATTTCTTAGCACTGATACCTGGACCTCCTTTCAGGCTAATCAAATTAGACCTTGGGCATAAGGTACATAATTCATTCTCTCTCTCTCTCTCTCTCTCTCTCTCTCTCTCTCTCTCTATCCTCTGCGTGTTGGGGGGAGGTTGTTGTGAGGTTGTAGTGATGTGTGGGATATGTAAGCTCCTAGTATGATGTCACAGCGTATGCAGGGAAGAGAATAACCACACCGGGTGATCAAATATAGGTGTGTGTGTTTGTGGCAGTGGTGTGCGTGGGTGGGTGTGGGTTTCTGTGCACACTTCTGGTAGATGCCTAAGGAAAGGTATGGGTGTGTTATCGCAGGTACTGTCTCTTTTTTTCTGAGACAGGGTCTTTATTGGCCTGAAGCTGACAAAATGGGGTAAGTGGTCTGACTGGTAAACCCAAGGATCATTACGACTGCACAGTTTTGTGCTGGATTTTAAGTACAGACTACCAGAACTGGAGTTTTTACTTAGATTCTGGGGGTGGAATTTGTGTGCTCGTGCTTGCAAAGAGAGCACCTTGCTAACTGAGCTATCCTTCAGATGCTAGGATGAAGTTTAATTTGAGATACAAGATAATCAGACATGTAGTTTTTAAAAAAGTGGATGTACGAAAAAAAAGTGGCTATATTCTGAAAACATTAACTTAGACCCTGAGAGTTAAGTGTTTCCCAAATCAGCTAGGCCTCCAACAGACCAAGGTATTATTCCTCCAAAACCCAACTTGGTGAGCCAAAGAGTTTAAAACTTACAGCTAACGAATGAGGGATTACTTAGAGGTGCAGAGCAGCAAGTGACTTGGCGTGGAAGAAGGATTCCTTCTCTGTAGCTGGATAGATGGAAGTGCCTGCCCCATCACTCAGGAGAGATGGACAGTGAGAAGAGAAATTTAGGTCCTGTGCCCACTAGAATCAAGGTTGATGCATCTCGACTTGGCCAGGTTGCTTTGCCTCCTTGATTGCTCTGCTTATAGTCTTGAGTACTTGACCAACTACTGCATCCTATCAGAATTCTTCTTTTTTGAAAACAAGAAGGATCAAATGAACAAATGAATGACAGAAAGACACAGAAAGATGAAAGGAAGAAAGAGAGAAAGGAAGAGACTGCTGCTAAGATCAAGGCCAGAGAAAAAGAGAGATCTTCTCCACTTAATAAGAAAAACCAGTGGGTTAACTGGAAGTAGGAGTCAGGAGGCCGGAATTAGATAGGGTAATATCACCTGATTTCTTAGCACTGATATCTGGACCTCCTTTCAGATAAATCAAATTAGCCTTTGGGCATAAGGTCCAAAATTCACTCACTCTCTCTCCCACCCTTTGTGTGTGTGTGTGTGGGGGGTAGGTTGTGAGGTAGTATTGGTGTGTGTGGTATATAAACTCCTAGTATGATTTCGTGAGTTATCCAGGGAGGAGAACCTCCACACCAGATGATCAATTGTAGGAGTGTGTTAGTGTGTGTGTGTGTGTGTGTGTGTGTGTGTGTGTGTGTGTGCGTGTGCGAACGCACACAGGTGTCTGTACACACTTTTGGTGGATGCAAAAGAACAGCTTTGGGTGTGTTTTCTCAGATCTGTCCACTTTTTTCTGAGACAGAGTCTTTCATTGGCCTGAAGCTCACAAAATAGTGTAAGCTGTCAGACCGGTAAACCCCAGGAACATTACGTCTCCACAGTTTTGTGCTGGGATTCCACAACTAGAGTTTTATGTAGGTTCTGGGGAATGCAAAGCAAGCACCTTGTTAACTGGGCCATCCCCTCAAATCCTAGGATGAAGTTTTTAATTGGGGAACAAGATAATCAGTTAGAAATGTGGTTTTTTAAACGTGGGTGTACTTTTTAAAAAAGGCGGGTGTGTATTCTGAAAACATTTACTTAGGTTCTGAGTGCTAAGTGTTTCGCAAATCAGGAAGGGCTCCAACAGACCAAGGAATTATTCCACCAAAACCCAACTTGGTGGGCCAAAGAATTTAAAATTCACAGCTAATGGATAAGGGATTACTTACAGGAGCAAAGCAGCAACTGACTGCTGTGTGGAAGAAGGATTCCTTTTCTGTACCTGGATAGATGAAAGTGCTTGCCATGTCAGTGGCCCGTCCACACTCTTGGTACTCTAGCGTCTCCAGAGGCGAGGAAACCACGTGTAACTGGGACAGAATCACACAGCTGTAAAGGTGATGCCTCAAAGAGAGGCTGGAATCACAGGTGAAAGTTCTATAACACCTGCCCCAAGCCCAACACCCTTGTTATAAGAAACTTCAGCAGGCAGGTGGTGGTAGGGTGTGTAACAAGGATGGTGAGTGAGCCATGGACAGCAAGCCAGTAAGCAGCATTCCCGCCATGGCCAATGTATACTGCATATTTGTGTTTAAATGTATAAAGCTTGCCTGAAGATCAGTGGGCAAAGCAGCCACACTCGTCAGCTATACAGGACAGAATGGTGGTAGTACATGGCTTTAATCCCAGGACTCAGGAGACAGAGGCAGGCAAAACTCTGTGAGTTCAAGGCTACCCTGGGCTGTACAAGATTGATCCAGAAACAGGTCCAGGTGGTGGTGGTTCACACCTTTAATCTCAGTGTTTGGGAGTCACACCCTTTTAATCCCAACGCTAGGGAGGTGCAGACAGGAGCAATAATCTGAGTAGAAGGAGGAGTATAAAGGAGAAGAGACAGGAACTCAAGGAGTGTGGAGTCTTAGGATTTGTGGAGATAGGATCTCGCCCTTTTGGTCTGAAGGCTTGGTGTAGGGTAAAAGGTCTCTCTAGCGGTTGGCAGCTTTGCTTTTCTGATCTTCAGATTCGACCCTAATACCTGTTTCTGGGTTTGTATTATTCTGCTACACCTCTGCTTTGACTCCTGCTTCAGATCCCTTTCTTGAGTTCCTGTCACCATGGACTAAAGCTGTAAACTTAAAAGAACCCTTTCAACTTGCTTTTGAACACAGTGATTACAATTTAAAACTTAAACAGCATATTCCCAAGTGTGGGATAAACCAGACACCTTAAACCTCACATTTGAGCCATCCATAATATTCAGAGTAACACAAACCCTGCATTCACAGCCCCTAACCAACATAAGGCCCCTTGCTTTTAAATTTTTTTAAATTTTAGAAATTAATATTTTACGGAGAAGTTGCAAAAATAGGACAGAATATTCCCACACACCCTCACACAGGCCTATATCATGCAAGCCAAAAATTCACGCATGTAAAAAAAAATAAGTAATTCTCTTTAAAGTAGAAGAAAAAGATGCTGGCAACAGTGGTGATGCTGTCACAGCCTTTAGAATCATTTACTGCTCATTTAGTCAGGGCTGGTTGCTGGGAATAGCTGCTGCCCTCAGTTCAGTTTAGTCTACTTAGATTGTTGGTGGGGTTTGCAAGTCTGCTGTTTGAGCACTTAGCCCCCAGCAGGTGGCACTGTTGGAGGAGTGTGGGGAGCATCCCAGGCCTGTAGCATGAGTGCAGGGCCTTTAAGGCTGTTACACTTACCACTCACTGAATCTGATCTGTAAGCTTGGCATCCTGTCTATTGCCACATGAGGAGTCTCCACCATGTGCCACAGTCACCATTAACAGCACCGTCGTGGCATTGTGTGACATTATTACTGGGTAGGGAACCCATGCCAGATCAAATTGTGAATGAAGAGTTTACACAAACAGGGGTGATTCTTTTTTTTTTTTTTGATTTGTTTATTTATTAAAGATTTCTGTCTCTTCCCCGCCACTGCCTCCCATTTCCCTCCCCCTCCCCAATTAAGTCCCCCCACTCCTCAGCCCGAAAAGCAATCAGTGTTCCCTGTCCTGTGGGAAGTCAAAGGAACCCCCACCTCCATCCAGGTCTAGTAAGTTGAGCATCCAAACTGCCTAGGCTCCCACAAAGCCAGTGCGTGCAGTAGGATCAGAAACCCATTGCCATTGTTCTTGAGTTCTCAGTAGTCCTCATTGTATGCTATGTTCAGAGACTCCGGTTTTGTCCCAGGCTTTACCAGGCCCAGGCCAGCTGGCCTTGGTGAGTTCCCAGTAGAACATCCCCATTGTCTCAGTGTGTGGGTGTACAAACAGGGGTGATTCTAAAGCACTTGCATCACTAAAAGCCCACTCGGTCATTGGTGATGACTCACGAAGTCCACATCTATCTGAATCTCTGGAGGTAGTGGATGACTCCAAAGGAACATCGTTCTCCAGACCCAACAGAGCTGATGCACATAGGACCTCACAGAGACTGTGAGATCACTCACGGGATCTGCAGGAGCTCAAGCCAGATAAAATTCCCGCCTGGAGGAGGGGAAGTGGCCACAAAGCCCTACACCTAGCAAGTAGCTGTTTGTGATGGATAGCTGCTTTCTCACTTTAGTGACACTGGGTATGGCAAAGAAACCCGAGAACAGGCCCCATGCACAGTAGTTTCCAGTATAAATAGGACTCCACAGTTTTGTTGTTGACTTATAAAAGGACTGTTTTGTTTGTTTTAATCAAGAGAAACAGTATAATGTTAAGTTGGGAGGAGTTGGGGAAGGGGGAAATATGATAAAAAATAAGGAAAAATTAAAAGAAAAATATATATGATGAGAAGGCGCTGAGGAGATGGCTCTTGCAGAGGACCTGACTTCAGTCCCAAGACCCCAAATGGTGGCTCACAACTGCATGTTATTCCAGTTCCATTGGATATGACAGCATCTTATGACCTCAGTGGGCAAATCCACAGACACCCACGCAGGGAAAATATCCATACACATAAAATTAAAATAAACAAAATCTGAAATAATAATAAGATATATCTTTTGATCTGGATAGTGCTCTTAGCCAGAGGACCTGAGATCAGTTTGCAGAAACTACTAACAGCCATCTGTGACTGTGAGGCCACCCTGGGCTATTTAACCCATGTTACATACCAAGACACACACACATGTTCTCCACAGACATTTACTTCACCATTAGAGTGACTAGATATCATAAGTATTGTTGCCATTTACATTGTACACAAGAAGCGAAATGCCCAGAGAGGCTAAATAAGTAGCTCCCAAGTCACAGAGCAACTAAGATGTTACCCATGATTTAAATATGCCTCCTAGTCATCCTGATCATTGTGAGGTCAGGAGGCAACATGGGCCGTCACTATGTAACCATATGAAGGAGGCAGTAGATACAGGAGACTGAGAAACACCCAAAATGGCAGATTCACAGCTCATTTCATAGACTCTGGCAACTACTCACTCTCAGTTCTATGATTTGGAAAAGGATCAGAAAGTCAAGGCAGGGGATCCCAGGAGGGCCAGATACTGGTTCTCAGACTTTATTCACTGGAAGGGGTATATGAAAGAGAGAGATGAGTGTGTGAGGAGAGAGTACGCGGACACTTGTTTGTCTGCCTCCCTAATTTCCTGCGGTGGACAAGAACAAAATCTACCTGTGATTGGAAATGTTGGCCCAGCCTGAAAAGAATAAAAAAGCTTCTCACTAGTATCTCTGTGGACATCTAGTGGTTGTAGATATGAATGGCACTTCACACAAAATGTTCCCCTGGGGCCCAGCAGTGAGGACAGGAAGGACCATGAGCAGAAGGGGAGAAGAGGCAGGGCTGTAAGGACGAGACACAGCCAGTCACTGTGACTAGCTTCTCTGATGCGTTTCCTGGCAACTGTTGTCACGTTATCCACAGTGGGCGCTATGTTGCAGAAAACTGATGTCACAAAGCTCCTGAAACTAGAGCTGGATCCATAAATTCATGTGTTCCAGGTAGAGACCAAGTCTCCACCCATTTAGCCTTGGTCTTGTGAAGATAGGAACCACAGAAAGGACGTTAGCCCTGTTCTCCTGCTTTCTATACTGGAGGGCTTCCGCGCACAAGATGGGCACCCCTGGGACTCAGAGAATCTTACAGGACCTGCTCTGTAGGGACTATCTCCTTTCCTTGGCCAACAGGGACAGGTAGTACAACCTGCTGGTCTCCCCTCTGTTCAGCATCCCTGGAGCCTTTATCAGGCCTGACTAACCCCCCATTCTTACCTTCCAGGTTTAAGGTCTGAGGATTCTGCAACCTTCCCAGGCTTGAAGCTGTCCATCTCCTACTGCAGTCGGCTTCAGTGCCCTTCCCGACCACGGCCACACCAAATCATTTGGTCACAATGGTCCTAGGTAGGCTGTGTTGCCCACTCTTGCTTAAAATGCTTTTGTTGATCAGGCCTGAAACATGAGCAAGAAAGTAACTTCCAGATGGCTAGTCTCACCCTGACTGGTGTACAGTTTCATCATCTTCTCTTTCCACTCAGCATGATTTTGGGAAGCCTGTGCTGGCTGTTTTTGGCTGCTTTCTTCTCTGAGAGCTGGTGCACTGCCCCAAATGAGCTAAGGAATAACCAAGATCTGAGCCAGATGTCCGGACACCAGCCTGTCTCCATTGTGCTGAAGGAAAAACACAAAAAGACCTAGGATTTGAGTATGATGACAGTTGCCACTGAAGCTATTAGGCATAACGTGAGCTCTGGGAGGACCAACAGACCACAAAAGACATGCCATAGAACAATGGGTAGGCAGCCTAGGGTCCTAAGTGACATAAAGTTAATGTGGTGGCCTACCTGGGGTCAGGAGAGTAGGAGAATGGCAGTGGGAGTCTAGGGATGGCCCAGCTCAGGTCCTTCCAAACAGGATGTGTCCAACAATGGGCGCGGTGGTACATAATAGCTGGATCAGATTAAAACAGCCTCAAGACTTCCTCTACAGGGTGGCATGCAGAGTGTTCTAACCCTTTCCCCTAATAAACTTTCAACTTAGCTTTGTTGTCTCTCTCTATCTCTCTCTCTCTGTCTCTCTATGCCTCTCTCTCCCTTCCTTTCTTTCTTCATTTTTTTAATTTCTACCTTCCTTCTTTGTTTCTGAGTTTCTCTGTGTAGCCCTAAATATCCTGGAACATTCTCTATAAACCAGCCTGGCCAAGAACACAGAGGTTCATGTGTCTCTGCCTTCAGAGTGCTAGGATTAATGACATGTACCACCATAACTGACAAACTTCAGCTGTTTCTTAAACTTCTTTACATATTCTTGCATCTTATACACCTACTTACTTATAACAGATTGAATTTGAAGTAAGCTGGACTTCTCAGAAAAGCACAATGTTTCTCTAGAAGTATCCATCCTAGGGGGAGCACAACGGAGAGAAGTACAGTAAGAAGAGACTTTTAGGTCATGTACACAATAGAATCTAGGATGCTGCATCTCAACTTGGCCAGTTTGCTTTGTCTCCTTGATTCCTGTGCTTACACTCTTGAGTACTTGACCAACTACTGCATCCTATAGGAATTCTTCTCTTTTGAAAACAAGAAGGATCAAATGAACAAATGAATGAAAGAAAGACACAGAAAGATGAAAGGAAGAAAGAGAGAAAGGAGGGAAGAGACTGCTGGTAAGGACAAGAGCAGAGAAAAAGAAAGATCCTCTCCACTTAGTAAGAAAACCCGCAAGGAAACTGGAAGTAGGAGTCAGGAGGCCGGAATTATGTTGAGCAGTGTCACCTGATTTCCTCTCCCTCTCCTTCCTTCTCTCCCTCCCTCTCCGTCTTTCTCTCTCTCCCTCCCTCCCTTTATCCCACTCTCCCTTCCTCCCTCCTTCTCTCTTACTCTCTCCATCCTCTGCGTGTTGTGGGGTGGTGTTGTGAGGTTGTAGTGATGTGTGGGATATGTAAGCTCCTAGTATGATTTCACAGCGTATCCAGGGAAGAGAATAACCACACCGGGTGATCAAATACAGGTGTGTGTGTGTGGCAGTGGTGTGCGTGGGTCGGTGTGGGTTTCTGTGCACACTTTTGGTAGATGCCTAAGGAAAGGTATGGGTGTGTTTTCACAGGTGCTGTCCACTTTTTTTCTGAGACAGGGTCTTTATTGGCCTGAAGCTGACAAAATGGGGTAAGTAATCTGACTCGTAAACCCAAGGAACATTACGACTGCACAGTTTTGTGCTGGATTTTAAGTACACACTACCAGAACTGGAGTTTTTACTTAGATTCTGGGGGTGGAATTTGTGTCCTCGTGCTTGCAAAGAGAGCACCTTGCTAACTGAGCTATCCTTCAGATGCTAGGATGAAGTTTAATTTGGGATACAAGATAATCAGACATGTAGTTTTTAAAAAAGTGGATGTACTAAAAAAAAGTGGCTATATTATAAAAACTTTAACTTAGACCCTGAGAGTTAAGTGTTTCCCAAATCAGCTAGGCCTCCAACAGACCAATATATTATTTCACCAAAACCCAAATTAGTGAGCCAAAGAGTTTAAAACTTACAGCTAACGAATGAGGGATTACTTAGAGGTGCAGAGCAGCAAGTGACTGTGGCGTGGAAGAAGGATTCCTTCTCTGTAGCTGGATAGATGGAAGTGCCTGCCCTGTCAATCGACCTTCTACACTCTCGGTACTCTAGAGTCTCCAGAGGCTATGGAACCACATGTAACTGGGACACAATCACACATAGCTGAAAAGGAGATGCTTCAAGGAGAAGCTGGAATCTCAGGTGAGAGTCTAATGACACCCATCCCTAGCCCAACGCCCTTGTATAAATAAACTTCAGCAGGCAGGTGGTGGTAGGGTGTATAACAAGGAAGGTAAGTAAGCCATGGAAAGCAAGGCAGTAAGCAGCATTCCCGCCATGGCCTCTGTATACTGGTATATTTGTGTTTAAATGAATAAAGCTTGCCTGAAGATCAGCGGGCAAAGCAGCCACACTCCTCAGCTACACAGGAGGGGGGGGTGGCAGACAACTATAATCCCAGGACTAGGGAGACAGAGGCAAGCAAATCTCGGTGAGTTCCAGGCTATCCTGGAATATACAATATTAGTACAGAAACATACAGGTGGTGTTGGTTTACACCTTTAATCTCAGTGTTTGGGAGTCACACACTTTTAATCCCAGCAAGAGGGAGTTGGAGACAGGAGCAATATGCTGAGCAGAGAGAGGAATATAAAGGAGAAGAGACAGGCACTCACTGGAGTGTGGAGTCTGAGGATTCGTGGAGTCAGGACCCCACCCTTTGAGTCTGAACACTTGGTAGGGTAAGAGGTCTCTCTAGTGGTTTGCTGCTTTGCTTTTATGATCTTCAGCTTGGACCCCAATACTTATCTCTGGGTTTGTATTATTCTGCTACACCTCTGCTTTGATTCCTGCTTCGAGATTCCTTCCTTGAGTTCCTTTCACAAAGGACTACAACTGTAAACCTAAATAAATCTTTTCAACTTGACTTTGAACACAGTGATTACAATTTAAAACTAAGACAGCATATTCCCTAGTGGGGGATGAACCAGACACGTTAAACCTCACATTTGAGCCATCCATAATCTTCAGCGTGACACATACCCTGCATTCAGAGCCCCTAACCACCATAAGGCCATGTCCTTTTTAGAAATTTTTTTTTAATTTTAGAGATTTATATTTTATGGAAAAGTTGCAAAATAAAGACAGAATATTCACAAATGCCATGCAGCTGTTTGATTGTTTTGTTACTACGTTGAGTAGATGTGTCAAAACTGAGCCAATCAAGGCATTCCATGGTTTATTGAGATTTCCTTACCTTTTACCATTACTCTATACCATTGTCCATTACAAACTCCCGCGAGGAGCCTAATTCATACAACAGTGGTTCACATGGCTTTCATGTAAGACCATGTCGTGTGTGTGTGTCTGTGTGTCTGTGTGTCTGTGTCTGTGTGTGTGTGTAGTTTGTGCTGAGGAATCATTTCTTAGATTTCTAGGGTAAAATGAAACGTTAGTGTGTTGCATCCTTCCCTCCTGTCTTTATCTCAATGGAGTCACCTTTGGGAAGAGCATGCGCCTTTTCTTCATGTTGTATATTGTTCATTTTATAAAAGCTCCCTCCAGAAATGGAAGCCTCACAGACATGGTGGCAGTCCTAGTTATTTGTCGACTTACCAAAGTGTCTACTGAGAGGGAATCCTCTAATGAGAAACTGCCTACATCAGATTAAGAGGTTGGTCTTTGGGCACATCTGTGTGGTTTCCTTGATTATTAACTCACATAAGAGGTCCCGAACGCTGTAGGCAATACAGTTCCAAGGTCAGAGGCTCTGGGTTAGAAAAAAGTACCAGCGAAGCATGAACCTATGAGTAAGCCAGAGAAGAAACAAAGAAACAATGCTCTTCCTTCCAAGCTTCCCTCCTCCTGGTTCCTGCCTTGAGTTCCTTCCCTCATTTACCCAGTGATGAACTGTGACTTGGAAGCCTGTGCAAATAAACCCTTTCTTCTCTAAGCTGATTTTGTGTTGGAGTGTTTTATAACAGCACCAGAAACTGGTACTGTGGCCCACCCTGTTGGCAGGCACGGACAAGGGAAGGCACATTCCGGACTAGTCTGGGCTACATAATGAAACACTGAATCAAAAACTAAAACCAAAACCATAGTGATAACCACAAAATGAAAGTGTAAATCCACTCTTAGGAATACAGGTCGCTGAACAACAGTATTCTGCTGTGTCATGGTAGGCCAATGCCTGTCTCTAATGTTCATTCTCTCCTCTCAGAGCCACCAAAGTCCTCCTGCCTCTTGGGCTTTCTAATACTACTGCAGGTAAGAGATGAATTGATCTACCATGTCTTCCTTTAAAGGGACCATGGAATTGATTTTTCGTGTGAGTGGAAAGAGCGAGGGAAAAAGCCTCATTTGTATACATGGATAGCCGGAAATCCCAAGACCACATATTAAAAAGATGGCCATTCCCCTCCATCCACTTGAGGTGCTAGCACATCTAGTATGATGTGTTTTATTCAAAACGCTGTGACTTTCTCATCAGTGACCTAGGACCCTAGACGAGAGGGAGGGCGTATTTTACCAATAAGCTAGAATTAAGCAGACCAGCTGAAAAAAACAGATATAATTTAATAATTGAAAAGGATTAACTCATACAACCAGGTAAAGTTTCACACGTCCAAAACCGGTCTGGCTAATGCAGCAAGAAGAGTACAAAAGAGAGCAAGGGCAACTGGATTCCCAGGTTTTCTTCCCTGGCTGCAGGCAGCCACAACCAGCCAAAAGTGATTGGCCAAGCTTCCCTATCTAGAGAGCAACTTCCTCTAAAAGGTGGAGACAGAAAAAGTTAACTCAGTCTTTTATCCATTGATAACATTCTCCATGTCTGAAGGTGACAGAGATGTTTTCAGAAAGAAAGAAAAGTAAGAGTCCTGGGAACAAGAGAAACACAAACATAAACAATCAGAAATTCTTCAGGTTGAAGAAAAAGACCAGAAACAACAATATCCTTTGGTGCAAATAAAGACGATAGAACGTATGAATATCATCTTAATACCAAGTTCCCTATTTCCACGTTTTTCTTTATAATACACACAGTGCCTGGCAAGATGGCCCTGTGCCTACAGATGCTTGCGCCAAGCACAGTGGCCTGAGTTTGCCTTCCTGGGTACAGTGAAAAGAAAGAAGTGACTCCTAAAAGTAGCCTGCTAACTCCATGACACACATGCATAAATACATGTGGACAAAATGTAAAATATATGTGAATTCTAAAAAGCAAATAATGATATTTTGGGTATGTTTAACATATATGCACATGAACTAACCGCAGTGTATTGTAGAATAAAGAGCACTAGATAATGGCAAATGTATTACTATTGTTAAATATTTTACTTTTAAAATATGATTTCACCCTGAAACCCATACTTTACTGAACTTTACCATGTGTCCCCGGCTGGCCTCAAACTCATGTCAAACCCTTTGCTTCCCCTTCCTGAGCCCTGGGATTACAGGTGTGAGGCACCACACCTAACATCAGGATTTAATTTCTGGGGAAAGGCGACAAAAAGCAATACTCTGTAGACTATAAAATAGTAAGAACATATAAGTTATAATCACTAAAACATATCAGAAAGGCTGATGAGAAATGAAAATGCTCTAAAGCTAAAATATAAAAATAAGAATTAGAGAAACAAAATATGAGGGGGATACGATTGCAAATGATAAAGAATAAAACATAACAACAGATACATTAGCTCTTAATGCATCAAACACTACAAATAAAGGATAAATATTTTCTGAACAGTTACAAAACCAAGAACAGTAATATCTTATCAGTAAGATAGAGAGATTATGAAGTGTGTTTGAGGGCTGGGAAGATGGCTCAGCAGTCAGCATCACTGACTACTCTTTTAGAGGATCCGGGTTCAATTCCCAGCACCTACATGGCAGCTCACAGCTGGCTGTCACTAAAATTCCAGGGGACCTGGCACCCTTACACAGGCCTATATCATGCACGCCAAACACTCACGCACGTAAAATAAAAATAATCAATTCTCTTTAAAGTAGAAGAAAAAGATGCTGTCAACAGTGGTGAACCTGTCACTGCCTTTAGAATCATTTACTGCTAGTTGCTGGGGACAGTTTCTGTTCTCAGTTTAGGTAAGTCTACTTAGATTGTTGGTGGGGTTTGCAAGTCTCCTCTTTGAGCACTTAGCCCCCATCAGGTGGCACTGTTGGAGGAGTGTGTGGAGCATCCCAGGCCTGTAGCATGAGAGCAGAGCCTTTGATGGCTTTTACACTTAGCACTCACTGAATCTGATCTGTAAGCTCTGCATCCTGTCTATTGCCACATGAGGAGTCTCCACCATGTGCCACGGTCCCCATTAACAGCACCGTGATGGAATTATGTGACAATTTTTTGGGTAGGGAACCCATGTCAGACCAAATTGTGGGTAAGGTGTTTATAGAAATAGGGGTGATTCTAAAGCAACTCTCTCGGTTGACGACCCAAGGATGCTGCATCTAACTCAATCTCCAGAGGTTGTGGATGACTACAGAGCAGCATCAATCTCCAGACCAAACAGACCTGATGCACATAGGACCTCACAGAGACTGTGAGATCACTCACGAGATCTGCAGAAGCTCAAGCCAGATAAAATCCCAGCATGGAGGAGGGGAAGTGGCCACAAAGCCCTATTGCTAGCCAGGTAGCTATTTGTGATTGATAGCTGCTTGGAGAATGAAAACAATTTTCTCAATGAAGTGACAATAGGTATAGCAAACACACCCCAGAACAGGCCCCATGCCCAGTAGTTTCCAGTATAAATAGGACTCCATGGTTTTGTCTTTGACTTATAAACAGACAGTTTTGTTTGTTTTAAGCATGAGAAAGAGCATAATGTTAAGTTGGGAAAAGTTAGGGAAGGGAGAAAATATGCTAAAAATGAATGAAAAATTTAAAAATAAAGAAAAATGAAAATTAAAATATATATGTTGATGTGGGGTTGAAGGGATGGCTCTTGCAAAAGACCTGACTTCAGTTCTCAGATCCCAAATGGTGACTAACAATGGCCTGTTATCTAGTTCCAAGCAAACTGACACCATCTTATGATTTATGTGTACAAATCCACAAAAACACGCGGAAATAAAATACCCAAACACATAAAATTAAAATAAACAAAACCTGAAATAATATGATACAACTATTGATTTCGATAGTGCTCTCAGTCATAGGAACTGAGTTCAGTTTGCAGTAACTACTAACAGCCATCTGTAATGTGAGGCCACCCTTGGCTATTTAGTTCATGTTTTTTTTTAGCCCATGTTACATAGCAAGACATACATACACAATCACACACACACACATTCTCCACATATCTGTATATTTATATATTTACTTCACTATTAGTGTGACTCCATATCATAAGCATTGTTGCCATCCTCATTGTACACTAGAAACGAAAGGCCCAGAGAGACTGATAAGTAGCTTCCAAGTCACAGAGCAACTAAGATGTTACCCATGATTTAGTCATGCCTCCTAGTCATCCTGATCATTGCGAGGTCAGGAGGCAACATGGGCCGTCACTATGTAACCATATGAAGGAGGCAGTAGATACAGGAAACTGAGAAAACCCCAAGATGGGACATTCATGGGTCATGTCCTAGGGTCTGGCAAGTACTCACTCTCCTCTCTATGATTTGGAAAAGGATCAGAAAGTCAAGACAGGGGATACCAAGTGGGCCAGATACTGGTTCTCAGACTTTATTCACTGGAAGGGGTATATGAAAGAGAGATATGAGTGTGTGAGGAGAAAGTATGCAGACACTTGTTTGTCTGTCTCCCTAATTTCCTGCGGTGGAGCAGAACAAAAATCTACCTGTGACTGGAAATGTTCCCCAGCCTGTAGAGAACAGAATGTCTTCCTGCCAGTATTTCTCTCAACATCTAGTAGTCAAGGATGTGAATGACACTTCACACAAAATCTTCCTGTGGGGCCCAGCAGTGAGGACAGGAAGGACCTTGAGGAGAAGGGGAGAAGAGCCAGGACTGTGAGAACAAGACATCCACTCACTGTGAGGAGCTGCTGTGATACGTTTCTTGGCAAACGTTGTCACGTTATCCACATTAGGCACTATGATGCATGTAACTGATGTCACGAAGCTCCTGAAATCACAGCTGGAACCATGAATTCATATGTTCTGAGTAAAGACTAAGTCTTCAGCCATCTAGACTTGTTGTTGTGGAGATAGGAACCACAGGCAGGGCCTTAGCCTTCTGCTTCTTGCTTTCTATTCTAGAGGGCTTCCTGGAGCTAGATGGACACCCTGGCAGTCACAGAATCTTAGAGGACCTGCTCTGTTGGGATCATCTCCTTTGCTTAGCCAGAAGGGACTGGCGGTACAGCCTGCGGCTCTCCCCTCTGCTCATTGTCCCTGTGTTCTTTCTCAGGCCTGACAAACCCCTCATTCTTACCTTCCAGGTTTAAGATCTGAGGATTCTGCCTCCTGCCCAGGCTGAAGCCGTCCATCTACTACTGCAGATGGCTTCAGTTCCCTTCCCGACCAAGGGCAGAACAACTCACTCTGTGTCCATGGTCCCATGTAGGCTGAGTTGCCCATTCTTGCTTAAAAGGCTTTATCGTTGGTAAGGCCTGAAACATGAGCAAGAAAGAAACTTCCAGATGGCTAGTCTCACCCTGACTGGTGTACAGTTTCATCATCTTCTCTTTCCACTAAGCATGATTCTGGAAAGCCTGTGCTGGCTGTCGCTGGCTGCTTTCTTCTCTGAGAGCTGCTGCACTGCCCCAAGTGAGCTGAGGAATAACCAAGGTCTGAGCCAGATGTCCGGACACCAGCCTGTCTCCATTGTGCTGAAGGAAAAACACTAAAAAGACCTAGGATTTGGAGTATGATGGCAGTTGCCAGTGAAGCTATTAGGCATAAGGTGATCTCTTGGCAGGACAAACAGACCACAAAAGAAAGGCCATAGAACAATGGGTAGGCAGCCTAAGGTCCTGATGTGCCATTAAGATAATTATGGTGGCCTACCTGGGGTCAAGAGAGAAGGAGAATGGCAGTGGGAGACTCTGGAAGGGCCAGCTCAGGACCTTCCAAACAAGATGTGACCAACAATGAGAGATGGTGGTCCTTATTAGCTGGATCAGATAAAAACAGCCTCAAGACTTCCTCTGCAGGGTGGCATGCAGAGTGCTCTAACCCTTTCCCCAGTAAACTTTCAACTTAGGTTTGTCCTTTCTTTCTTTCCTTCTTTCTTTCTTTCTTTCTTTCTTTCTTTCTTTCTTCCTTCCTTCCTTCCTTCCTTCCTTCCTTTCTTTCTTTCTTTCTCTCTCTTTCTATCTATCTTTCTTTCTTCCTTTCTTTATTTCTCTCTCTTTCTTTCTTTCTTTCTTGCTTGCTTGCTTTTTTCCTTCCTTTCTTCCTTTCTGTCCTTCCTGCCACTTCAACTCCAGTGTCGTCGGTGTGACATGACGTCTGTCATTATCCCGGACTAGAGCTACATGTCCTATGGGACTAGGCTTCCTGGAGGTCAATGGCAGACCCCCGGTATAGACTGGCCTTGAGGCATAGACGGAATTCTCGATTAGCTGGCTATGCGAGATATGGGCTTTGCACAATCTCGTATATAATAATGATATTCATTATATCTACAAGACAAGGAATATCTCTTCAGTAACAACTCTGGGATAGGGAAGCAGTATATGGAGATGTGTAAGAATACAGCAGAACCTGTGTCATACACAGGGTGTATGATGACCTAGGGAATAGATGGGTTCATGTTGATAGATAAAGACTGTTATGTTATACTTTAAACTTTATGGATAGGCTTCCTAGATCCCAACCCCCATAGTGTCTGCTGCATAAGGAGGTACTAAAAAGTATATTTCAACAGGTGCAGAGAAGTGATTAGGTATATTTGGTTACTAGATGAAATAAATGGTTAGGAAGTGGAAGGGCCATGATAGCGATAATGAGACAGAAACTTTCTATTCATAAGAAGAAACCACTTGCCTAAGGTTTACATTCCCAAAAAAAGATTTCCTCTTCTAAGTACGCTTTATGTCTAACACCTGTTCCTGATAGTACAATTTTCTTAAATATCGCTGATGTGACTAAAAGAAGCTTTCATACTGTGCCACCCAATGATACATGATCTTCTGATTTGTCCGTTGTTTGAGTACTATATAATGAAAACCTGAATTCAGTAAAATTGCAGCAGATTCCAACCACTCTCTTGTGTGTTGTGTCTGTCTGTCACTCGCCTAACTTGTGCCTTCCTGTTACCAAGACACTGCTTCTCCCACGGTCTGAGTGGCCCCACTGGGCCGGTCCATGGCACCTTCCTTCCTTCTTTCCTTCTTTCCATCTTTCCTTCTTTCCTTCTTTCCTTCTTTCATTCTTTCCTTCTTTCCTTCCTTCCTTCATTCTTTCCTTCCTTTTTGTTTATCTGAGTTTCTCAGTGTAGCCATGGCTGTCCTGGAACTTTCTCTATAAACCAGACTGTCCACGAACTCAGAGATTCATTTGCTTCTGCCTCCAGAGTACTGCGATTAAAGGCATGCAGCACCATACCTAAAAAACTTCAGCTGTTTCTTAAACTGCTTTATATATTCTTGCATCTTATACACCTACTTACTTATAACAGAATGAATTCTAGATAAGCTGGGCTTCGGAGAAAAGCACACACTTTTCGTAGAAGTATTCATTCTTGGGGGAGGACAAAGGAGAGATGGACAGTGAGAAGAGAAATTTAGGTCCTGTGCCCACTAGAATCTAGGTTGCTGCATCTCGAATTGGCCAGGTTGCTTTGCCTCCTTGATTGCTCTGCTTACAGTCTTGAGTACTTGACCAACTACTGCATCCTATCAGAATTCTTCCCTTTTGAAAACAAGAAGTGTCAAATGAACAAATGAATGAAAGAGAGACAGAAATAAGAAAGGAAAGAAGAGAGAAAGGAAGAGACTGCTGGTAAGGTCAAGACCAGAGAAAAACAGAGATCCTCTCCACTTAATAAGAAAAACCAGTGAGGTAACTGGAAGTAGGATTCAGGAGGCCGGAATTAGGTTGGGTAGTATCACCCAAAGGTTGGCAAAGCAGCCAACCCCTAGAGAGACCTTTTACCTGTACCAAGTGTTCATACTCAAAGGGCGAAGTCCTGTCACCACGAATCCTGAGACTCCACACTCCAGTGAGTGCCTGTCTCTTCTCATTTATATTCCTCACTCTGCTCAGAATATTACTCCTGTCTCCAACTCAAAGTGATGGGATTAAAAGTGTGTGATCCCAAACACTGAGATTAAAGGTGTAAACCACCACCAGGATCGGTTTCTGGATCAATCTTGCATAGCCCAGGATAGCCAGGAACTCACAGAGATTTGCCTGGCTCTGTCTTCCGAGTCCTGGGATTAAAGGGGTGTGCTACCACCACCCCTTTGTCCTGTATACCCGACGAGTATGGCTGCTATGCCTGCTGATCTTCAGGCAAGCTTTATTCATTTAAACACAAATATATCTGTATACAGAGGCCAGTGCGGGAATGCTGCTTACTGCCTTGCTTTCCATGACTTACTCAGCTTCCCTGTTATACACCCTACCACCACCTGCCTGCTGAAGTTTCTTTATACAAGACTTGGGGCCGGTGTCATTAGACTCTCACCTGAGATTCCCGCCTCTCCTTGAAAAATCTCCTTTTTAGCTGTGTGAGATTTTGTCCCAGTTACATGTGGTTTTGTAGCCTCTGGAAACTCCAGAGTACCAGGAGTGTGGAAGGTCGATTGACAGGGCAGGCACTTCCATCTATCCAGCTACAGAGAAGGAATCCTTCTTCCACGCCACAGTCAGTCGCTGCTCTGCACCTGTAAGTAATCCCTCATCCATTAGCTGTAAGTTTTAAACTCTTTGGCTCACCAAGTTGGGTTTTGGTGGAATAATACCTTGGTCTGTTGGAGGCCTAGCTGATTTGGGAAACACATAACTCTCAGGGTCTAAGTCAATGTTTTCAGACTATACCCACCGTCTTTTTTAGTATATCCACTTTTTTAAAAAAACTACATTTCTGATTATCTTGTATCCCAGCTACACACTTCATCCTAGATCTGAGGGGATAGCTCAGTTAGCAAGGGGCTTGCTTTGCTAGCACGAGGACACAGATTCAACCTCCAGAATCTAAATTAAAACTCTAGTTCTGGTAGCCTGTACTTGAAATCCCAGCACAAAACTGTGCAGATGTAATGTTCCTGGGGTTTACTGGTGAGAAGGCTTACCCTATTTTGTGAGCTTCAGGCCAATGAAAGACTCTGTCTCAAAAAAAAAAAAAAAAGAGGACCGCACTTGAGAAAACACACCCAAAGCTGTACTTAAGCATCTACCACAAGTGTGCACAGATACCCAGACCCACACCAACCCACCGACGCCCCCACACACACACACAATCAAACACACACCTACATTTGATCACCTGGTGTGGATATTCTCATCCCTGGATACCCTGTGAAATCATACTAGGAGCTTACATACCACACACACCACTACAACCTGACAACACGCTCTGCCGCCACACACAGAGGGATGGAGAGAGAGAGTGAATTATGGACCTTATGTCTAAGGTCTAATTTGATTAGCCTGAAAGGAGGTCCAGGTATCAATACTAAGAAATCAGGTGATACTAACCAACCTAATTCCAGCCTTCTGTATCCTACTTTTAGTTACCTCACTGGTTTTCTTACTAAGTGCAGAGGATCTCTATTTTTCTTTGGTCTTGACCTTAACAGCAGTTTCCCTCCTTTCTTCATTCCTTTCATCTTTCTGTCTGTCTTTCTTTCATTCATTTGTTCATTTGATCTTTTTTGTTCTCAAAAGGGAATAATTCTGATGGGATGCAGTAGCTGGTCAAGTACTCAAGAGTGTAAGTAGAACAATCGAGGAGGCAAAGCAAACTGGCCGAGTCGAGATGCAGCAAACTAGATCCTGGTAGGCACAGGGCCTAAATTGCTCCTCTAACTGTCCATCTCTGCTTTGTTATCCCCCTAGAACGGATACTTCTGGGAAAAGGCTGTGCTTTTCTCACAAGCCCAGCTTATCTAGAATTCAATCTGTTATAAGTAAGTAGGTGTATAAGATGCAAGAATATGTAAAGAAGTTTAAGAAATAGCTGAAGTTCACCGGGCATGGTGGTGCACGTCTTTAATCCCACTACTCTGCAGGCAGAGGTAGATA
This sequence comes from Microtus pennsylvanicus, assembly GCF_037038515.1. Taxonomy (NCBI): domain Eukaryota; kingdom Metazoa; phylum Chordata; class Mammalia; order Rodentia; family Cricetidae; genus Microtus; species Microtus pennsylvanicus. Next base: position 67,670,159 of record NC_134601.1, read on the forward strand.
AATCTCTGAGTTCTTGGACAGTCTGGTTTATAGAGAAAGTTCCAGAACAGCCAGGGCTACACAGAGATACTCAGATACACAAGAAGTAAGGAGGAGGGAAAGAAGGAAGGAAGGAAGGAAGGAAGGAAGGAGAATGAAAGAAAGAAAGAAAGTAAGTAAGAAAGAAAGGACAAGAAGAGACAAAGGAATGTTTTAGGGAAAGGATTAGAGCACTCTGCATACTACCCTACAGAGGAAGTATTGAGGCTGTTTTAATCTGATCCAACCAATATGAATCACCGTCCCCCATTGTTGATCACAACTTGTTTGGAATGTCCTGAGCTGGCCCTTCCTGAATCTCCCACTGCCATTCCCCTTCTCTCTTGAACCCAGGTAGGCTACCACCATTATCTAATATAGGTAGTTTGTGCTGAGGAATCGTTTATTATACTTCTATGGTAAAATGAAATGTTATTGTATAGAAGGGGCAGCGGGCTGCATTCCTGCCACCCAGCTCCTGACTGCCTGGCTAGCTTATACCCCGAAATAACAACAGACAAACTGTATTCATTTAAATACTGCCTGGCCTATTTCTATTAATGTGTGTAGCAAAACGAGGTGTGCTTACTGGGAAGATTCTAGCCTCTGTCCATCTTGGATCGGAGATTCATAGCTTCTGCCTCAGAGAGGAGAGCTATGGCGTGTGTCTGAGGTGTCTTACCTTACTGCCTCTTCCTCCCAGCATTCTGTTCTATTTACACCACCCACCTATGTTCTGACCTATCGGACCAAGCAGTTTCTTTATTAATTAACCAATGACTTTCCGATATGATTAGTGTGTTGCATCCTTCCATCCTGTCTTTATCTCAATGGAGTCAACTTTGGGAAGTCATGTGCACACTAGACCATAATGAGGCTTCCATAAGATGTTCTTTTCTGAAGTATATCACCTCCGTCAAGGTTGCAGAAAACATCAAGTTCATCATGTTGTATATTGTTCGTTTTATAAAAGCTCCCTCCAGAAATGGAAGCCTCACAGACATGGTGGCTGTCCTAGTTTTATTGTCTACCTAACACAGTGTCAGCTGAGAGGGAAGTGTCTACTGAGAAACTGAGGAGGTTGGTCTTTGGACACCTCTGTGTGTGGTTTCCTTGATTATTAACTCACATAAGAAGTCCCAGTCCGCTGTAGGCAATATCATTCCTAGGGAGGAGGCTCTGGGTTAGATAAGAGTACCAGGGAAGCATGAGACTATGAGCAAGCCAGAGAAGGGACTAGCAAACAGCACTCTTCATTCCAGGCTTTCTTCCTCCAGGTTCCTCCCTTGAGTTCCTGCCCCCATTTCCCCAGGGATGAACTGTGAATTTTAAGCCTGTGCCAAATAATCCCTCTCATCTCTAGAGGCTTTGTGTTGGAGTGTTTTAGAACAGCAGCAGAAAATGCTACTGTAACAGACTCTTTTGTCAGGCACGGGCAAGGGAAGGCACATCCCAGACTAGTCTGGGCTACATAACGAAACACTGAATCAAAAAGTAAAACCAAAACCATAGTGATAACCCCAAAATAAACGTGTAAATCCACTTTTAGGAATACTGTTCGCTGACCAACATTATTAGCTGTGTCATGGAATTCCAATGCCTGACTCTGATGAATCAGAAATTCTTCAGGTTGAAGAAAAAGAATACTAGAAATATAAACATCCTTTGCTGCAAATAAAGACCATCAGGAGGCTTGAATGTCATCTTAATGCCAAGTCTCCTATTTCCACTTTTTTTCCTTTAAAATATGTACAGCGGGGGGAGGGGGAGGGAAATGGGAGGCGGTGGCGGGTAGGAGGCAGAAGTCCTTAATAAATAAATAAATTTAAAAAAAATAAAATATATACAGTGCCTGGCAAGATGGCTCAGTGCGTACAGATGCTTGCACCGAGCATGGTGGCCTGAGTGTGCCTCCCTGGATGCAGCAAAAAGAAAGAAGTGACTCCTAAAAGTAGCCCGCTACATCCATGTGTATATTGTGACACACATGCATCAACACATAAACACAGATAAAACATAAAATATATGTGAATGCTTAAAAGCAAATAATGATATTTTATGAGTGTTTAACACATATGCACGTGGATTAGCTATAGTATATTGTAGAATATGGAACACTAAAAAATCGCAAGGGGTGTCTATTGTTAAAAAGATTTACTTTTGAGATGTGATGTCACTCTGTAACCCATATTGGCCTTAACCTCACCAAGTGTCCCCCACTGGCCTCAAATTCATGGCAAACCCTTTGCTTCCACTTCTTGAGTCCTGGGATTACAGGAATGAGGCATCACACCTAACATCAGGATTTACTTTCTGGAGAAAGTGGTCAAAAAGCAATACTGTGTAGACTATAAAATAGTAAGGATATATAATTTCTAATCACTAAAACATATCAGAAAGGCTGATTAGAAATGAGAATGTTCTAAAGCTAAAACATTAAAAATAAGAATTAGAGAAACAAAATATGAGGGGATAAGAGTGCAAATGACACAGAGTAGAACGTCACAAAAGATACATTAGATATTAATGGACCAAACAGTGCAAATAGAGGAGGAATATTTTCTGAACAGATAAAAAAGCAAGAACAGGAATACCTTGTCCGTAATCTAGCGAGTTTAATAAGTGTGTTTGAGGGCTGGGAGGATAGGTCAGCAGTTAGCATCACTGTCTGCTCTTCCAGAGGACCTGGGTTCAATTCTCAGCACCCACATGGCACCTCACAGCTGGATGTCACTACAATTCTAAGGGACCCAGCACCCTCACATAGGCCTGTATCATGCAGGCCAAACACTCACGGACGTAAAATAAAAATAAGTAGAAGTATTTCTCTTTAAAGTAGAAGAAAAAGATGCTGGCGACAGTGGTGATGCTGTCACTGCCTTTAGAATCATTTACTGCTCATTTACTCAGGGCTGGTTGCTGGGAATAGCTGCTGCCCTCAGTTCAGTTTAGTCTACTTAGATTGTTGGTGGGGTTTGCAAGTCTGCTGTTTGAGCACTTAGCCCCCAGCAGGTGGCACTGTAGGAGAAGTGTGTGGAACATCCCAGGCCTGTAGCATGAGGGCAGGGCCTTTGAAGGCTGTTACACTTAGCACTCACTGAATCTGATCTGTAAGCTTTGCATCCTGGCCATTGCCACATGAGGAGTCTCCACCGTGTGCTGCGGTCCCCATTAACAGCACCAGGATGGTATTGTGTGACACGTTTCCTGGGTAGGGAACCCATGTCAGACCAAATTGTGGGTGAGGACTTTACACAACAGGGGCGATTCTAAAGCACTTGCATCACTAAAAGCCCACTCGGTCACGGGTGACTCTTGGAGTCTGCATCTATCTGAATCTCCGGAGGTGGTGGATGACTCCAAAGTAACATCATTCTCCAGACCCAACAGAGCTGACGCACATAGGACCTCACAGAGACTGTGACATCACTCACGGGATCTGCAGGAGCTCAAGCCAGAAAAAAATCCCAGCATGGAGGATGGGAAGTGGCCACAAAGCCTTACAACTAGCCAATAGCTTTTGTGATTGATAGCCGCTTTCTCAATGGAGTGACACTGGGTATGGCAAACACACCCCAGAACAGGCCCCATGTGCAGTAGTTTCCAGTATAAATAGAACTCCATTGTTTTGTTTTTGACTTACATACAGACTGTTTTGTTTAAGCAAGAGAAAGAGCATGATGTTTAGTTGAATGGAGTTGGGGAAGGGGAAAATATAAAAATAAACAAAAATTTTAAAAAGAAAGAAAACTTTAACGTAAAATAAATACATTGAGGCAAGGCTGAGGGAATGGCTCTTCCAGAAGACCTAACTTCAGTCCCCAGACCACAAATGGTGGTTCATGACTGCCTGTTATTCCAATTACAAGGGATCTGACACCATCTTTTTGAACTCTGAGGGAAAATCCACAGACTCACAGGCAGGTAAAATACCCATTCACATAAAATTAAAATAAACAAACCTAAAATAATATGATATACCTGTTGGCCTGGATAGTGCTCTTATCCAGAGGACCTGAGTTCAGTTTCAGTACCTATAACAGCCATCTGTAACTGTGAGGCCACCCTGGGCTATTTAGCCCATGTTTATCTAGTCCTTGTTACATAGCAAGACATACACACATATGCCGACACACAAACACACGTTCTCCACATAGTCTGTACATTTATATATTTATTTCACTATTATCGTGATTCTATATGATAAGTATTGTTGACGTCTACATTTATCATGAAAATGGTAGGGCACAGAGAGGCTGAATAAGTAGCTCCCAAGTCACAGAGCAACTAAGATGTTACCCATGATTAAGTCATGCCTCCTAGTCATCCTGATCATTGTGAGGTCAGGAGGCAACCTGGGCCCTCACCAGGTAACCATACGAAGGAGGCAATAGATACAGGAAACTGAGAAACACCAAAATGGCACATTCCCGGCTCATTTCCAAGACTCTGACAACTGGTCACTCTTGCTCTATGATTTGGAAATGGATCAGAAAGTAAAAGCTGGGGATCTGAGATCGGTCAGATACTGGTTCTAGGCTTTCTTCACAGGAAGGGGTATATGAAAGAGAGAGATATAAATGTGTGATGGGAAAGAGTGAGAAGGCTAGTTTGTCTGCTTCCCTGATTTCCTGCTGTGGACCAGTACAAAATCTACCTGTAATTGGAAATTTTGGCCCAGCATGAAAAGAACAGAAAAGTTTCACACCTGAATCTCTGTCAACATCTAGTGGTCGGTAATGTGAATGACTCGTGACGTGGAATGTACATGTGGGGCCCAGCAGTGAGGACAGTAAGGACCAGGAGCAAAGAGGAGAAGAGCCAGGGCTGTGAGAACAAGACACCCAGTCACTGTGAGGAGCTGCTCTTATGTGTTTCCTGGCAATTGTTGCCACGTTATCCACAGTGGGCATTATGATGCATAAAACTGATGTCACAAAGTTCCTGAAAACCAGAGCTGGAGCCATGATTTCATGTGTTTTGGGTAGAGACCAAGACTCCACACATCTACCAATGGTCTTGTGGAGATAGGAACCAAAGGCAGGGCCTTTGTCTTGTAATTCTTGCTTTCTATTCTGGAGAATTTACTGGCACAAGATGGGCACCCCTGGGAGTAAGAAAATCTGACAGGACTTGTTCTGTAGGGACCATCTCATTCCTTGCTAGAAGGGACTGGCAATGAACCCTGCTGCTCTCCCCTCTTTTCAGCATCCCTCGGGTCTTTCTCAGGCCTGACTAACCCCTCATTCTTACCTTCCAGGTTTAAGATCTGAGATTCTGCCTCCTCCCCAGACTGAAGCCGTCCATCTACTACTGCAGTTGTCTTCAGTGCCCTTCCGGCCAAAGTCAGAACAACTCGTTCTCCTTCCATGGTCCCATGTAGGCTGAGTTGCCCATTCATGCTTAAAAGACTTTATTGTTGCTCAGGCCTGAAACATGAGCAAGAAATAAACTTCCAGATGGCTAGTCTCACCCTGACTGGTGTAGAGATTCATCATCTTCTCTTTCCACTCAGCATGAATCTGGGAAGACTGCGCTGGCTGTTGCTGGCTGTTTTCTTCTCTGAGAGCTGGTGCACTGCCCCAAATGAGCTGAGGAATAACCAAGATCTGAGCCAGATGTCCGGACACCAGACTGTCTCCATTGTGCTGAAGGAAAGAGACTAAAAAGACCTAGGATTTGGAGTATGATGGCAGTTGATTGTGAAGCTATTAGGCATAAGGTGAGCTCTGGGAGGGACCAACAGACCACAAAGACAGGCCATAGAACAATGGGTAGGCAGCCTAAGGTCCTGAGATGCTATAAAGATAATGGGGGTGGCCTACCTGGGGTCCAGAGAGAAGTAGAATGGCAGTGGGAGACTTGGGACGGAGCCAGTTTATGTCTTTCCAAACAGGATTTGACTGACAAAGGGGATGGTGGTCCATATTACCTAGATCAGATTAAAACAGTCTCAAGACGTCCTCTAAATTGTGGCTTCCAGAGTGCGCTGACTCTTTCCCCTAGTATAATTTCAACTTAGGTCTGTTCTTTTTTTCTCTTTCTTTCTTTCTTTCTTTCTTTCTTTCTTTCTTTCTTTCTTTCTTTTCTTCTTTCCTTTCCTTCCTTCCTTCCTTCTTTCCTTCCTTCCTTCCTCTTTCCTTCCTTCCTCTTTCCTTCCTTCCTTCTTGTTTATCTGATTTTCTCTGTGTAATCATGGCTGTCCTGGAACTTTCTCTATAAACCAGACTGGCCAAAAACTCAGAGATTCATCTGCCTCTGCCTCCAGAATACTGGGATTAAAGGCATGCACCACCATGCCCGCAAACTTCAGCTGTTTCTTAAACTTCTTTATATATTCTTGCATCTTATACACATACTTACTTATAACAGATTGAATTCTAGGTAAGCTGTGCTTCTGGGTAAAGCACAGTCTTTTCCTAGAAGTATCCATTCTAGGGAGAGCACAAAGGAGACATGGACAGTGAGAAGAGAAATTTAAGCCCTGTGCCTACCAGGATCTAGGTTGCTGCATCTCGACTTGTCCAGTCTGCTTTGCCTCCTTGATTGTTCTGCTTACATTCTTGAGTACTTGACCAATTACTGCATCCTATCAGAATTCTTCCCTTTGGAGAAGAAGGATCAAATAAAGAAATGAATGAAAAATGGACAGAAAGTAGGAAGGAAGGAAGGAAGGAAGGAAGGAAGGAAGGAAGGCAGGAAGAAAGGGAGGAAGGGAGGAAGGAAGGATGAGACTGCTGGTAAGGTCAAGACCAGAGAAAACCAAAGATCCTCTCCACTTAATAAGAAAAACCGGTGAGGTAAATGCGAGTAGGAGTCAGGAGGCCGGAACTAGATAGGGTAATATAACCTGATTTCTTAGCACTGATACCTGGACCTCCATTCAGGCAAATCAAATTATCCTTTGGGCATAAGGTCCAAAATTCACTCACTCTCTCTCCCAAACTCTGTGTGTGTGTGTGTGCGTGTGTGTGTGTGTCTGTGTGAGTGGGATGGTATGTTTTGAGGTTGTAGTGGTGTGTGTGGTATGTAAGCTCCTAGTATGATTTCGTGAGGTATCCAGGGAGGAGAACCTCCACACCAGATGATCTAATGTAGGGATGTGTGTGTGTGTGCGCTCCCGAGCGAAGGTGTCTTTGCACACTTGTAGTGGATGCCAAAGGACAGCTTTAGTGTGTTTCCTCAGGTGCTGTCTAATTTTTTTCTCAGACAGAGTCTTTCATTGGCCTGAAGCTCACAAAATAGGGTAAGCTGTCTGACCAGTAAACCGTAGGAACATTATGTCTCCACAGATTTTGCGGGGATTCCACAACTGGAGTTTTATGTAGATTCTGGGGATTGCAAAGAAAGCATCTTGTTAACTGAGATATCCTTTCAGATCTGACAATGAAGTTTTGTTTTTTTCTCTTTTTTTATATTTTATTTATTATGTATACAATATTCTGTCTGTGTGTATTCTGCAGACCAGAAGAGGGCACCAGACCCCATTACAGATGGTTGTGAGCCACCACGTGGTTGCCGGAAATTGAACTCAGGACCTTTGGAAGAGCAGGCAATGCTCTTAACCACTGAGCCATCTCTCCAGCCCCCTGACAATGAAGTTTTGAATTGGGATACAAGATAATCAGAAATATAGTTTTTAAAAAAGTAAATGTATTTTAAAAAAAAAGATGTGGGTATATTCTGAATACATTGACTAAGACCCTGAGAGATAAGTGTTTCCCAAATCAGCTAGGACTCCAACAGACCAAGGTATTATTCCTCCAAAACCCAACTTGGTGAGCCAAAGAGTTTAAAACTTACAGCTAACAGAGGAGGGATTACTTACAGGAGCAAAGCAGCGACTGACTGTGGCGTGGAAGAAGGAGTCCTTCTCTGTAGCTGGATAGATGGAAGTGCCTGCCCTGTCAGTCGACCTTCTACACTCTCGGTACTCTAGAGTCTCCAGAGGCTAAGGAACCACATGTAACTGGGACAGAATCTCACACAGCTGAAAAGGACATGCCTCAAAGAGAGGCTGGAATCACAGGTGAGAGTCTAATGACACCTGCCCAATGCCCAACACCCTTGCATAAAGAGACTTCAGTAGGCAGATGGAGGTAGGGTATATAACAAGGAAGGTGAGAGAGCCATGGAAAGCAAGCCAGTAAGCAGCATTCCCGCCATGACCTCTGTATGCTGGTATATTTGTGTTTAAATGAATAAAGCTTGCCTGAAGATCAGCGGGCAAAGCAGCCCCACTCGTCAGCTACACAGGAATGGGGAGGGGGGGTGGCAGACACCTTTAATCCCAAGACTAGGGAGACACAGGCAGGCAAATCTCGGTGATTTCAAGGCTGTCCTGGGCTATACAAGATTGATCTAGAAACAGATCCAGATGGTGGTGGTTTATACCTTTCATCTCAGTGTTTGGGTGTCATACACTTTAAATCCCAGCACTAGGGATTGTAGACAGGAGCAATATGCTGGGAAGAGAGAGGAATATAAAGGGGAAGAGACAGGAACTCACTGGAGTGTGGAGACTGAGGGATCGTGGAGTCAGGATCTCACCCTTTGCGTCTGAACACTTGGTAGAGGTAAAAGGTCTCTCCAGTGTTTGCTGCTTTGCCTTTCTGACCTTCAGCTTGGACCCCAATAACTATATCTGGGTTTGCATTATTCTGCTACACCTCTGCTTTCATTCCTGCTTCAAGATTCCTTCCTTTATTTCCTTACACAATGTACTACATCTGTAAACTTAAATGAACCCTTTCATCTTGACTTTTACCACAGTGATTACAATTTAAACTAAGAAAGCATATTCCCTAGTGGGGGACAAACCAGAAAACCTTAAACATGACATTTGAGCCATCCATAATCTTCAGCGTGACACATACCCTGCATTCAGATCCCCTAACCATTATAAGATCACTTGTTTTTAAGAAAAATTTTTTTAAATTTAGAAATTTGTATTTTACGGAGAAGTTGCAAAAATAGGACAGAATATTCCCAAATGCCCTGCTCCTAGTTGATTCTTTTGGTACTACTTGGAGTGGATGTATCATAATTGTTGAGCCAATCAAGACATTTCTAATTACTAAAACCATGGTTTATTGACATTTCCTTACATTTTACCATTACTCTTTACCATTGTCCATTACAAAATCCTGCGAGGAGCCTAAATCATACAACAGTGGTTTTCATTCCTTTACTGTAAGACCATGTCGTGTGTGTGTGTGTGTAGTTTGGGCTGAGGAATCATTTCTTAGACTTCTAGGGTAAAATGAAATGTTAGTGTGTTGCATCCTTCCCTCCTGTCTTTATCTCAATGGAGTCACCTTTGGAAAGAGCATGCGCACACTACACCTTGATGAGGCTTCCATAAGAAGTTCTTCTCTGAAGTAGATCACCTCCATCAAGATTGCAGAAAACATCAATTTCTTCATGTTGTATATTGTTCATTTTATAAAAGCTCCCTCCAGAAATGGAAGCCTCACAGACATGGTGGCTGTCCTAGTTATTTGTCGACCTACCACAGTGTCTAGTGAGAGGGAATCCTCTAATGAGAAACTGCCTACATCAGATTAGGCGGTTGGTCTTTGGACACGTGTGTGTGTGTGTGGTTTCCTTGATTATTAACTCACATGAGGTCCTAGTCTGCTGTAGGCAATACCATTCGTAGGGAGGAGGCTCTGGTTTATATAAAAGTACTAGGGAATCATGAGCCTATGACCAAGCTAGAGAAGGGACAAGCAAACAGTGCTCTTTCTTCCAGGCTTCCTTCTTATAGGTTTCTACCTTGAGATCCTGCCCCGATTTACCCAGGGACGAACTGTGACTTGGAAGCCTGTGCCAAATAAACCCTTTCATCTCTAAGCTGATTTTGTGTTGGAGTGTTTTAGAACAGCACCAGAAACTACTACTGTGGACCACCCTATTGGCAGGCACGTGCAATGAAAGGCACATTCCAGACTAGTATGGGCTACATAATGAAACACTGAATTAAAAAGTAAAACCCAAACCATAGGGATAAGGACAAAATGAAAGTGTAAATCCACACTTAGGAATACAGGTCGCTGAACAACAGTATTCTTCTCTGTCATGGTATGCCAATGCCTGTTTCTAATGTTCATTCTCTCCTCTCAGAACCATTGAAGTCCTCCTGTCTCTTTGGCTTTCTCTAATACTACTGCATGTATGAGATGGATTGATCTACCATGCCTTCTTTTAAAGGGACAATGGAATGATTTTTCTTGTGTGTGGAAAGAGTGAGATAGGACGAAACCTCATTTGTATACATGGATAGCTGGAAATCACAAGACCACGTATTGAAAACATGGTCATTCCTCTCCATACACTTGAGATGCTAGCATATTAGGCACGACATGTTTTATTCAAAAAGTTTTGACTTTCTCATCAGTGACCTTGGACCCTAGAAGTGAGTGGTGGCGTTTTCGATTGATATGGTAGAATTAACCAGACCAGCTCAAAACAACAAATATAACTTAATAATTGAAAACAGGGAAACTCACAGGACCTTGGTAAATGTTCAGATGTCCAAAATGGGATTGGTGAACACATTTCGAAGAGAGCAAGGGCACCTGGATTCCCAGATTTTCTTTCCTACCCCCGGATGCCACACTCTAGCCAAATGTGATTGGCTGAGCTTCCCCATCATCTCCCCCTTTTGTCTAAACAAGATCAAATCATACCCACTACAACTATATACAATAGGAACAGATATCAAATATGAAATTACAAGCAACAAACAATATTAAGAAACACATAACAAAAGTTTTACTAAGCATTTTATTTCAGGAGTCTAAATAACTTATTGAAATTAAGTTTAGCTAAATCATAAGGAGGGTAACTACAATTCTCTATTCTTAAACTCCATCAAAATTCTGAAAAGGGAAGTAATATTATATGAGCAACCAGGAAGTACAAACGAGAAACTTACAAAATGTGCCAAATGATAGAGACAACTGACTCCTGGGCAATCACCCAAAGTCTCCTTTGCAATGTTGAGTCAACCAACTTTGGCTAAGGCCTAACGTAACTGACATACCATTTTCAAAGGCAAGAAACTTTTCAGAACTATCTTACCCTGTCTTGGCAGGATATGACAATCCTGTTTTTATCCATTTATGGATACTCTGTAGCTCTGTCAGTGGTCAAGGTGTGGGCTTTTCTTTGCCCAAAAGCCAGTTCTGCCAAGAAGTAGACAAGCTCCAAGTGGAGTGTCTATGGTGCTCAACATTCTCTAGGGAGTAGAACGGTGTTGCCAGGAGAGATTGTGTCTCACTACCACAGAACTGTAGGTTAGATTAAAGGCCATTTTCTACAGCTCTTTGAAGAGGTTGAAGATTCTACTATCTATACTAAATATAATCTGTATGTATCTAAAGAACCTGATTAGCCTAAATATAAATAGGGTAAACTTAGATGACTATTTATCTATAATTCTCGATGCCTATCTAACTTAAAGACTAAGAAAATTAACAACTGTCTAATCAATGAGGACAATGACCTCGAAATGTAAACAGTATATATCATTACATAAACACTATGTAAGTAACTTAATCAGAGGTAGAAATGTATATATATATCTACCATGTTGCAATGTACATCAATACAATATATATATATATATATATATATATATATATATATACATAAAAATGATTTAAACAGAGTTAGCAGACTCACATACAATATTCAATATAATTTAACTTTGTATCAATATATAAGAATCATTACCAATATAACTTTCTAAAAACAATAACTCACAAATACCAATCTATTATCCCATCACAAATTTACCCTCTCTTTTTTCAAGAATACCCATGAGCCTATGAAATACTTCCGCCATCCCTCAACCATATACCAATTATAACCAACCCCCAAAGGATGTTTCTAAACCTGAAGGCAAATTCTGCTAGGAGAGGGGACGTTATCCTCTAAAATTGCTGTCATGGAGGTGACGTTCTTCTTAGGGGGTTCTGTGGTAAAATTCCAAGATTAATATTTGATCTGGGAAAATTGCAAATAGTGAGTGTTTTGAGGAGGTCTGGCCAGGGTGTTATAAAAGATGTGCACCATTAGGAACCGTCTTGTTTGGTTGGTACCAAAAATCATGTCTTGTAGTAGCACTATCAACATGATGAAGTCAAATTAGCCAAGTGGAGTTAATATGTGGGGCCCCATCTTCTTCTTGGAAACTTCAAAGATCACTGCAGGAAAATACATTATTTCTTCTGGGAAACTAAGCATTATATATAAAGACATATACAGACATATATATTCAATGAAAGGTATGATAAAGACAGAAACAGATATGAGGAAAGGCAAACAAAGTTTATAAATTATTATTATTATTATTATTATTATTATTATTATGTCCCATATCATAGCTCTTGACATGAGAAAGAAGCTCTGGGATATCTCTTATGAACAGGCTTGGAATTGGAGAGGGACTGAGCCAGAGTCCAACTCCAAAACCAGCTCTCTATATTTATAAATAAATGCACATTAACACATATTTAAAAATATGTTTATTATAATTTATTTACTGAACCTATTCAGTTTTCTTGCTGATCCTTATTGGGTTGTATATAGTTTCCATCTGTCAGTATTCAAATATCCAGGGTCCCTTGAATTCTTTGAAGATGAGTGTTTTCCTGGGGAGATAAGCAGAGAAACCTGGCCCCATCCTATGTGTTGTTCTTACCATCAGTATGATTATCATCATTGTGGATGAGCTGTCATTTCTTCTTTCTAAGAGATCCCTCCTCTTCAAACTGAAACTTTATTAATTTTGATGGTATCCACAATTTTTCTTCTCCAGTGGAAACAAGAACAAAACCACTTCCCCAACGCAGCACATATCCTGGCATCCATTGCAAGGTCAACACATTTTTTTAAATAAGCTGGTTGATTTAATTCAGCAGACTTTTCCATTATCCAATGACTTTCTGCAGCCATTGTCCCCTTTTGATGAGCATTGAGAAAACTCAAGGTTAATAAAGCATTATCAGTGAGCAGAGCTGGGAGCTGGGAGCCAATGGCGGGGTGCTCAGAACAAGTGAGGTCCAGACCTGGGGCACTAGCCCAGGACATAGAACCAAGTGAGGCCACTGGTGCAGGCACAAGCTCCTTGCTCTCAGGTCCCCTCACTCTGGGCAGGGATGTGGGAGAAAGCTGCCTGCAGCAAGGGCATGAGATGGTGCAGATATCAATGAACAAATCCCTGTGGTGTGGTCTCAACTGGCCAGAGCCTTAAAGGGCTCTAAAAAGCCCCAGGAAGGGAACCAAGTGATGGTGCGTTCGATCAGCACGCTAGAATTAACCAGACCACCTTAAAACAACAGATAATTTAATAATTGAAAACGGGTAAACTCACACGACCTGGGTAAAGATTCCCATGTCCAAAACAGGGAAAGAGAGACTTGCAAAGAGAGACAAAAAGAGCTAATTCACCTGGATTCCCAGGTTTTCTTCCCTGGCCCCAGGCAGCTGCACTCTAGCTAAATGTGATTGACTAAGCTTCCCCATCCAGAGAGCAACTTCCTCTAAAGGGTGGTGACAGAAAAAGTTAACTCAGACTCTTAGGCATTGAAAACCTTCTTCATGCCTGAAGGTGACATAGATGTTTTCAGAAAGAAAGAAAAGTAAGAGTCCTGAGAACAAGCAGAAATACACAAATATAAAAAATCAGAAATTCTTCAGGCTGAAGAAAAGAATACCAGAAACAACAACATCCTTTGTTGCAAATAAAGACCATCAGAAGGCTTAAATGTCTTCTTAATGCCAAGTTCCCTATTTCCACTTTTTTCCTTTAAAATACACAAAGGGCCTGGCAAGATGGCCCAGTTCCAACAGATGCTTGTGCGGAGCATGATGGCCTGAGTTTGCCGCCCTGGGTACAGTAAAAAGAAAGAAGTGACTCCTAAACGTAGCCTGCTACCTCCACGTGTATATTGTGACACACATGCATAAATACATGCACACAGATGAAACATAAACTATATGTGAATGTTTAAAAAAGCATGATAATATTTTATGTGTGTTTAACACATATTCACGTGGATTATCTATAGGGATTTGTAGAATAAAGAGCACTAGAAAACGGCAAATGTATTTCTATTGTTAAATATTTTACTTTTAAAATATGATCACCTCACAACGCATACTGTACTGAACCTCACCATGTGTCCCCGGCTGGCCTCAAACTCATGTCAAACCCTTTGCTTCCACTTCCTGAGCCCTGGCATTACAGCATGAAGCACGACACTAAACATCAGGATTTACTTTCTGGGGAAAGGGGCCAAAAAGCAATACTGTGTAGACTATAAAATTGTAAGAACATATAATTTATAATCACTAAAACTTATCAGAAAGGCAGAAGAGAAATTAGAGAGCTCTAAAGCTAAAACATTAAAAATAAGAATTAGAGAAACAAAATATGAGGGGGATAAGAGTGCAAATGATAAACAGTAGAACGTCAAAACAGATACATTAGCTATTAATGCATCAAACACTGCAAATAAAGGATATATATTTTCTGAACAGATACAGAAGCAAGAACAGTAATACCTTATCTGTAAGCTAGAGAGTTTAATGAGTGTGTGTGTGAGGGCTGGGAGGATGGCACAGCAGTTAGCATCACTGTCTGCTCTTCCAGAGGACCAGGGTTCAAGTCCTAGCACCCACATGGCAGCTCCCAGCTGGCTGTCACTACAATTCCAGGGGACCTGGCACCCGTACACAGGCGTATATCATGCAGGTCACACACTAACACACGTAAAATAAAAACAAGTAATTCTCTTTAAAGTAGAAGAAAAAGATGCTGGCGACAGTGGTGAATCTATCACTGCCTTTAGAATCATTGACTGCTAGTTGCTGGGAACAGCTTCTGTTCTCAGTTCAGTTTAGTCTACTTAGATTGTTGGTGGGGTTTGCAAGTCTAATGTTTGAGCACTTACCCCCAGCAGGTGGCACTGTTGGAGGACTATGGGGAGCATCCCAGGCCTGTAGCATGAGGGCAGGGCCTTTAAGGCTGTTACACTCACCACTCACTGAATCTGATCTGTAAGCTTTGCATCCTGTCCATTGCCACATGAGGAGTCTCCACCATGTGCCGCAGTCCCGATTAAAAGCACCGTGATGGCATTGTGTGACACTTTTCCTGAGTTGGGAACCCATGTCAGACCAAATTGTGGGTAAGGAGTTTACAGAAACAGGGGTGATTCTAAAGCACTTGCATCACTAAAACCCCACTCTCTCACGGGTGAGGACTCACATAGTCTGCCTCTATCTGAATGTCCAGAGGTGGTGGATGACTCCAAAGTAACATCATTCTCCAGACCCAACAGAGCTGACGGACATAGGACCTCACAGAGACTGTGAGATCACTCACAGGATCTGCAGGAGCTCAAGCCAGATAAAATCCCAACATGGAAGGGTGGAAGTGGCCACAAAGTCCTAGAAGTAGCCAAGTGACTATTTGTGATTGATAGCTGCTTGGAGAGGGAAAATAATTTTCTCAATGAAGTGACACTGAGTATAGCAAACACAGCCCAGAACAGGCCCCATGCCCAGTTGTTTCCAGTATAACTAGGACTCCATGGTTTTGTTTTTGACTTATAAAAGGACTGTTTTGTTTGTTTTAAGCAAGAGAAAGAGCATAAAGTTAAGTTGGGAAAAGTTAGGGAAGGGAAAAAATATGATAAAAATGAATGAAAAATTTAAAAATAAAGAAAAATGAAAAGTAAAATATATATGTTGAGGTGGGGCTGAGAGGATGGCTCTTGCAAGAGACCTAACTTCAGTTCCCATATCCCAAATGATGACTCACAATTGCCTGTTATCTAGTTCCAAGCAATCTGACACCATCTTATGACCTATGTGGGCAAATCCACAAAGACACACGGAGATAAATTATTCCTACACATAAAATTAAAATAAACAAAACCTGAAATAATAAGATACAACTATTGGTTTCGATACTGCTCTTAGTCATAGGACCTGAGTTCAGTTTGCAGAACCTACTAACAGCCATCTGTAATGTGAGGCCACCCTGGGCTATTAAGCCCATGTAAAATAGCAAGACATACACACACTCACACACACACACTCACCCACATAAACACACACATAAACACACACACACACACACACTCACACACATAAACACACACACATTCTGCACATATCTGTACATTTATATATTTACTTCACTATTAGTGTGATTCCATATCACAAGTGTTATTGACATCAACATTGTACACAATAAAAGAAAGGCCCAGAGGCTGAATAAGTAGCCCCCAAGTCACAGAGTAACTAAGATGTTACCCATGATTAAGTCATGCCTCCTAGTCATCCTGATCATTGTGAGCGCAGGAGGCAACCTGGTCAGTCAGTGTGTAACCGTATGAAGGAGGCAGCAGATACAGAAAACTGAGAAACACCCAAGATGGCACATTCACGGCTCATGTCCTAGGGTCTGGCAACTACTCAGTCTCCGCTCTATGATTTGGAAAAGGATCAGAAAATAAAGGCAGGAGATCCCAGGTGGGCATGACACTGGTTCTCAGACTTTATTCACTGGAATGGGTATATGAAAGAGAGATATGAGTGTGTGAGGGGAAAGTATGCAGACATTGTTTGTCTGCCTCCCTAATTTCCTGCAGTGGACCAGAACAAAATCTACCTTTGATTGGAAATGTTGGCCCAGCCTGAAAAGAACAGAAAAGCTTCTCGCCAGTATCTCTGTCGATAAGCAGAAAATGAAAGTGTAAATCCACTCTTAGGAATACAGGTCACTGACCAACAGTATTCTGCTGTTTCATGTTATGCCAATTCCTGTTTCTGATGTTCATTCTCTACTCTCAGAGCCATCGAAATCCTCCCATCTCTTGGGCGTTCTCTAATACTATTGCAGTATGAGATGAGTTGATCTACCAAGACTTCCTTTAAAGGGACCATGGAATTGATTTTTCATGTGTGTGGAAAGAGTGAGAGAGGAGGAAAGCATCAGTTGTATACAGGGATAGCTGAAATTCCCAAGACCACATATTGAACAGATGGCCAATCCCCTCCATGCACTTGAGGTGCTAGTATATCACAACAGACACGTTTTATTTAAAAATCTGTGACTTTCTCATCAGTGACCTTGGAGGCTATTAGAGACTGCTGGTGTATTCGACTGGTATGCTAGGATTAATTAGAGCAGCTCAAAACAGCAGATATAATTTAATAATTGAAAACGGAGAAACTCAACACTACCGGGGTAAAGGTTCCCATGTCCAAAACCAGTCTGTGAACACTATGAACATTGCACTAACAGAGCCATAGAGAGCAAGGGCAGCTGGATTCCCAGGTTTTCTTCCCTGCCCCTAGGCAGCCACACCCGAGTCAAATGTGATTGCTGAGTTTCCCCATCAAGAGACCAACTTCCTGTAAAAGGTGGTGACAGAAAAAGTTTACTCAGTCTCTTAGCCATTGATAACATTCTTCCTGCCTGAATGTGATGTAGATTTTTCAGAAAGAAAAAAAAATAAAGAGTCCTGGGAACAAGGAGAAGTATACAAATATAAACAATCAGAAATTATCCAGGTTGCAGAAAAAGAATACCACAGATAACAACATCTTTTTGTGCAAATTAAGCCCATCAGAAGGCTTGAATGTCATCTTAATACCAAGTTCCCTATTTCCACTTTTTCCTTTAAAATACACACGTGGCCTGGAAAGATGGCCCAGTGCCTACAGATGCTTGTGCCCACCATGATAGCCTCAGTTTTCCTCCCTGTGTACACTGAAGAAAAAACTGACTCCTACAAGTTGCCTGCTACCTCCACTTGTATACAGAGACACACATGCATAAACAAATGTGCACAAAATGTAAAATATATTAAATGCTTAAAAGCAAATAATCATATCTTAGGTATGATTAACATATAAGCACATGAATTAATTACAATGTATTGTAGAATAAAGAGCACTAGAAAATGACAAAAGAATTTCTATTGTTAAAAAGTTTTACTTTTGAAATACGATCTTACCGTGTAACCCATACTGGCCTGAACCTCACTATGTGGCCCCAGCTGGCCTCAAACTCATGTCAAACCCTTGGCTTCCACTTCTTGAGTCCTGGGATTACAGGTGTGAGGCACCACACCTACCATCAGGATTTATTGTCTGGAGAAGGGACAAAAAGCAATACTGTGTAGACTATAAAATAGTAAGGACATATAATTTATAATCTCTAAAACATATCAGAAAGGCTGATGAGAAATTATAGAGTTCTAAAACTAAAACATTAAAAATAAGAATTAGAAAACAAAATATGAGAAGGATAGGAGTGCAAATAATCAAGAATAGAACATCACAATAGATACATTAGCTATTAATGGATCAAACACTACAAATAAAGAATAAATATTTTCTGAACATATACAAAAGCAAGAAGAGTAATACCTTGTCCATAAGCTAGAGAGTTTAAGAAGTGTTTGAGGGTTAGGAGGATAGCTCAACAGTTAGCATCACTGTCTGCTCTTCCAGAGGACCCGGTTTCAATTCCTAGCACCCACATGGCACCTCACAGCTGGATGTCACTACAATTCTATGGGACCCAGCACCCTCACACAGGCCTGTATCATGCAGGCCAAACACACACGTAAAAAAAAATAAGTAGAAGTACTTCTCTTTAAAGTAGAAGAAAAAGATGCTGGCGACAGTGGTGATGCTGTCACTGCCTTTAGAATCATTTACTGCTCATTTACTCAGGGCTGATTGCTGAGAATAGCTGCTGCCCTCAGTTCAGTTTAGTCTACTTAGATTGTTGGGGGGTTTGCAAGTTTGCTGTTTGAGCACTTAGCCCCCATCAGGTGGCACTGTTGGAGGAGTGTGGGGAGCATCCCAGGCCTGTATTATGAGGGCAGGGCCTTTGAAGGCTGTTACACTTACCACTCACTAAATCTGATCTGTAAGCTTTGCATCGTATTCATTGCCACATGAGGAGTCTCCACCATGTGCTGCGGTCCCCATTAAAAGCACTTTGATGGCACTGGTGACACTTTTCCTGGGTAGGGAACCCATGTCAGACCAAATTGTGGGTGAGGACTTTACACAACAGGGGTGATTCTAAAGCACTTGCATCAGTGATAGCCCACTCGGTCACGGGTGATGACTCATGGAGTCTGCATCTATCTGAATCCCCGGAGGTGGTGGATGACTCCAAAGTAACATCGTTCTCCAGACCCAACAGAGCTGATGCACATAGGACCTCACAGAGACTGTGAGATCACTCACAAGATCGGCAGGAGCTCAAGCCAGATAAAATCCCTGCATGGAGGAGGGAAAGTGGCCACAAAGCCCTACACCTAGCCAAGTAGATATATGTGATGGATAGCTGCTTTCTTAATGGAGTGACAATGTGTACAGCAAACACACCCCAGAACAGGCCCCATGTGCAGTAGTTTCCAGTATAAATAGGACTCCATGGTTTTGTTTTTGACATATAAACAGACTGTTTTGTTTTAAGCAAGAGAAAGAGTATGACGTTGAGTAAGGGATACTTAGGGAAGAGAGAAATATGATAAAAATAAATGAAAAATTTAAAAATACGAAAAAATTAAAAGTAAAATATAAATGTTGCGGCTAAGCTGAGGGGATGGCTCTTCCAGAGGCCCTGACTTCAGTCCCCAGACCCCAAATGTTGGCTCACAACTGCCTGTTATTCCATTTCCAAGGGAAATGACACCATCATTTGAGCTCCGTGGGCAAATCAACAGGCACAAACGCAAGTAAAATACCCATACACATGAAATTAAAATAAACAACCTGAAATAATAATAAGATATACCGGTTGTTCTGGATAGTACTCTTAGCCAGAGGACCTGACTTCAGTTTGCAATACCTACTGACAGCCATCTGTAACTGTGAGAGGCCACTCTGGGCTATTTAGCCCATGTTTATTTAGACCATGGTACATAGCAGGATATACATACATACATACATACATACATACATACATACACACAACACATTGTCTACATAGTCTGTACATTTATATATTTCCTTCAACATTATAGTGATTCCATATCACAAGTATTGTTGCCATCCACAACACAATTTTGTGTACCTCCCTACTTTCCTGTGGTGGACCAGGACAAAGTCTACCTGTGCTTAGAAATGTTGGCCCAGCCTGAACAGAACAGAAAAGCTTCTCACCAGGACCTCTGTCGACATCCAGTGGTCAAGGATGTGGGGGCCAGCAATGAAGACAGTAAGGACCATGAACAGAAGAGAAGAGCCACGGCTGTTAGAAGAAGACACCCAGTCACAGTGAGGAGCTGCTCTGATGCGTTTCCCAGCAATTGTTGTCACGTTATCCACAGTGGGCAATATGATGCATAAAACTGATGTCACAAAGCTCCTGAAACCAGAGATGGAGCCATGAATTCATGTGTTCCAGGGAGAGAATAAGTCTCGACCCTTCTAGCCTAGGGAATCATGAGGCTATGACCAAGCTAGAGAAGGGACAAGCTAACAGCGCTCTTCCTTCCAGGCTTCCTTCCTGCAGGTTCCTGCCTTGAGTTCTTGCCCTGATTTCCCCAGGGATGAACTATGACTTGGAAGCTTGTGCCAAATAAACCCTTTCTTCTCAAAGCTGATTTTGTGTTGGAGTGTTCTAGAACAGTCCCAGAAACTGCTACTGTGGCCCACCCTGTTGGCAGGCACAGGCAAGTGAAGGCACATTCCAGACAAGTGTGGGCTACATAATGAAACATTGAATCAAAAACTAAAACCCACACTGTAGTGATAACCACAAAATGAAAGTGTAAATCCACTCTTAGGAATAGAGGTCGCTGAACAACAGTATTCTGCTGTGTCATGGTATGCCAATTCCTGTCTCTGATGTTCATTCTCCTCTCTCATAGTCATTGAAGTCCTCCTGTTGCTTGGGCTTTCTCTAATATTAGTGCAGTATGAGATGAATTGATCTACCTACCATGACTTCCTTTAGAGGGACCATGAAATTGATTTTTCATGTGTGTGGAAAGAGTGAGAGAGGAGAAAACCTCATTTGTATTCATGGATAGCTGGAAATCCCAAGACCACGTATTAAAAAGTTGGGCACTCCCCTCCATACACTTGAGGTGCTAGCATATCAAGCATGACGGGTTTTATTCAAAAAGCTGTGACTTTCTCATCAGTGACCTTGGACCCTAGAAGAGCGTGGTGGCATATTCGACCGGTACGCTAGAATTAAACAGACCAGAATAAAACAACAGATATAATTTAATAATTGAAAACGGGGAAACTCAAACGACCGGGTAAAGGTTCCTATGTCCAAAACAGGTCTGGAGAACACAGCAAGAAGAGTGCAAAAGAGAGCAAGAACAGCTAGATTCCTAGGTTTTCTTCCCTGGCCCTAGGCAGCCACACCCTAGTCAAATGTGATTGGCTGAGTTTCCCCATTAAGAGAGCAACTTCCTGTAAAAGGTGGTGACAGAAAAAGTTTACTCAGTCTCTTATTCATTGAAAATATTCTTCATGCCTGAAGGTGACAGAGATGTTTTCAGAAAGAAAGAAAAGTAAGAGTCCTGGGAACAAGCACAAATACACAAATATAAACAATAAGAAATTCTTCAAGTTAAAGAAAAAGTATACCAGAAACAAGAAAATCCTTTGGTGCAAATAAAGACCATCAGAAGGCTTGAATGTCATCTTAATACCAAGTTCCCTATTTCCAATTTTTTCCTTTAAAATACACAAGGGCCTCGAAGATGGCCAAGTGCCTACAGATGCTTGAGTCCACCATGATGGCCTGAGTTTGCCTCCGTGGGTACACTGAAAAGGGAGAACTGACTCCTAAAACTTGCCTGCTTCCTCCACGTGTATATTGTGACACACATGCATAAATACATGTGCACAAAATGTAAAATATATGTGAATGTTTAAAAGCAAGTTTTGATATTTTAGGTATGTATGACACATATGCACATGAATTATCTATAGTGTATTGTTGAATAGAGAGCACTAGAAAATGCCAAATATAATTTCTATTGTTAAAAAGTTTTACTTTTTTTTTCGAGGCAGGGTTTCTCTGTGGTTTTGGAGCCTGTCCTGGAACTAGTTCTTGTAGACCAGGCTGGTCTCGAACTCACAGAGATCCACCTGCCTCTGTCTCCCAAGTGCTGGGATTAAAGGCGTGTGCCACCACTGCCCGGCAAAAAGTTTTACTTTTGAAATATGATCTCACCCTGTATCCCATACTGGACTGAACCTCACTATGTGGCCCCGGCTTGCCTCAAATTTATATGAAACCCTCTTGAGTCCTGGGATTACAGGGGTGAGGCACCAAACCTACCAACAGGATTTACTTTCTGGATAAAGGGATCAAAAAGCAACACTGTGTACACTATAAAAGAGTAAGGACATATAATTTATAATCTCTAAAACATATCAGAAAGGCTGATGAGAAATGAGAGTGTTCTAAAGCTAATACATTAAAAATAAGAATTAAAGAAACAATATATCAGTGACATAAGAATGCAAATGATAAACAGTAGAAAGTGACATCAGATAAATTAGCTATTAATGGAACAAACACTACCAATAAACACTAAATATTTTCCAAACAGCTATAAAAGCAAGAACAATAATGCCTTATCTGTAAGATAGAGAGTTTAATAAGTGTGTTTGAGGGCTGGGAGGGTGGCTCAACAGTTAGCATCACTGTCTAATATTCCAGGGGACCAGGTTCAATTCCCAGCACCCATATGGCAGCTCGCAACTGGCAGTCACATGAGGAGTCTCCACCATGTACCATGGTCACCATTAACAGCACCGTCGTGGCATTGTGTGACATTATTACTGGGTAGGGAACCCAGGCCAAACCAAACTGTGAATGAAGAGTTTACACAAACAAGGGTGACTCTAAAGCACTTGCATCACTAAAAGCCCACTCCGTCACAGGTGATGACTCACGAAGTCTGCATCTATCTGAATCTCCGGAGGTGGTGGATGACTCCAAAGGAACATCGTTCTCCAGACCCAACAGATGCACATAGGACCTCACAGAGACTGTGAGATCACTCACGAGATCTGTAGGAGCTCAAGCCAGATAAAATCCCAGCATGGAGGAGGGGAAGTGGCCACAAAGCCAGACACCTAGCAAGTAGCTGTTTGTGATGGATAGCTGCTTTCTCACTTTAGTGACACTGGGTATGGCAAAGAAACCCGAGAACAGGCCACATGCACAGTAGTTTCCAGTATAAATAGGACTCCATGGTTTTGTTGTTGACTTATAAAAGGACTGTTTTGTTTGTTTTAAGCAAGAGAAAGAGCATAATGTTAAGTTGGGAGGAGTTGGGGAAGGGGGAAAATATGGCAAAAATAAATGTGAAATTTAGAAATAAAGAAAATTAAAAGTAAAATATTTATGATGATGAGGCGCTGAGGAGATGGCTTTTGAAGAGGACCTGACTTCAGTCCCAAGACCCCAAATAGTGGCTCACAACTGCATGTTATTCCAGTTCCATGGGATATGACAGCGTCTTATGACCTCAGTGGGCAAATCCACAGACATCCATGCATGGAAAATATCCATACACATAAAATTAAAATAAACAAAAGCTGAAATAATAATAAGATATATCTTTTGATCTGGATAGTGCTCTTAGCCAGAGGACCGGAGTTCAGTTTGCAGAAACTACTAACACCCATCTGTGACTGTGAGGCCACCCGGGGCTATTCAACCCATGTTACATAGCAAGACATACACACACACACACACACACACACACACACACACACACACACACGTTCTCCACATAGTCTGTACATTTATATATTTACTTCACCATTAGAGTGACTCCATATCATAAGTATTGTTGCCATCCACGTTGTACACAAAAAGCAAACAGCCCAGAGAGGCTAAATAAGTAGCTCCCAAGTCACAGAGCAACTAAGATGTTACCCATGATTAAGTCATGCCTCCTACTCATCCTGATTATGGTGAGGTCAGGAAGCAACATGGGCCTTCACTATGTAACCATATGAAGGAGGCAGTAGATACAGGAAACTGAGAAACACCCAAAATGGCACATTCAGAGCTCATTTCCTAGACTCTGGAAACTACAAACTCTCAGCTCTATGATTTGGAAAAGGATCAGAAAATAAAGGCAGGGTATCCCAGGTGGGCCAGATACTGGTTCTCAGACTTTATTCACTGGAAGGGGTATATGAAAGAGAGAGATGAGTGTGTGAGGGGAAAGTACGGGGACACTTGTTTGTCTGCCTCCCTAATTTCCTGCCGTGGACCAGAACAAAATCTACCTGTGATTGGGAATGTTGGCCCAGCCAGAAAAGAACAGAAAAGCTTTTCACCAGTATCTCTGTGGACATCTAGTGGTTGTAGATGTGAATGACACCTCATACAAAATGTTCCTGTGGGTCCCAACAGTGAGGATAGGAAGGACTATGACCAGAAGGGGAGAAGAGCCAGGGCTGTGAGAACAAGACACAGCCAGTCACTGGGAGGAGCTGCTCTGATGCGTTTCCTGGCAACTGTTGTCACGTTATCCACAATGGGCACTATGTTGCAGAAAACTGATGTCACAAAGCTACTGAAACTAGAGCTGGAGCCATGAATTCATGTATTCCAGGTAGAGACCAAGTCTCCACCCATCTAGCCTTGGTCTTGCAGAGATAGGAACCACAGAAAGGGCCTTAGCCCTGTTGTTCCTGCTTTCTATTCTGGAGGGCTTCCGGGCTCGAGATGGGCACCCCTGGGAGTCAGAGAATCTTACAGGACCAGTAGGGACCATCTCCTTTCTTTGGACAACATGGACAGGTAGTGCAACCTGCTGCTCTCCCCTCTGTTCAGCATTCCTGGGGCCTTTCTCAGGCCTGACTAACCCCTCATTCTTACATTCCAGGATTAAGGTCATAGGATTCTGCCTCCTCCCCAGGCTGAAGCCGTCCATCTACTACTGGAGTCGGCTTCAGTGCCCTTCCCGACCACGGCCAGACCAACATGTTCTGTCCAAATGGTCCTAGGTAGGCTGTGTTGCCCACTCTTGCTTAAAATGCTTTTGTTGGTCAGGCCTGAAACATGAGCAAGAAAGTAACTTCCAGATGGCTAGACTCACCCTGACTGGTGTACAGATTCATCATCTTCTGTTTCCACTCAGCATGATTCTGGGAAGCCTGTGCTGGCTGTCGCTGGCTTCTTTCTTCTCTGAGAGCTGGTGCACTGCCCCAAATGAGCTGAGGAATAACCAAGATCTGAGCCAGATGTCTGGACACCAGACTGTCTCTATTGTGCTGAAGGAAAGTGACTAAAAAGACCTAGGATTTGAGTATGATGGCAGTTGACTGTAAAGCTATTAGGCATAACGTGAGCTCTGGGAGGACCAACAGACCACAAAAGACATGCCATAGAACAATGGGTAGGCAGCCTAGGGTCCTAAGTGACATAAAGTTAATGTGGTGGCCTACCTGGGGTCAGGAGAGTAGAAAAATGCCAGTGGGAGACTAGGGATGGCCCAGCTCAGGTCCTTCCAAACAGGAAGGGTTTGGAATGGGTGCGGTGGTCCATAATAGCTGGATCAGATTAAAATAGTCTCAAGACTTCCTCTGCAGGGTGGCATGCAGAGTGTTCTAACCACATCCCCTAATAAACTTTCAACTTGGCTTTGTTCTCTCTCTCTCTCTCTCTCTCTCTCTCTCTCTCTCTCTCTCTCTTTCTCTTTGTCTCTCTCTCCCTTACTTCCTTTCGTCATTTTTTTGATTTCCACCTGCCTTCTTTTTTTCTGAGTTTCTCTGTGTAGCCCTTAATATCCTGAACCATTCTCTATAAACCAGACTGGCCTAGAACTCAGAGATTCATGTGTCTCTGCCTTCAGAGTGCTAGGATTAATGGCATGCACCACCATAACTGACAAATTTCAGCTGTTTCTTAAACTTCTTTACATATTCTTGCATCTTATACACCTACTTACTTATAACAGATTGAATTTTAAATAAGCTGGACTTCACAGAAAAGCACAACATTTTTCTAGAAGTATCCATCCTTGGGGGAGCAGAACGGAGAGAAGGACAGTAAGAAGAGAAATTTAGGCCATGTGCACACTAGAATCTAGGATGCTGCATCTCAACTTGGCCAGTTTGCTTTGCCTCCTTCATTGCTGTGCTTACACTCTTGAGTACTTGACCAACTACTGCATCCTATCGGAATTCTTCTCTTTTGAGAACAAGAAGGATCAAATGAACAAATGAATGAAAGAGAGACACAGAAAGATGAAAGGAAGAAAGAGAGAAAGGAAGGAAGAGACTGCTGGTAAGGTCAAGAGCAGAGAAAAAGAGAGATCCTCTCTACTTAGTAAGAAAACCGGCAAGGAAACTGGAAGTAGGAGTCAAGAGGCCGGAATTAGGTTGAGCAGTGTCACCTGATTTCTTAGCACTGATACCTGGACCTCCTTTCAGGCTAATCAAATTAGACCTTGGGCATAAGGTACATAATTCATTCTCTCTCTCTCTCTCTCTCTCTCTCTCTCTCTCTCTCTCTCTCTCTCTCTCTTCCATCCTCTGCATGCTGGGGGGAGGTTGTTGTGAGGTTGCAGTGATGTGTGGGATATGTAAGCTCCTAGTATGATTTCACAGCGTATCCAGGGAAGAGAATAACCACACCGGGTGATCAAATATAGGTGTGTGGGTGGCAGTGGTGTGCGTGGGTGGGTGTGGGTTTTCTGTGCACAGTTCTGGTAGATGCATAAGAACAGCTATGGGTGTGTTTTTGCAGGTGCTATCTATTTTTTTCTGAGACAGGGTCTTTATTGGCCTGAAGCTGACAAAATGGGGTAAGTGGTCTGACTGGTAAACCCAAGGAACATTATGACTTCACAGTTTTGTGCTGGATTTTAAGTACAGACTACCAGAACTGGAGATTTTACTAAGATTCTGGGGGTGGAATTTGTGTCCTCGTGCTTGCAAAGAGAGCACCTTGCTAACTGAGCTATCCTTCTAATGCTAGGATGAAGTTTTATTTGGGATACAAGATAATCAGACATGTAGTTTTTAAAAAAGTGTATGTACTAAAAAAAAGTGGCTATATTCTGAAAACTTTAAATTAGACCCTGAGAGTTAAGTGTTTCCCAAATCAGCTAGGCCTCCAGCAGACCAAGGTATTATTCCACCAAAACCCAACTTGTTGAGCCAGAGTTTAAAACTTACAGCTAATTGATGAGGGATTACTTACAGGTGCAGAGCAGCGACTGACTGTAGCATGGAAGGATTCCTTCTCCATAGCTGGATAGATGGAAGTGCCACCCTGTCAGTGGACCTCCCCCACTCTCGGTACTCTAGAGTCTCCAGAGGCTACAGAACCACATGTAACTGGGACAGAATCTCACACAGCTGAAAAGGAAAAGCCTCAAGAGAGACTGGAATCTCACGTGAGAGTCTAATAACACCTGCCCTAAGTCTTCTATAAAGAAACTTCAGCAGGAAGGTGGTGGTCGCATGTATAACAGGGAAGCTGAGTAAGCCATGCAAAGCAAGGGAGTAAGCAGCATTTCCGCCATGGCCTCTGTATACTGGTATATTTGTGTTTAAATGAATAAAGCTTGCCTGAAGATCAGTGGGCAAAGCAGCCACACTCCTCAGCTATACAGGACAGGGTGGGGAGTGGGGTGGCACACACCTATCATCCTAGAACTGGAAGACAGAGGCAGGCAAATTTCTGTGTGTTCCAGGCTATCCTGAAATATAAAAGATTAGTACAGAAACATATACAGGTGGTGTTGGTTTACACCTTTAATCTCAGTGTTTGGGAGTCACACACTTTTAATCCCAGCACTAGAGAGTTGGAGACAGGAGCAATATGCTGAGCAGAGGGATGAATATAAAAGAGAAGAGACGGGAACTCACTGGAGTATGGAGTGTGAGGATTCGTGGTGACAAGACCTTGCCCTTTGAGTCTGAACACAAGGTAGAGTAAAAGGTCTCTCTAGTGGTTTGCTGCTTTGCTTTTCTGGTCTTCAGCTTGGACCCCAATACTTATCTCTGGGTTTGTATAATTCTGCTACACCTCTGCTTTGATTCCTGCTTTGAGATTCCTTCCTTGAGTTCCTTTCACAAAGGACTACAACTGTAAACTTAAATAAATCTTTTCAACTTGACTTTGAACACAGTGATTACAATTTAAAAATAAGACAGCATATTCCCAAGTGGGGGATAAACCAGACACCTTAAACCTCACATTTGAGCCATCCATAATCTTCAGTGTGTCACATACCCTGCATTCAGAGCCTCTAACCACCATAAGGCCACTTCCTTTTAAGAATTTTTTTTTAATTTTAGAGATTTATATTTTACGGAAAAGTTGAAAAAAAAGACAGAATATTCACAAATGCCATGCAGCTGGTTGATTCTTTTGTTACTACTTTGAGTAGATGTGTCAAAACTGAGCCAATCAGGGCAATCCTAATTACTGAATCCATGGTTTATTGAGATTTCCTTACCTTTTACCATTACTCTTTACCATTGTCCATTACAAAATCCCGCGAGGAGCCTAATTCATACAACAGTGGTTCACATGGCTTTCCTGTCAGACCATGTCGTGTGTGTGTGTGTGTGTGTGTGTGTGTGTGTGTGTGTGTGTGTGTTTGTGTGTGTGTGGTTTGTTCTGAGGAATCATTTCTTAGATTTCTAGGGTAAAATGAAACGTTAGTGTGTTGCATCCTTCCCTCCTGTCTTTACCTCAGTGGAGTCACATTTGGGAAGAGCATGTGTACAATAAACCTTGATGAGGCTTCCATAAGAAGTTCTTCTCTGAAGTAGATCACCTCCATCAAGGTTGCAGAGAACATCAAGTTCTTCATGTTGTATATTGCTCATTTTATAAAAGCTCCCTCCAGAAATGGAAGCCTCACAGACATGGTGGCTGTCCTAGTTTTATTGTCGACCTAACACAGTGTCAGCTGTGAGGGAAGCGTCTACTGAGAAACTGCCTACAGCAGATTAGGAGGTTGGTCTTTGGACACATCTGTGTGTGGTTTCCTTGATTATTAACTCACATAAGAGATCCCGATCTGCTGTAGACAATACCATTCTTAGGCAGGAGGCTCTGGGTTAGATAAAAGTACCAGGGAAGCATGAGCCTATGACCAAGCTAGAGAAAAGACTAGCAAACAGCGCTCGTCCTTCTAGGCTTCCCTCCTCCAGGTTCCTGCCTTGAGTTCCTGCCCCCATTTCCACAGTGATGAACTGTGACTTGGAAGCCTGTGCCAAATAAACCCTTTCTTTTCTAAGCTGATTTTGTGTTGGAGTGTTTTATAACAGCGCCAGAAACTGCTACTGTGGCCCACCCTGTTGGTAGGCACGGGCAAGGGAAGGCACATTCCGGACTAGTCTGGGCTACATACTGAAACTCGGAATCAAAAACTAAAACCAAAACCGTATTGATAAACACAAAATGAAAGTGTAAATCTACTCTTAGGAATACAGGTCGCTGAACAACAGTATTCTGCTGTGTCATGGTATGCCAATGCCTGTCTCTAATGTTCATTCTCTCCTCTCAGAGCCATCGAAGTCCTCCCGTCTCTTGGGCTTTCTCTAATACTACTGCAGGTATGAGAGGAATTGATCTACCATGACTTCATTTAAAGGTACCATGGAATTGATTTTTCATGTGAGTGGAAAGAGTGAGTGAAAAAAGCCTCATTTGTATACGTGGATACCCGGAAATCCCAAGACCACGTATTGAAAAGATGGCCACTCCCCTCCATCCACTTGAGGTGCTAGCACATCTAGTATGATGTGTTTTATTCAAAAAGCTGTGACTTTCTCATCAGTGACCTTGGGCCCTAGAAGAGAGTGAGGGTGTATTTTACCAATAAGCTAGAATTAAGCAGAAGAGCTGAAAAAAACTGATATAATTTAATAATTGAAAAGGAGAAGCTCACACGACCGGATAAAGATTCCCTTGTCCAAAACCAGGCTGGCTAATGCAGCAAGAAGAGTGCAAAAGAGAGCAAGGGCAGCTGGATTCCCAGGTTTTCTTCCTTCGCCCCAGTAAGCCACAACCTAGCCAAAAGATATTGGCCGAGCTTCCCTATCAAGATAGCAACTTCCTCTGAAAGGTGGTGACAGAAAAAGTTAACTCAGTCTCTTATCCATTGATAACATTCTCCATGCCTGAAGGTGACAGAGATGTTTTCAGAAAGAAAGAAAAGTAAGAGTCCTGGGAACCAGAGGAATACACAAATATAAACAATCAGAAATTCTTCTGGTTGAAGAAAAAGACCAGAAACAAAAATATCCTTTGGTGCAAATAAAGACCATCAGAAGGCTTGAATGTCATCTTAATACCAAGTTCCCTATTTCCAGGTTTTTCTTTACAATACACACAGTGCCGGACAAGATGTCCCAGTGCCTACACATGCTTGTGTCAAGCACATTGTCCTGAGTTTGACTCCATGGGTACAGTGAATAGAAAGAAGTGACTCTTAAAAGTAGCCTGCTACCTCCAGGTGTATATTGTGACAGGCATAAATACATGTGCACAAAATGTAAAATATATGTGAATGCTAAAAAGCAAATAATGATAATTTAGGTATGTTTAACATATATGCACATGAATTAACCACAGTGTATTGTAGAATAAAGAGCACTAGAAAATGGCAAATGAATTTCTATTGTTAAAAAGTTTCACTTTTGAAATATGGCCTCACCCTGTAAACTATAATAAACTGAATCTCACCATGTGACCCTCCTGGCATCAAAATCATGTCAAACCCTTTGCTTCCACTTCTTGAGCCCTGGGATTACAGGTATGGGGCACCACACTAATATCAGGATTTACTTTCTGGATAAAGGGGGCAAAAAGCAATATTGTGTACACTATAAAATAGTAAGGACATGTAATTTATAATCACTAAGGCATATCAGAAAGGCTGATGAGAAATTAGAGAGCTCTATAGCTAAAATATTAAAAATAAAAATTAGAGAAACAAAATATGTGGGGGATAAGAGTGCAAATGATAAAGAGTAGAACGTCACAACAGATACGTTAGCTATTAATGCATAAAACACTGCAAATATAGGAGAAATATTTTCTGAACAGTTACAAAAGCAAGAACAGTAATACCTTATCAGTAAGCTACATAATTAAAGAAGTGTGTTTGAGGGCTGGGAGGATGGCTCATCAGTCAGCATCACTGACTGCTGTTCCAGAGGACCAGGGTTAAATTCCCAGCACCCACATGGCAGCTCACAGCTGGCAGTCACTACAATTTCAGGGGACCTGGCACCCTCACATACACCTATATCATGCAGATCAAACATTCACGCACGTAAATTAAAAATAAGTAATTCTCTTTAAAATAGATGAAAAAGATGCTGGCGACAGTGGTGAAGCTGTCGCTGCCTTTAGAATCATTTACTGCTGATTTACTTTGGGCTGGTTGCTGGGAATAGCTGCTAACTTCAGTTCAGTTTAGTCTACTTAGATTGTAGGTGGGGTTTGCATGTTTGCAGTTTGAGCACTTAGCCCTCATCAGGTGGCACTATTGGAGGAGTGTGGGGAGCATCCCAGGCCTGTAGCATGAGGGCAGGGCCTTTGAGGCTTTTACACTTAGCACTCACTGAATCTGATCTATAAGCTTTGCATCCTGTCCATTGCCACATGAGGAGTCTCCACCACGTGCCGCGGTCCCCATTTACAGCACCGTGATGGCATTGTGTGACACTCTTCCTGGGTAGGGAACCCATGGCAGACCAAATTGTGGGTAAGGAGTTTACAGAAACAGGGTGATTCTAAAGCACTTGCATCACTAAAAACCCATCTGTCATGGGTGAGGACTCACGGATTCTGCATCTATCTGAATCTCTGAAGGTGGTAGATGACTCCAAACAACAACATTCTCCAGACCCAACAGAACTGATGCACATAGGACCTCACAGAGACTGTGAGATCACTCACAAGATTGGCAGGAGCTCAAGCCAGATAAAATCCCAGCCTGGAGGAGGGGAAGTGGCCACAAAGCCCAACACCTAGCAAGTGGCTGTTTGTGATTGATAGCTGCTTTCTTAATGGAGTGACACTGCATACAGCAAACACACCCCAGAAAAGGCCCCATGCCCAGTAGTTTCCAGTATAAATAGGACTCCATGGTTTTGTATTTGACTTATAAAAAGACTGTGTTTTTTTTGTTGTTTTAAGCAAGAGAAAGAGCATGATGTTGAGTTGGGAGGAGTTGGGGAAGGGAGAAAGTATGATAAAAATAAATTACAAATTTAAAAACAAAGAAAACTTAAAAGTAAAATATATATATTGAGGCAAGGCTGAGGGGATGGCTCTTTCAGAGGACCTGACTTCAGTCCCGAGACCCCAAATGGTAGCTCACAACTGCCTGTTATTCCAGTTCAAGGGATCTGATACCATCTTATGACCTCTGTGGGCAAATACACAGACACACACGCAGGTTAAATAACCATACAAATAAAATTAAAATAAACAAAACCTGAAATAATAATAACATACATACTTTGATCTGGATATTGCTCTTAACCAGTGGACCTGAGTTCAGGTTGCAGTACTTACTAACAGCAATCTAGAACTGTGCGGCTTCCCGGGTTATTTCGCCCATGTTTATGTAGCCCATGTTACATAGCAAGACATACATACACACACACACACACACACACACTCACACCACACACGTTCTCCACATAGTTTGTACATTTATATATTTACTTCACCATTAGAGTGACTCCATATCATATGTATTGTTGCCATCCATATAGTACACAAGAAACAAAATGCCCAGAGAGGATGAATAAGTAGCTCCCAAGTCACAGAGCAACTAAGATGTTACCCATGTTTAAGTCATGCCTCCTAGTCATCCTGATCATTGTGAGGTCAGGAGGCAACATGGACCCTCAGTATGTAACCATATGAAGGAGGCAGTAGATACAGGAAACTGAGAAACACCCAAGATGGCAAGTTCATGCCTCATTTCCTAGACTCTGGCAATTACTCGCTCTCAGCTCTATGATTTGGAAAAGCATCAGAAAGTAAAGCCGAGGACCCTGGTGGGCCAGATACTGGTTCTCAGACTTTATTCACTGGAAGACTTATATGAAAGAGAGAGATGAGTGTGTGAGGAGAAAGTACGCAGACACTTGTTTGTCTGCCTCCCTAATTTCCTGCAGTGGACCAGAACAAAGTCTACCTGTGATTGGAAATGTTGGCCCAGCCTCAGAAGAACAGAAAAGCTTCTCGCCAGTATCTCTGTCAATGTCTAGTGGTCGAAGATGTGAATGACACCTCACTCGGAATGTGCCTGTGGGGTCCAGCGGTGAGGACAGTAAGGACCATGACTAGAAGGGGAGAAGATTCAGGGCTGTGAGAACGAGACACCCAGTCACTGTGAGGACCTGCTCTGATGCATTTCCTGGCAATTGTTGTCACGTTGTCCATAGCGGGCGCTATGATGCATAAAACTGATGTCACAAAGCTTCTGAAAACCAGAGCTGGAGCCATGAATTCATGTGTTCACAGTAGAAACCAAGTGTCCACCCTTCTAGCCATGGTTTTGTAAAGATAGGAACCACAGGAAGAGCCTTAGTCCTGTAGTTTCTGCTTCCTATTCTGGAGGGCTTCTGGGTGCTAGATGACTTTATTGTTGCTAAGGCCTGAAACATGAGCAAGAAAGAAAATTCCAGATGGCTAGTCTCACCCTGACTGGTGTACAGTTTCATCATCTTCTCTTTCAACTCAGCATGATTCTGGGAAGCCTGTGCTGGCTGTCGCTGGCTGCTTTCTTCTCTGAGAGCTGGTGCACTGCCCCAAATGAGCTGAGGAATAACCAAGATCTGAGCCAGATGTTCGGACACCAGACTGTCTCCATTGTGCTGAAGGAAAAACACTAGAAAGACCTTGGATTTGGAGTATGATGGCAGTTACCAGTGAAGCTATTAGGATAATGTGAGCTCTGGAAGGGACCAACAGACCACATACAATGGGTAGGCAGCCTAAGATCCTGAGATGGCATGAAGATAATGGTGGTGGCCTACCTGGGGTCAAGAGAGAAGGAGAATGGCAGTGGGAGACTCTGGAAGAGTCAGCTCAGGTTCTTCCAAATAGGATGTGACCAACAATGGGGGCGGTGGTCCATACTAGCTGAATCAGATTAAAACAGCCTCAAGACTTCCTCTGCAGGGTGGCATCTAGAGTACTCTAACCCTTTCCCCAGTAAACTTTCAATTTAGATATAATCTTTCTTTCTTTCTTTGTTTCTTTCTTTGTTTCTTTGTTTCTTTCTTTCTTTCTTTCTTCCTTCCTTCCTTTCATTCTTTCTTTTTTCTTTGTTTCTTTGTTCCTTCCTTCTCTTTCTTCCTTGCTTCCATCCTTCCTTCTTTCTTTCCTTCCTTCTTTCTTGTTTATCTGAGTTTCTCTGTGTAGCCCTGGCTGTCGTGAAACATTATCTCCAAACCAGACTGGCCAACAACTCAGAGATTCATCTGCCTCTGCCTCCAGAGTTCTGAGGTTAAAGGTGTGCACCACCACGCCTGGAAAACATCAGCTGATTTAAACTTCTATACATATTCTTGCATCTTATACACGTACTTACATATAACAGATTGAATTCTAGGTAAGCTGGGCTTCTGAGAAAAGCACAGCCTTTTCCAAGGAGTATCTATTCTAGGGAGAGCGAAAGGAGACATGGACAGTGAGGCCCTGTGCCCATGAGAATTGGGGTTTCTGTATCTCAACTTGGCCAGTTTGCTTTGCCTCCTTGATTGCTCTGCTGACACTCTTTAGTACTTGTCCAACCACTGCATCCTATCTGAATTCTTCTCTTTTGAGAACAAAAAGGATCAAATGAAAAAATGAATGAAAGAAAGACAGACAGAAAGAAGAAAGGAAGGAAGGAAGGAAGGAAGGAAGGAAGGAAGGAAGGAAGGAAGAGACTGCTCCTAAAGTCAAGACCAGAGGAAAACAGAGATCCTCTCCACTTAAAAAGAAAAACCAGTGAAGTAACTGGAAGGAGTATTCAGGAGGCCGGAATTAGGTTGGGTAGTATCACCCAAAGGTTGGCAAAGCAGCCAACCCCTAGAGAGACCTTTTACCTCTACCAAGTGTTCATACTCAAAGGGCGAGGTCCTGTCAGTAGGTATGCTCACACTCCACACTCCAGTGAGTGCCTGTCTCTTCTCATTTATATTCCTCACTCTGTGCAGAATGTTGCTCCTGTCTCCAACTCAAAGTGATGGGATTAAAAGTGTGTGATCCCAAACACTGAGATTAAAGGTGTAAAGCACCACCACCTGGATCTGTTTCTGGATCAATCTTGTATAGCCAAGGATAGCCAGGAGCTCACAGAGATTTGCCTGCCTCTGTCTTCCAAGTCCTGGGATTAAAGGGGTGTGCTACCACCACCCCTTTGTCCTGTATAGCTGAAGAGTGTGGCTGCTTTGCCTGCTGATCTTCAGGCAAGCTTTATTCATTTAAACACAAATAAACCAGTATACGGAGGCCATGGCTGGAATGCTGCTTACTGCCTTGCTTTCCATGGCTTACTCAGCTTCCCTGTTATACACACTACCACCACCTGCCTGCTGAAGTTTCTTTATACAAGACTTGGGGCCAGTGTCATCAGACTCTCACCTGAGATTCCAGCTTCTCCTTGAGGCTTTTCCTTTTCAGCTGTGTGTGATTCTGTCCAAGTTACATGTGGTTCTGTAGCCTCTGGAGACACTAGAGTACCGAGAGTGTAGAAGGTCGACTGACAGGCAGGCACTTCCATCTGTTCGACTTCAGAGAAAGCCTCCATCTTCCATGCTGCAATCAGACTTTTCTGTGGTGTCGCTGCTCTGCACCTGTAAGTAATCCCTCATCCGTTAGCTGTAAGTTTTCAACTCTGGCTCACCAAGTTGGGTTTTGGTGGAATAATACCTTGGTCTGCTGGAGGCCTAGCTGATTTGGGAAACAGTTAACTCTCAGGGTTTAAATCAATGATTTCAGAATAGACCCATTTTTTTTTTTTAGTACATGCACTTTTTTTTTAGTACATCCACTTTTTTAAAAAAAAACTACATTTCTGATTATCTTGTATCCAACTAAACACTTCATCCTAGATGTGAGAAAATAGCTCAGTTAGCAAGGGGCTCTCTTTGCAAGCATGAGGACACAAATTCAACTGCCAGAATCTAAATAAAAACTCTAGTTCTGGTAGCCTGTACTTGAAATGCCAGCACAAAACTGTGCAGATGTAATGTTCCTGGGGTTTACTGGTGAGAAGGTTTACCCTATTTTGTGAGCTTCAAGCCAATGAAAGACTGTGTCTCAGAAAAAAAAAGTGGATAGCACCTGAGAAAACACACCCAAAGCTGTCCTTAGGCATCTAGCACAAGTGTGCACAGATACCCACACCAACATCAACCCACCGAACTCCCACACACACACACACGCATACATACACACACACACCTACATTTGATCACCTGGTGTTGAGAATCTCTTTTCTGGATAGCCTGTGAAATCATACTAGGAGCTTACATACCCCATACACCAATACAACCTGACAACACCCTCCGCCACCACACACAGAGGGATGGAGAGAGAGAGAGGGTGAATTATGAACCATATGCCCAAAGGCTAATTTGATTAGCCTGAAAGGAGGTCCAGGTATCAGTACTAAGAAATCAGGTGATACTAACCAACCTAATCCCGGCTTCATGAATCTTACTTTTAGTTACCTCACCGGTTTTCTTACTAAGTGCAGAGGATCTCTATTTCTCTGTGGTCTTGACCTTAACAGCAGTTTCCTTCATCTTTCTGACTGTCCTTCTTTCATTCATTTGTTCATTTGATCCATTTGGTCTCAAAAGGGAATAATTCTGATAGGATTGAGTAGTTGGTCAAGTACTCAAGAGTGTAAGCAGAGCAATTATGGAGGAAAAGCAAACTGGCCAAGTTGAGATACAGCAACCTACATTCCAGTGGGCCCAGGGCCTAAATTTTCTCTTCTCACTGACCATCTCTTATATGTCCTCCCCCAAGAATGAATACTTCTAGGAAAAGTGTGTGCTTTTCTCAGAAGCCCAGCTTATCTAGAATTCAATCTGTTATACGTAAGTACGTGTATAAGATGCAAGAATATGTATAGAAGTTTAAGAAACAGCTGATGTTTGCCAGGCATGGTGGTGCACGCCTTTAATCCCAGTACTTTGGAGGCAGAGGTAGATGAATCTCTGAGTTTGTGGACAGTCTGGTTTATATAGAAAGTTCCAGGACAACCAGGGCTACACAGAAAAACTCATATACACAAGAAGGTAAAAAGGAAGGAAGGAAGGAAGGAAGGAAGGAAGGAAGGAAGGAAGGAAGGAAGGGACAAGAAAAGACGAAGGATAGTTTACTGGGGGAAAGGGTTAGAGCATTATGCATGACACCCTGCGGAGGAAGTATTGAGGCTGTTGTAATCTGATCCAGCTAATATGAAGCACCGTCCCCCATTTTTGATCATATCCTGTTTGGCCCTCCCTGACTCTCCCACTGCCATTCTTCTACTTGACCCAAGTTAGGCCACCACCATTATCTGATATATATAGTTTGGGCTGAGGAATCATTTCTTAGACTTCTAGGGTAAAATGAAACGTTAGTGTGTTGCATCCTTCCATCCTGTCTTTACCTCAGTGGAGTCAGCTTTGGGAAGAGCATGCACACACTACACCTCGATGAGGCTTCCATAAGAAGTTCTTCTCTGAAGTAGATCACCTCCGTCATGCTTACAGAGAACATCAAGTTCTTCATGTTGTATATTGTTCATTTTATAAAAGCTCCCTCCAGAAATGGAAGCCTCACAGACATGGTGGCTGTCCTAGTTTTATTGTCTATCTACCACAGTGTCAGCTGAGAGGGAATCCTCTACTGATAAACTGCCTACATCAGATGAGGAGGTTGGTCTTTGGACACATCTGTGTGTGGTTTCCTTGATTATTAACTCACATAAGAGATCCCGATCTGCTGTAGTCAATACCATTCTTAGGCAGGAGGCTCTGGGTTAGATAAAAGTACCAGGGAAGCATGAGCCTATGACCAAGCTAGAGAAAAGACTAGCAAACAGCGCTCGTCCTTCTAGGCTTCCCTCCTCCAGGTTCCTGCCTTGAGTTCCTGCCCCCATTTCCACAGTGATGAACTGTGACTTGGAAGCCTGTGCCAAATAAACCCTTTCTTCTCTAAGCTGATTTTGTGTTGGAGTGTTTTAGAACAGCACCAGAAACTGCTACTGTGACAGACCCTGTTGGCAGGCAGGGGCAAGGGAAGGCACATTCCAGACTAGTATGGGCTACATAATGAAACACTGAATCAAAAAGTAAAACCCAAACCATAGTGATAACCACAAAATGAAAGTGTAAATCCACTCTTAGGAATACAGGTTCTGCTGTGTCAAGGTATGCCAATGCCTGTTTCTAATGTTCATTCTCTCATCTCAGAGCCATCGAAGTCCTCACGTCTCTTGGCCTTTCTCTAATACTACTGCAGTATGAGGTGAATTGATCTACCATGACTTCCTTTAGAAGGACCATGAAATTGATTTTTCATGTGTATGGAAAGAGTGAGAGAGGAGGAAACCTCATTTGTATTCATGGATAGCAGGAAATCACAAGACCACGTATTAAAAAGATGGCCACTCCCCTCCATACACGTGAGGTGCTAGCATATCAAGCATGACGGGTTTTATTCAAAAAGCTGTGACTTTCTCATCAGTGACCTTGGATCCTAGAAGAGAGTGGTGGCGTTTTTTTTTGGTATGATAGAATTAACCAGACCAGCTCAAAACAACAAATATAAGTTAATAATTGCAAACGGGGAAACTCACAGGACCTGGGTAAATGTTCAGATGTCCAAAATGGGTTTGGCAAGCACAGTGCAAAGAGAGCAAGTTCACCTGGATTCCCAGATTTTCTTTCCTGGCCCCAGGATGCCACACTCTACCCAAATGTGATTGGCTGAGCTTCTCCATCATCTCCCCCTTTTGTCTAAACAAGATCAAATCACATCCTATACAACTATATACAATAGGAACAGATACCAAATATGAAATTACAAGCAACAAACAGTATTAAGAAACACATAACAAAAGTTTTACTAAGCATTTTATTTCAAGGAGTCTAAATAACTTATTGAAATTAAGTTTAGCTAAATTGTGAGGAGGGTAACTACAATTCTCGAATCTTCAACTCCATCAAAATTCTGAGAAGGGAAGTAATATTATTTGAGCAACCAGGAAGTACAAACGAGAAACTTACAAAATGTGCCAAATGATAGAGACAACTGACTCCTGGGCAATCACCCAAAGTCTCCTTTGCAATGTTGAGTCAACCAACTTTGGCTAAGGCCTAACGTAACTGACATACCATTTTCAAAGGCAAGAAACTTTTCAGAAC
This sequence comes from Microtus pennsylvanicus, assembly GCF_037038515.1. Lineage (NCBI taxonomy): Eukaryota > Metazoa > Chordata > Mammalia > Rodentia > Cricetidae > Microtus > Microtus pennsylvanicus. The sequence continues at coordinate 67,709,621 of NC_134601.1, forward strand.
TATCTTACCCTGTCTTGGCAGGATATGAAAATCCTGTTTTTATCCATTTATGGATATTCTGTAGATCTGTCAGTGGTCAAGGAAAGGCTTTTCTTTGCCCAAAGGCCAGTTCTGCCAAGAAGTAGACAAGCTTCAAGTGGCATGTCTTTGGTGCTCAACATTCTCTCGCAAGTAGAACGGTGTTGCCAGGAGTAATTGTGTCTCACTACCACGGAACTCTAGGTTATATTAAAGGCCATTTTCTACAGCTCGTTGAAGAGGTTGAAGATTCTACTATCTATACTAAATATAATCTCTATGTATCTAAAGAACCTGATTAGCCTAAATATAAATAGCATAAACATAGATGACTATTGATCTATAATTCTCGATGCCTATCTAACTTAAAGACTAAGAGAATTAACAACTGCGTAATGAATGAGGACAATGACCTCGAAATGTAAACAATATATATCATTACATAAACACTATGTAAGTAACTTAATCAGACGTAGAAATGTACGTTGCAACATGGTAGATATATATATATATATCAATAAAATATATATCAATACATAAAAATGATTTAAACAGAGGTAGCAGACTTACATACAGTATTCAATATAATTTAACTTTGTATCAATATACAAGAATCAATACCAATATAATTTTCTAAAAACAATAACTCACCAACACCAATTTATTATCCTATCACCAATTTTCCCTCTTTTTTTTCAAGAATACCCATGAACATATGAAATACTTCCCCCATCCCTCAACCATATACAAATTATAACCAACCCCAAAAGGATGTCCCTAAACCTGAAGGCAAACTCTGCTGGGAGAGGGGACGTTATCCCCTAAAATTGCTTCCAGCTGTCATGGGGGTGACGTTCTCCTTAGGGGGTCCTGTGAAAGTAAATATGGTAAAATTTCAAGATTAATATTTGGTCTGGGAAAATTGCAAATAGTGTCTGAGAGTTTTGAGGAGGTCTGGCCAGGGTGTTGTAAAAGATATGCACCATTTGGAACTGTCTTGTGCAGTTGGTACCAAAAATCAGGTCTTGTAGTAGCACTAGCAACATGATGATGTCTTATTAGCCAGATGGAGTTGATATTGTGTGTTCCCATCTTCTTCTTGGAAACTTAAAAGTTCACGGCAGGAAATTATATTATTTCTTCTGGGAAACTAAGCATTATATATAAAGACATATACAGACATATATATTCAATGAAAGGTATGATAAAGACAGAAACAGATATGTGGAAAGGCAAACAAAGTTTATAAATTATTATTATTATTATTCTGTCCCATATCATGGCTCTTGACATGAGACAGAAACTCTGGGATATCTCTTATGAACAGGCTTGGAATTGGAGAGGGACTGAGCCAGAGTCCAACTCCAAAACCAGCTCTCTATATTTATAAATAAATGCACATTAACACATGTTTAAAAATATGTTTATTATAATTTATTTACTGAACCTATTCAGTTTTCCTGCTGATCCTTATTGGGTTGTAAATAGTTTCCATCACTCAGTATTCAAACATCCAAGGTCCCTTGAATTCTTTGAAGATGAGTGTTTTCCTGCGGAGATAAGCAGAGATCCCTGCCCCGATCCTATATGTTGTTCTTATCATCGGTATGATTGTCATCATTGTGGATGAGCTGTCATTTCTTCTTTCCAAGAGATTCCTCCTCCTCAAACCCAACCTTTATTTATTTTGATGGTACCCAAAATTCTTCTTCTCTTGTAAAAACATGAGCTAAACCACTTCCCCAATGCAGAACATATCCTGGCTTCCATTGCGAGGTCAGCATAACCTTGAAATAAACTGGTTGATTTAATTCTGCAGAATGTTCCGTTATTCAGTGTCTTTTTGTGGACATTGTCCCCTTCTCAGTAGAGTTGAAAAATTCAAGGTTAATAAAGCATTATGAGTGAGCAGAGCTGGCGTGCAGGCCAGATGGAGGGGAGCCAATGGCAGTTTGCTCTGAACAGGTGAGGTCCAGACCTGAGGAAAAAACCTAGCACATAGCACCAAGTGCGGCCTGCAGGCACAAGCTCATGGCTCTTAGGTCCCCTCACTCTCGGCTGGGATGTGGGAGAAAGCTGACTGCAGGAAGGGCATGAGATGGTGCAGATATCAATGAACGAATGGATGTGGTGTGGCCTCATCTGGCCAGAGCGTTAAAGGGCTCTAAAAAGCTCCAAGGATGGGCATCAAGTGATGGTGCATTCGATAGGCATGCTAGAATTAACCAGAACAGCTGAAAACAACAGATACAATTTAATAATTTGAAAATGGGGAAACTCACACAACCTGGGTAAAGGTTCCCATGTCCAAAACAGGTCTGAAGAACACCATGCAAAGAGAGACAAAGAGAGCTAATTCACCTGGATTCCCAGGTTTTCTTCCCTGGCCCCAGGCAGCTGCACCCTAGGCACATGTGATTGGCTGAGCTTCCCCATTCAGAGAGCAACTTCCTCTAAAGGGTGGTGACGGATAAAGTTAACTCAGACTCTTAGGCATTGAAAACATTCTTCATGCCTGAAGGTGACATAGATGTTTTCAGAAAGAAAGAAAAGTAAGAGTCCTGAGAACAAGCAGAAATACACAAATATAAACAATCAGAAATTCTTCAGGCTTAAGAAAAAGAATACCAGAAACAACAACACCCTTTGCTGCAAATAAAGACCATCAGAAAACTTGAATGTCTTCTTAATGCCAAGTTCCCTATTTCCACTTTTTTCCTTTAAAATACACACAGGGCCTGGCAAGATGGCCCAGTTCCAACAGATGCTTGTGCGGAGCATGATGGCCTGAGTTTGCTGCCCTGGGTACAGTAAAAAGAAAGAAGTGACTCCTAAACGTAGCCTGCTACCTCCACGTGTATATTGTGACACACATGCATAAACACATGCACACAGATGAAATATAAAATATATGTGAATGCTTAAAAACAAATGATGATATTTTTGGGTCCTTAACACATATGCACGTGGATTATCTATAGGGTATTGTAGAATAAAGAGCTCTAAAAAACAGCAAAAGTATTTCTATTGCTAAATATTTTACTTTTAAAATATGATTTCACCCTGCAACCCATACTGTACTGAACCTCACTATGTGTCCCCGGCTGGCCTCAATCTCATGTCAAACCCTTTGCTTCCACTTCCTGAGCCCTAGGATTACAGGTGTGAGGCACCACACCTAACATCAGGATTTACTTTCTGGAGAAAGGGGTCAAAAAGAAATACTTTGTAGACTATAAAATAGTAAGGACATGTAATTTATAATCACTAAAACATATAAGAAACGCTGATGAGAAATTATAGAGTTCTAAAGCTAAAACATTAGAAATAAGAATAAGAGAAACAAAATATGAGGGGGATAAGAGTGCAAATTATAGAGTAGAACGTCACAACACATATATTAGATATTAATGGATCAAACACAATAAATAATGGATAAATATTTTCTGAAGAGATACAAAAGGAAGAACAGTAATACCTCATCTGTAAGATAGAGAGTTTAAGAAATGTTTGAGGTCTGGGAGGATGGCACAGCAGTTAGCATCACTGACTGCTCTTCCAGAGGACCAGGGTACAATTCCCAGCACCCACATGGCAGCTGGCAGCTGTCTGTCACTAAAATTCCAAGGGACCTGGCACATGTACACAGGCGTATATCATGCAGGTCACACACTAACACACGTAAAATAAAAATAAGTAATTCTCTTTAAATTGAAGAAAAAGATGCTGTCGACAGTTGTGAACCTGTCACTGGCTTTAGAATCATTTACTGCTAGTTGCTGGGAACAGCTTCTGTTCTCAGTTTAGGTTAGTCTACTTAGATTGTTGGTGGGGTTTGCAAGTCTGCTGTTTGAGCAATTAGCCACCAGCAGGTGGCACTGTTGGAGGAGTGTGTGGAGCATCCAAAGGCCTGTACCATGAGGGCAGTGCCTTTGAAGGCTTTTACACTTAGCACTCACTGAATCTGATCTGTAAACCTGGCATCCTGTCCATTGCCACATGAGGAGTCTCCACCATGTGCTGCGGTCCCCATTAAAGGCACCGTGATGGCATTGTGTGACACTTTTCCTGGGTAGGGAACCCATGTCAGACCAAATTGTTGGGTGAGGAGTTTACATAAACAGGGGTGATTCTAAAGCACTTGTATCACTAAAAGCCCACTCTCGCACAGGTGAAAACTCACAGATGCTTCATCTATCTGAATCTCCGGAGGTGGTGGATGACTCCAAAGGAACATCGTTCTCCAGACCCAACAGAGCTGATGCACATATGACCTCACAGAGACTGTGAGATCACTCAGGAGATCTGCAGGAGCTCAAGGCCAGATAAAATCCCAGCATAGAGAATGGGAAGTGGCCACAAAGCCCTACACCTAGCCAAGTGGCTATTTGTGATTAAAAGCTGCTTGGAGAGAGAAAAATGTTTCCTCAATGAAGTGACACTGGGTATAGCAAACACAGCCCAGAACAGGCCTCATGCCCAGTAGTTTCCAGTATAACTAGGACTCCATGGTTTTTTTTTTCTTTTTTTTTATTGAGAAAATGAGAAAAAAAAACAAGTTTCCACCTCCTCCCAGCCTCCCATTTCCCTCCCCCTCCTCCCACCCTTCTCCCCCTCCCCCCACTCCTTTCCCCCTCCCTCTCCAGTCCAAAGAGCTGTCAGGGTTCCCTGCCCTGTGTTAAGTCCTAGGTCCTCCCCCCTCCGTCCATATCTAGGAAGGTGAACATCCAAACTGGGTAGGCTCCCACAAAGCCAGCACATTACTTAGGATCAAAACCCCTTGCCATTGTCCTTGGCGTCTCATCAGCTCTCATTGTTTGCCATGTTCAGAGAGTCCAGTTTTATCCCATGCTTTTTCAGTCACAGTCCAGCTGACCTTGGTGAGCTCCCAATACATGAGCTCCGCTGTCTCAGTGGGTGGATGCACCCCTCATGGTCCCGACTTCTTTGCTCTTGTTCTCCCTCTTTCTGCTCCTCATTGGGACCTTGGGAGCTCAGTCCAGTGTATTGTAGTGTATTGTAGAATAAAGAGCACCAGAAAACGGCAAATGTATTTCTATTGTTAAATATTTTACTTTTGAAACATGATTTCACCCTGCAACCCATACTGTACTGAACCCCACCATGTTTCCCCGGCTGGCCTCAATCTCATGTCAAACCCTTTGCTTCCACTCCCCGAGCCCAGGTATTTCAGGTGTGAGGCACCACACCTAACATCAGAATTTACTTTCTGGGGAAAGAGGACAAAAAGAAATACTGTGTAGACTATAATATAGTAAGGACATGTAATTTATAATCACTAAAACATCAGAAACGCTGATGAGATATTAGAGTTCTAAAGCTAAAACATTAACAATGAGAATTAGAAAAACAAAATATGAGGGGGCAAATGATAAAGAGTAGAACTTCACAACAGATCCATTAGCTATTAATGGATCAAACACTGCATATAGAGGATAAATATTTTCTGAACAGATACAAAAGCAAGAACAATAATACATTATCAGTAAGATAGAGAGTTTAGAAGTGTGTGAAGTCTGGGAGGATAGCTCAGCAGTTAGTATCACTGACTCCAGAGGACCCGGGTTCAATTCCCAGCACCCACATGGCATCTGGCAGCTGGCTGTCACTACAATTCAAGGGGACCTGGCACAGGTACACAGGCCCATATCATGCAGGCCAAACACTAACACACATAAAATAAAAATGAGCAATTCTCCTTAAAGTAGAAGAAAAAGATGCTGGTGAATGTGGTGAACCTGTCACTGCCTTTAGAATCATTTACTGCTCATTTAGTCAGGGCTGGTTGCTGGGAATAGCTTTTGCCCTCAGTTCAGTTTAGTCTACTTAGATTGTTGGTGGGGTTTGCAAGTCTGCTGTTTGAGCACTTAGCCCGCAGCATGTGGCACTGTTGGAAGACTATGGGGAGCATCCCAGGCCTGTAGCATGAGGGCAGGGCCTTTGAAGGCTGTTACACTTACCACTCACTGAATCTGATCTGTAAGCTTTGCATCCTGGCCATTGCCACATGAGGAGTCTCCACCATGTGCCGCGGACCCCATTAACAGCACCATGATGGCATTGGTGACACTATTCCTGCGTAGGGAACCCATGTCAGACCAAATTATGTGTGAGGACTTTACACAACAGGGGTGATTCTAAAGTACTTGCATCACTAAAAGCCCACTCTCTCATGGGTGATGACTCATGGAGTCTGCATCTATCTGAATCTCCGGAGGTGGTGGATGACTCCAAAGTAACATCGTTCTCCAGACCCAACAGAACTGATGCACATAGGACTTCACAGAGACTGTGAGATCACTCACAAGATCGGCAGGAGCTCAAGCCAGATAATATGCCTGCATGGAGGAGGGGAAGGGGCCACAAAGCCCTACACCTAGCCAAGTAGATATATGTGATGGATAGCTGCTTCCATGGTTTTGTTTTTGTTTTTGTTTTTTTTTTTGTTTTTTTTTAATTTATTTATTTTATTGTGACGAGGAAGAAAAAATACCAAGTTTCCACCTCCTCCCAGCCTCCCATTTCCCTCCCCCTCCTCCCACCCTTTTCCCCCTCCTCCCACCCTTCTCCCACTCCTCGCACTCCTCTCCCCCTCCCTCTCCAGTCCAAAGAGGTCCTCCCAAGGTCCCAATGAGGGGCAGAAGGAGGGAGAACATGAGCAAAGAAGTCGGGACCATGAGGGCTTCACCCACCCACTGAGACAGTGGAGCTGATCTACTGGGAGCTCACCAAGGCCAGCTGGACTGGGACTAAAAAAGCATGGGTTTGTAGTAATAGGAGCAGAGGGGCAGCATCCCCAGCACCCCAGCCGCCTGTTCAGCTTTTGTCCCGAAATAACAACACACAAACTGTATTCATTTAAACACTGCTTGGCCCTTAAACTTTAGCCCTTACTGGCTAATTCTGATATACCGATCAACCATCTCTGATAATCTGTGAGCACCGGTCTTACCGGAAAGATTCTAGCCTATGTCCATCCTGGGTCGGACCTTCATCGCGTGTGTCTGCCAGGGAGTGGGGCATGGCGTCTCTCTGAGGCGTCTGCTCCCAAAGGAGAGCTGTGGAGTCTGACCTCACTTCCTCTTCCTCCCAGCGTTTTGTTCTGTTTACTCCTCCCACCTATCTTCTATCCAATGACGAGGACTAAGCAGTTTCTTTTTATTTAACCAATGACCTTTCTCCATCATTTCCCCTTTTTCGGTTTAAACAAAAAAAAAAAAGGCTTTAACTTTAACATAGCAAAATTACATATAACAAAACAGTTATCAAGGAAAAGTTACAATAATCTTTATCATAACTAAGGAAAACTATAACTATAACTAACTATTCTTAACTCCATCAAAGACTCCAAAAAGATACAATACTACATAAGCAAACAAGAAAAAAGCAACTTTTAAACTCTAGAAATGACAGAGACATCTCGCTGCCTGGTCAGTCACCCAAAGTTCCTCTGTACCATTGGGGCATCCATCTTCAGCCTTCAGGCCCATGGTATCCAGCAGACATTTCCATAGAGCAGGAAAATTCAAAGTCAGTTCAGTCACTATCTGTTGTGTCCTGCAGAATGTCTCGCAGACTCCTTCATGAATCAGGAACCCCGAAAGATCATCTCACCTTAGGCAAGTTCAGTAGTCCTCTCTCTGCAGGTTCTCTTTGTCCAGTTTATGCAATAGTCCAGGCAAGAGCAGTTTCTTGCCCAAATGGCTATCAAACTCCATAAGGTGCCTCTTCGATGCCCATCTTCCTCTTGAAGTAGATTGGTGCTGCCAGGAGCAGAGTGTCTCATTGTCATGAAAAGTCCTAAGTTATTAAAACATTTAATGTCCTATTCTGTAATCTTTGAAAGACATGAAGAATGTCTATCTAAAATATATCTCTATATATCTAGAAAATCTAACATGACTACAAGCTTTACTATTATAGATGATTATCCATTAACAACCTATATTTCTTAATTATACAGTACATATTTAAATGAACTACACAATCACAATACCTTAATCAAAATCAGAAACACTTATACATATAACAAAATTGACCTTAAATCTCTATCAATAAAGCAAAATCTATACTAATGCAAATTATTCATATCTATATCATATCCCACTTTAAATGTAAAAGAACGTTTATAAACCATATTTGGGAACATGGGTGCAGTTTTTTCTCTCCAAACTGCTTCCTGCTGAATGGGGGCAACGTTAATTAGGTCTTTCATGGTATAACCTGTGTGCCAGGGTCATCTCAGTTGGCGGTTGAGCGAAGTAATTTTTTGAAGATGTTCACAACAACCCTTCAGGAGGTCATGGTCTATCATACCATATCAGGATAAATGCAATCCACAAGGTCTGATCCTCTGTGAAAACAAAAGAAGAATCTCTTTTCCAAAGTATCATATCCTTAGATCCAAATTCTGAAATCATACCCTCATGATATCCGTTCTGGTTCCACTTGGCAGCCCATATAATGAAATGTCTCTCTGTACTTAGCTCCTTCACAGTCAAAAATTTTAAAGAAAACACAATGTACATAATCCAGACTCTCTGTGAATTTTCCATTTTTACGTGGCTTATTTTTACTTTATTTCTCTTACTCTATAACTATCTGTACTTTGTCTCTTTGAAGACTTTACCTTTTTTTTAAACCATTAACTTTACTCTCTATATTCTTTTTCTTCTCTCTCCCAAGCCTACATACATTCATCCAACATTGTGACTCATTTAGTGGTCTGAATCTGTCCTATTGTGCATCTGCAATTTTTTACTATCCAGGAGCACTTTTGATTTGCGCCTTTAAATCACTAGGTGCTTAAGAATCTAAGCTGTGACATTCCTGGGTTAACTTTTTGCTTTTTGAGTGCATATCTTTGACCTGGAATAACTCTTTAGAACAGGCTGTCTTTGAACTCTCAGAGATCCGCCTGTCTCTGCCTCCGAGGCATTGGGATTAAAGGTGTTTGCTACTACACCTTGAACTCACAGAGATCTGTTTGTCTCTGCCTTTTAGGCACTGGGATTAAAGGCGTGTGCTACCACACACAACAACTCTCTTGCTTTTTTTGTTTTTTGCTTTAAGAACTTCAACTTTTAGTCTGCATATATTTTTAACACACTTTAAACCATTCAGAAATTTTCTTTGTCTTTGAATCTCTCTTTACTGTATATCTCTCTTTTTCTGACCACATGAGTCTTTAATTTACCAAGCAATCTCAGTAGGACTAAAGGCATGGCTTTGACAGCTAGATGTAGCCCATTCCTTACCTTTCCAGCCTCGTGGCTGAGGTACTGGCTGTAGCCATGTTTATAGCCACACCTCTATGGCGTTTCAAGGTCCCTGCCAGCCAGTGAGCTACAACAGACAACACTCAAGTCCTCTCTCTGTAGCCGGCCCTCCTGCCTCAAACAGTCAGAGTTTGCCCTGGCAGGATGGCCCAGATGCCGGCATTTTTAAATGGCGCAGCTTTTTTCCTGCTACAGCTGAAAACTGAAAAGCATGTGTTCAGCTTTTCATCAACACTGTTTAAGTGTTTTGTGGCAGGACCTATTAATGAGCCGCAGGGTTTTGCAGCTAAAGCTGAGTCAGGAAGCCTCTCTTAGATGAGGCGCTTGCTTGCCTCTACCAAGCAAAGTAGACCAGAGAAATTTTCACAATCAACAAAGCATGCTTTACTCTTTCCCAAGCTTTCTCAGGCTTTTAGTGGGTTCAGTTGTCTACACGTCTGGGCGCCATTTGTAGTAATATGGGCAGCAGGGCTGCGTCCCCAGCACCCCAGCCGCCTGCTCAGCTAGCTATTGCCCCGAAATAACAACACACAAACTGTATTCATTTAAACACTGCTTGGCCCTTAAACTTTAGCCCTTACTGGCTAATTCTGATATACCGATCAACCCATCTCTAATAATCTGTGAGCACCGGTCTTACCGGGAAGATTCTAGCCTATGTCCATCCTGGGTCGGACCTTCATCGCGTGTGTCTGCCAGGGAGTGGGGCATGGCGTCTCTCTGAGGCGTCTGCTCCCAAAGGAGAGCTGTGGAGTCTGACCTCACTTCCTCTTCCTCCCAGCATTTTGTTCTGTTTACTCCTCCCACCTATCATCTAACCAATGAGGAACAAGCAGTTTCTTTTTATGTAACCAATGACCATCCTCCATCATGGGTTAAAACGGGACTCTCTGAACATGGCGAACAATGAGGGCTGATGAGAAGCCAAGGACAATGGCACGGGGTTTTGATCCTATGCAATGTGCTGCCTTTGTGGGAGCCTAGCTAGTTTGGATGTTCACCTTCCTAGATATGGAAGGAGGGGGCAGGACCTAGGACTTACCACAGGGCAGGGAACCCTGATAGCTGCTTTCTTAATGGAGTGACACTGAGTACAGCAAACACACCCCAGAACAGGCCCCATGCCCAGTAGTTTCCAGTATAAATAGGACTCCATGGTTTTGTTTTTGACATATAAACAGACTGTTTTGTTTGTTTTAAGCAAGATAAAGAGCATGACATTGTGTTAGGGATAGTTAGGGAAGAGTGAAATATGATAAAAATAAATGAAAAATTTAAAAATACGGAAAAAATTAAAAGTTCAATATATATGTTGCGGCGAAGCTGAGGGGATGGATCTTCCAGAGGCCCTGACTTCAGTCCCCAGACCCCAAATGATGGCTCACAAGTGCCTGTTATTCTGCATCCATGGGATTTGACACCATCTTATGAGCTCTGTGGGCAAATCAACAGGCACAAAAGAATAAAATACCCATACACATGAAATTAAAATAAAAAAAACTTGAAATAATAATAAGATATACCGGTTGTTCTGGATAGTGCTCTTAGCCAGAGGACCTGAGTTCAGTTTGCAATACCTACTGAAAGCCATCTCTAACTGTGAGAGGCCACTCTGGGCAATTTAGCCCATGTTTATTTAGACCATGGTACATAGCAGGGCATACATACATACATACTTACATACATACAACAAATTGTCTACATAGTCTATACATTTACATATTTACTTCACCATTATAGTGATTCCATATCACAAGTATTGTTGCAATCCACAACACAATTTTGTGTGCCACCATACTTTCCTACGGTGGACCAGTACAAATTCTACCTGTGCTTAAAAATGTTGGCCCAGCCTGAACAGAATAGAGAAGCTTCTCATAAGGATCTCTGTCAACATCCAGTGGTCAAGGATATGGGGGCCAGCAATGAAGACAGTAAGGACCATGAACAGAAGAGGAGAAGAGCCAAGGCTGTGAGAACAAGACACCCAGTCACAGTGAGGAGCTGCTCTGATGCGTTTCCCAGCAATTGTTGTCACGTTATCCACAGTCGGTGCTATGATCCATAAAAGTGATGTCACAAAGCTCCTGAAACCAGAGCTGGAGCCATGAATTCATGTGTTCCTGGGAGAGACGAAGTCTCGACCCTTCTAGCCATGGTTTTGTAGAGATAGGAACCACAGGCAGGGCCTTAGCCTTGTGCTCATTGCTTTCTATTCTGGAGGGCTTCCTGCCGCCTGATGGATACCCCTGGGACTCAGAGAATCTGACAGGACCTGCTCTGTAGGGACCATCACCTTTCCTTGGCCAGAAGGGACTGGAAGTACACCCTGCCACTCCCTCTCTGTTCGGAATCCCTGGGGCCTTACTCAGGCCTGACTAACCCCTCATTCTTACCTTCCAGGTTTAAGGTCTGAGGATTCTGCCTCCTCCCCAGGCTGAAGCTGTCCATCTACTACTGCAGTCGGCTTCAGTGCCCTTCCCGACCATGGCCAGAACAACTCATTCTGTGTCCATGGTCCCAGGTAGGCTGTGTTGCCCACTCTTGCTTAAAATGCTTTTGTTGGTCAGGCCTGAAACATGAGCAAGAAAGTAACTTCCAGATGGCTAGACTCACCCTGACTGGTGTACAGATTCATCATCTTCTCTTTCCACTCAGCATGATCCTGGGAAGCCTGTGCTGGCTGTTGCTGGCTGCTTTCTTCTCTGAGAGCTGGTGCACTGCCCCAAATGAGCTGAGGATAACCAAGATCTGATCCAGATGTCTGGACACCAGACTGTCTCCATTGTGCTGAAGGAAAAAGACAAAAAAGACCTAAAATTTGAGTATGATGGCAGTTGACACTGAAGCTATTAGGCATAACGTGAGCTCTGGGAGGACCAACAGACCACAAAAGACATGCCATAGAACAATGGGTAGGCAGCCTAGGGTCCTAAGTGACATAAAGTTAATGTGGCGGCCTACCTGGGGTCAAGAGAGTAGGAGAATGGCACTGGGAGTCTAGGGATGGCCCAGCTCAGGTCCTTCCAAACAGGATGTGACCAACAATGGGTGCGGTGGTCCATAATAGCTGGATCAGATTAAAGCAGTCTCAAGACTTCCTCTGCAGGGTAGCATGCAGAGTGTTCTAACCACAGGCCCTAGTAAACTTTCAACTTAGCTTTGTTCTCTCTCTCTCTCTCTCTCTCTCTCTCTCTCTCTCTCTCTTTTTCTCTCTCCCTTCCTTTCTTTCTTCATTTTTTTGGTTTCTACCTTCCTTCTTTTTTTTCTGAGTTTCTCTATGTAGCCATGGCTGTCCTGAAACATTCTCTATGAAACAGACTGGCCAAGAACTCAGAGATTCATGTGTCTCTGCCTTCAGAGTGCTAGGATTAATGACGTGCACCACCATAACTGACAAACTTCAGCTGTTTCTTAAACTTCTTTACATATTCTTGCATCTTATACACCTACTTACTTATAACAGATTGAATTTTAAGTTAGCTGGACTTCTCAGAAAAGCACAACGTTTTTCTAGAAGGATCCATCCTAGGGGGAGCACAACGGAGAGATGGAAAGTGAGAAGAGAAATTTAGGTCATGTGCCCACTAGAATCCAGGTTGCTGCAACTCAACTTGGCCAGTTTGCTTTGCCTCCTTCATTGCTGTGCTTACACTCTTGAGTACGGGACCAACAACTGCATCCTATCAGAATTATTCTCTTTTGAGAACAAGAAGGATCAAATGAACAAATGAATGAAAGAGAGACAGAAAGAAGAAAGGAAAGAAGAGATTAAGGAAGAGACTGCTGCTAAGATCAAGACCAGAGAAAAAGAGAGATCCTCTCCACTTAGTAAAAAAACCCGCAAGGCTACTGGAAGTAGGAGTTAAGAGACCAGAATTAGGTTGAGCAGTGTCATCTGATTTCTTAGCACTGATACCTGGACCTCCTTTCAGGCTAATCAAATTAGACCTTGGCCATAAGGTACATAATTCATTCTCTCTCTCTCTCTCTCTCTCTCTCTCTCTCTCTCTCTCTCTCTCTCTCTCTCCATCCTCTTCATGTTGGGGGGAGGTTGTGGTGAGGTTGCAGTGATGTGTGGGATATGTACGCTACTAGTATGATGTCAGAGCGTATCCAGGGAAGAGAATAACCACACCGGGTGATCAAATATAGGTGTGTGTGTGGCAGTGGTGAGCCTGGGTGGGTGTGGGTTTCTGTGCACACTTCTCATAGATGCCTAAGGAAAGGTATGGGTGTGTTATCGCAGGTACTGTCTCTTTTTTTCTGAGACAGGGTCTTTATTGGCCTGAAGCTGACAAAATGGGGTAAGTGGTCTGACTGGTAAACCCAAGGAACATTATTACTGCACAGTTTTGTGCTGGATTTTAAGTACAGACTACCAGAACTGGAGTTTTTACTTAGATTTTGGGAGTGGAATTTGTGTCCTCGTGCTTGCAAAGAGAGCCCCTTGCTAACTGAGCTATCTTTCAGATGCTAAGATGAAGTTTTATTTGGGATACAAGATAATCAAGCATGGGTTGCTGAGGAATCCCATCAGGACAGGTGAGTGTGTGCTATCCAGGGGCATACTGTCCCGGAAGAGAGCACAAACCTCCTCCCCCAGCTCCTTCTGCAGGGCTGTCTTTCTTTCGCACGACCCTGCCTCCCCAGCACCCCTCCCCAACCCTGCCCTGCTGTATGCTAGGACCAGTGCTCAAGTACAGTTTTAAGCTCCTAAACTAAGGCGACCCACCCAGAGTGGTGAGTGTCTGCCTACCGGGCAGGCCTCAGGGTCCCCTGTAAGGGAGCCGGGCACCTTAAGCTCTGGCGCCAGGCTTCCTGCGCGCTCCTGGATACCATCCCCCCCCCCCTTGCTCCATTCATCCTGTTGGCCCTGGATCATTGGGCTTCTGGCGGCCCTGTTTAGTTGCTGAGGAATCCCATCAGGACGGGTGAGTGTGTGCTATCCAGGGGCAGACTGTCCCGGAAGAGAGCACAAACCCCCTCCCCCAGCTCCTTCTGCAGGGCTGTCTTTCTTTTGCACGACCCAGCCCCCCCAGGACCCCTCCCCAACCCTGCCCTGCTGTATGCTAGGACCAGTGCTCAAGTACAGTTTTAAGCTCCTAAACTAAGGTGACCCACCCAGAGCGGTGAGTGCCTGCCTACAGGGCAGGCCTCAGGGTCCCCTGTAAGGGAGCCGGGCACCTTCAGCTCTGGCACCAGGCTTCCTGCGAGCTCCTCGTTACCACCACCCCCCTTGCTCCATTCATCCTGTTGTCCCTGGATCATTGGGCTGCTGGCATCCCTGTTTAGTTGCTGAGTAATCCCATCGGGTCGGGAACGGTTCCTACTTCTACACTGAAGAGATATACCCAGAGAATCAATCACAGCAAAGACTGGACCAAGAGACCAGGACTCTCCTGGCTCCATTTGAAGGAAGAGATGGGAAGGCGCCAATACAAGAATTCCTCCAACAACCTGAAAGGCAACATGACACCACCAGAAACCAGGGATCCCGAAATAAGAAGAATTGTACACCCTACACCTGAAGAAATAGAAGAAATCGACTCAAAAGTTAACTATATGAAAATAATAGAGGACCTTAAACAGGAGGTGAAAAACTGCCATAAATAATTAGAGATTACAAACAAAAAGATAGAGGAAATGAATAAATCGCTCAAAGACACGCAAGAAAACCAAGAGAAACAAGAAAAAGCAATCAAACAGGTTAGGGAAGCGGTTCAAGACATGAAGAATGAAATGGAAGCAATGAAGAAAGCACAAACCAAGGGAAGAATGGAGATGGAAAATCTGGGTAAACGAACAGGAATGACAGAGACCGGTACTAACAACAGATTACAAGAGATAGGAGAGAGAATATCAGACACTGAAGATACCATAGAGAAAATAAACACACTGATCAAAGAAAACAGCAAAACCAACAAATTCTCATCACAAAACATTCAGGAAATTTGGGACACAATAAAAAGACCAAACCTAAGAATAATTGGAGTAGAAGAAGGAGAAGAAGTGCAGCTCAACGGTACAGAAAATATACTTAATAAAAATATAGAAGAAAACTTTCCCAACCTGAAGAAAGAGGTACCTATGAAGGTTCAAGAAGCATACAGAACACCTAATAGGCTGGATCAAAAGAAAACATCCCCTCGCCATATAATAATCAAAACACAAAATATACAGAATAAAGAAAGAATATTAAGAGCCACAAAGGAAAAAGGACAAGTTACTTATAAAGGTAAACCTATCAGACTTACACCTGACTTCTCTATGGAAACCATGAAAGCCAGAAGGTCCTGGATAGATGTACTGCAAAAACTAAGAGATCATGGATGCAAGCCCAGACTACTATATCCAGCCAAGCTTTCATTCACTATAAATGGAGAAAACAAAATTTTCCAGGATAAAAACAAATTTAAACAATACGTAGCCACAAATCCAGCCTTACAGAAAATTATAGAAGGAAAATCACTAACCAAGGAGTCCAACAATGCCCACAATAACTCAGTCATCTAGAGACCTTTCACCAGCCAATCTCAAAGAAGGGAAACACACAAAACCTATGACTAAAAAAGTGACCGGAGTTAACAACCACTGGTCATTAATATCACTTAATGTCAATGGGCTCAACTCACCTATAAAAAGGCACAGACTAAGGGATTGGATACGAAAACAGGATCCAACATTCTGCTGTCTACAAGAAACACACCTCAACCACAAAGACAGGCACCTACTCAGAGTAAAGGGCTGGGAAAAGGCCTATCAAGCAAATGGACCTAAGAAACAAGCAGGTGTGGCCATACTAATTTCTAACAAAGTTGATTTCAAACTTAAATCAATCAGAAGAGATGGAGAGGGACATTTTATACTCATAACAGGAACAATTCATCAGGATGAAGTCTCAATTCTGAATATCTACGCCCCTAATATAAAAGCACCCACGTATGTAAAAGAAACATTACTAAAACTCAAGGCAGCCATCAAACCACACACACACTAATAGTAGGAGACTTCAACACTCCTCTCTCACCAATGGACAGGTCAATCAAACAGAAACCTAACAGAGAAATTAGAGAATTAATGGAGGTAATGAAGCAAATGGACTTAACAGACATCTATAGATTATTCCACCCGAACAGGAAAGAATATACCTTCTTCTCTGCAGCTCATGGAACCTTCTCGAAAATTGACCACATACTCGGTAGCAAAGCTAACTTACACAGTTACAAAAAAATATTAGTAACCACCTGTGTCTTATCAGATCACCATGGATTAAAGTTAGAATTCAACAACAATGCCACCCCCAGAAAGCCTACAAACTCATGAAAACTGAACAGTCAACTATTGAACCATACCTGGATTAAGGAAGAAATAAAGAAAGAAATTAAAGTCTTCCTTGAATTCAATGAAAATAAAGAAACAACATACTCAAACTTATGGGACACTATGAAAGCAATGCTAAGAGGAAAGTTCATTGCACTAAGTGCCCACTTAAAGAAAACAGAGAAAGCACATATTGAAGACTTAACAGCCCACCTGAAAGCCCTAGAAAAAAAAGAAGCAGACTCACCTAGGAGGAGTAGAAGATTGGAAATAATCAAACTGAGGGCTGAAATCAACAAAATAGAAACACAGAAAACAATACAAAGAATCAATGAAACAAAAAGCTGGTTCCTGGAGAAAATCAACAAGATTGACAAACCCCTATCCAAACTAATCAAACGGCAGAGAGAGAACACGCAAATTAATAAGATCAGGAATGAAAAGGGGGACATAACCACAAACACAGAGGAAATTCAGAGAGTCATTAGATCTTACTACAAAAGCCTGTATGCCACTAAACTGGAAAATGTAAAAGAAGTGGACACTTTTTTAGATAAATACCATTTACCAAAATTAAACCAGGACCAGGTGAACAATCTAAACAGAACTGTAAGTCGCGAAGAATTAGAAGCTGTTATCAAAAACCTCCCTACCAAAAAAAGCCCAGGGCCAGATGGGTTCAATGCGGAATTCTACCAGAACTTCCAAGAAGACCTAATTCCTATACTCCTCAATGTATTCCACAATTTAGAAACAGAAGGGTCATTACCAAATTCCTTTTATGAAGCTACAGTTACTCTGATACCAAAACCACGCAAAGACTCAACCAGGAAAGAGAATTACAGGCCGATCTCACTCATGAATATTGACGCAAAAATCCTCAACAAAATACTGGCAAACCGAATCCAAGAACACATCCGAAAAATTATACATTATAATCAAGTAGGCTTCATTCCTGAGATGCAGGGCTGGTTCAACATACGAAAATCTATCAATGTAATCCAGCATATAAATAAACTGAAAGAAAAAAACCATATGATCATTTCATTAGATGCTGAAAAAGCATTTGACAAAATTCAACATCCATTTATGTTAAAAGTCTTGGAGAGATTAGGGATACAAGGGTCATACCTAAATATAATAAAAGCTATATACAGTAAACCGACAGCTAACATCAAATTAAACGGAGAGAAACTCAAAGCCATCCCGCTTAACTCAGGAACACGACAAGGCTGTCCACTTCCGCCATACCTCTTCAATATAGTGCTGGAATTTCTAGCGATAGCAATAAGACAACATAATGGGATCAAGGGGATTCGAATTGGAAAGGAAGAAGTTAAACTTTCGTTATTCGCAGATGATATGATAGTGTACATAAGCGACCCCCAAAACTCCACCAAAGAACTTTTACAGCTGATAAACAGCTTTAGTAATGTGGCAGGATAAAAGATCAACTCCAAAAAATCAGTCGCCCTCTTATACACAAAGGATATGGAAGCAGAGAGGGAAATCAGAGAAGCTTCTCCATTCACGATAGCCACAAACAGCATAAAATATTTTGGGGTAAATCTAACCAAGGAAGTGAAAGATCTATTTGACAAGAACTTTAAGGCATTGAAGAAAAAATTGAGGAGGATACCAAAAAATGGATGGACATCCCTTGCTCTTGGATTGGGAGGATCAACATAGTAAAAATGGCAATTCTACCAAAGGCAATTTATAGATTCAATGCAATCCCCATCAAGATCCCATCAAAATTCTTCACAGATCTGGAGAGGACAATAATCAACTTTATATGGAAAAACAAAAAACCCAGGATAGCCAAAACAATCCTATACAATAAAGGATTGTCTGGAGGCATTACCATCCCTGACTTCAAACTCTATTACAGAGCTACAGTAATGAAAACAGGGTGGTACTGGCATAAAAACAGAGAAGTCGACCAATGGAATCGTATAGAAGACCCGGATTTAATCCCACAATCCTATGAACGCCTCATTTTCGATAAAGGAGCTAAAAGTAAACAATGGAAGAAAGAAAGCATCTTCAACAAATGGTGCTGGCACAACTGGATGTCAACCTGTAGAATAATGAAAATAGACCCATATCTATCACCGTGCACAAAACTCAAGTTCAAATGGATTAAAGACCTCAATATCAGCCCGAAAACACTGAACCTGATAGAAGAGAAAGTGGGAAATACCCTACAACAGATGGGCACAGGTGATCGCTTCTTAGGTATAACCCCAGAAGCACAGACATTAAGGGCAACATTGAATAATTGGGACCTGCTAAAACTGAGAAGCTTCTGTAAAGCAAAGGACACTGTCACTAAGACACAAAGGCAACCTACTGACTGGGAGAAGATCTTCACCAACCCCACAACAGACAAAGGTCTGATCTCCAAAATATATAGAGAACTCAAGAAACTAGACTTTAAAAGGCTAATTAACCCAATTAAAAAATGGGGCACTGAACTGAACAGAGAATTCTCAACAGAAGAAGTTCAAATGGCCAAAAGACACTTAAGGTCGTGCTCAATCTCCTTAGCAATCAGGGAAATGCAAATCAAAACAACTTTGAGATATCATCTTACACCTGTAAGAATGGCTAAAGTCAAAAACACCAAGGATGGCCTTTGCTGGAGAGGCTGTGGAGGAAGGGGTACACTCACCCATTGCTGGTGGGAATGCAATCTTGTGCAACCACTGTGGAAGTCAGTGTTTCGGTTTCTCAGGAAATTCGGGATCAACCTACACCTCGACCCAGCAATACCACTCTTGGGAATTTACCCAAGAGATGCTCTATCATATGTCAAAAGCATTTGTTCAACTATGTTCATAGAAGTATTATTTGTAATAGCCAGAACCTGGAAACAACCTAGATGCCCTTCAATGGAAGAATGGATGAAGAAAGTATGGAATATATACACATTAGTGTACTACGCTGCGGTAAAAAACAATGACTTCTCGAATTTTGCATGCAAATGGATGGAAATAGAAAACACTATCCTGAGTGAGGTATCCCAGACCCAAAAAGATGAACATGGGATGTACTCACTCATAATTGGTTTCTAGCCATAAATAGGGGTCACGGAGTCTACAATAGGTGAATCTAAAGAAGCTAAGTAAGAAGGTGAACCCAAGGAAAAACATATAGTTATCCTCTTGGATAAGGGAAGTAGACAAAATTGCTGGGGAGAAAAGTGGGATGTTGGGGGTGGGGTGGGATGGGGGTAAGGGGAGATGGGGAGAGAAAAGGTAGAAGGAAAGGAGGGGGGACTTGGGGAAACCGGAAGATCGGGATAAAGGAAGGTTGGATAGGGGAGCACGGAACCCCATTTCTTAGTTAAAGGACCCACTTTAGGATGGGCAGGAGACTTGACCCTAGAGGGGCTCCCAGGTGCCCAAGCTGAGGCCCCCAGTTAGTTCCTTGGGCAGCTGAGGATAGGGAACCTGAAATGACCCTATCCTAGAGCAATACGGACGAATATCATGCATATCATCCTAGAACTTTCATCTGGCGATGGATGGAGATAGAGACAGAGACCCACACTGGAACACTGGATAGAGCTCCCAAGGTCCCAAGGAGGAGCAGAAGGAGGGAGAACATGAGCAAAGAAGTCGGGACCACGAGGGGTGCACCCACCCACTGAGACAGTGGAGCTGATCTACTGGGAGCTCACCAATGCCAGCTGGACTGTTACCAAAAAAAGCATGGGATAAAACTGGACTCTCTGAACGTGACGAACAATGAGGGCTGATGAGAAGCAAAGGACAATGGCACGCAGTTTTGATCCAAAGCAATGTACTGGCTTGGTGGGAGCCTAGCCAGTTTGGATTTTCACCTTCCTAGATATGGACAGAGGGGGGAGGACCTAGGACTTACCACAGGGCAGGGAACCCTGACTGCTCTTTGGACTGGAGAGGGAGGAGGAGAAAAGTGGGGGGAAAGGGAGAGGGGTGGGAGGAGGGGGAGAAGAATGGGTGGAGGGGGAGGGAAATGGGAGGCTGGGAGGAGGTGGAAATTTGTTTTTTTTCTTTCTTTTCTTTATTCTCCTTTTATCAATAAAAAAACAAAAAAACAAAATAATAATAAAAAAAAGATAATCAGACACATTCCAGACTAGTGTGGGCTACATAATGAAACATTGAATCAAAAACTAAAACCAAAACCATAGTGATAACCACAAAATGAAAGTGTAAATCCACTCTTAGGAATACAGGTCGTTGAACAACAGTATTCTGCTGTGTCATGGTAGGCCAATGCCTGGCTCTAATGTTCATTCTCTCCTCTCAGAGCCCCCAAATTCCTCCGTCTCTTGGGCTTTCTAATAATACTGCAGGTATGAGATGAATTGATCTACGATGACTTCCTTTAAAGGTACAATGGAATTGATTTTTCATGTGAGTAGAAAGAGTGAGGGAAAAAGCCTCATTTGTATACATGGATAGCTGGAAATCCCAAGACCACATATTGAAAAGACGGCCACTCACCTCCACCCACTTGAGGTGCTAGCACATCAAGCATGATGGGTTTTATTCAAAAAGCTGTGACTTTCACATCAGTGACCTTGGACCCTAGAAGAGAGTGAGGGCGTATTTTACCAATAAGCTAGAATTAAGCAGACCAGCTGAAAAAAAAAACAGATATAATTTAATAATTGAAAAGGATTAACTCACCTGACCGGGAAAAGTTTCTCACTTCCAAAACCAGTGTGGCTAATGCAGCAAGAAGAGTGCAAAAGAGAGCAAGGGCAGCTGGATTCCCAGGTTTTCTTCGCTGGCCGCAGGCAGCCACACCCTAGCCAAAAGTGATTGGCCAAGCTACCCTATCAAGAGAGCAACTTCCTCTAAAAGGTGTTGACAGAAAAAGTTAACTCAGTCTCTCATCCATTGATTACATTCTCCATGCCTGAAGGTGACAGAGATGTTTTCAGAAAGAAAGTAAAGTAAGAGTCCTGGGAACCAGAGGAATACACAAATATAAACAATCAGAAATTCTTCTGGTTGAAGAAAAGGACCAGAAACAACAATATCCTTTGGTGCAAATAAAGACCATCAGAACGCATGAATATCATCATAATACCAAGTTCCCTATTTCCACGTTTTTCTTTATAATACACACAGTGCCTGGCAAGATGGCCCTGTGCCTACAGATGCTTGTGCCAAGCACAATGGCCTGAGTTTGCCTTCCTGGGTACGGTGTAAAGAAAGAACTGACTCCTAAAAGTAGCCTGCTAACTCCACGTGTATATTGTGACACACATGCATAAATACATGTGGACAAAATATAAAATATATGTGAATGCTAAAAAGCAGAAGATGATATTTTATGTGTGTTTAACACATATGCACGTGGATTATCTATAGGGTTTTGTAGAATAAAGAGCTCTAAAAAACGGCAAAAGTGTTTCTATTGTTAAATATTTTACTTATAAAATATGATTTCACCCTGAAATCCATACTGTACTGAACCTCACCATGTGTCCCTGGCTGGCCTCAAACTCATGTCAATCCCTTTGCTTCCACTTCCTGAGCCCTGGGATTACAGGTGTGAGGCACCACACCTAACATCAGGATTTACTTTCTGGAGAAAGGGGGCAAAAATCAATACTGTGTAGACTATAAAATAGTAAGGACATGTAATTTATAATCACTAAAACATATCAGAAAGGCTGATGAGAAATGAGAATGCTCTAAAGCTAAAATATTAAAAATAAGAATTACAGAAACAAAATATGGGGGGATACGATTGCAAATGATAAAGAACAAAATATAACAACAGATACATTAGCTATTAATGCATCAAACACTACAAATAAAGGATAAATATTTTCTGAACAGTTACAAAAGCAAGAACAGTAATACCTTATCAGTAAGATAGAGAGATTAAGAAGTATGTTTGAGGGCTGGGAGGATGGCTCAGCAGTCAGCATCACTGAATGCTCTTCCAGAGGATCCGGGTTCAATTCCTGGTGACATTGTGACATTGGTGACAGTTTTCCTGGGTAGGGAACCCATGTCAGACCAAATTGTGGGTGTGGACTTTACACAACAGGGGTGGTTCTAAAGCACTTGCATCACTAAAAGCCCACTCTCTCACAGGTGAGGACTCATGGATGCTGCATCTATCTGAATGTCCGGAGGTTGTGGATGACACCAAAGGAACATCATTCTCCAGACCCAACAGAGCTGATGCACACAGGACCTCACAGAGACTGTGACATCACTAACGAGATCCGAAGGAGCTCAGGCCAGATAAAATCCCAACATGGAAGTGGGAAGTGGCCCCAAAGCCCTAGACCTAGCCAAGTGGCTATTTGTGATTGATAGCTGCTTGGAGAGGGAATAAAGTTTTCTCAATGAAGTGACACTGGGTATAGCAACCACAGCCCAGAACAGGCCCCATGCCCAGTTCCTTCCAGTATAACTAGGATGCCATGGTTTTGTTTTTGACTTATAAAAGGACTGATTTGTTGGTTTTAAGCAAAAGAAAGAGCATAAGGTTAAGTTGGGAAAAGTTAGGGAAGGGAGAAAATATGATAAAAATGAATGAAAAATTTAAAAATAAGGAAAAATGAAAAGTAAAATATATATGTTGAGGCAAGGCTGAGGGGATGCCTCATGCAAAAGACCTGAATTCAGTTCCCGGACGCCAAATGGTGACACACAATTGCCTGTTATCTAGTTCCAAGCAATCTGACACCATCTTACGACCTATGTGGGCAAATCCGCAAAGACACATGGAGATAAAATTAAAATGAACAAAACCTGAAATAATAAGATGCAATTATTGGTTTCGTTACTGCTCTTAGTCATAGGACCTGAGTTCAGTTAGCAGAACCTACTAACAGCCATCTGTAATGTGAGGCCACCCTGGGCTATTAAGCCCATGTAAAATAGCAAGACATACACATGCGCACACACACTCACTCACATAAACACACACACACATTCTCCACATATCTGTACATTTATATATTTACTTCACTATTAGTGTGATTCCATATCATAAGTATTGTTGCCATCGACATTGTACACAAGAAACGAAAGGCCCAGAGAGGCTGAATAATTAGCTCCCAAGTCACAGAGCAACTAAGATGTTACCCATGATTTAGTCATCCCTCCTAGTCATCCTGATCATTGTGAGGTCAGGAGGCAACCTGGGCCCTCAGTGTTTAACCATATGACGGAGGCAATAGATAGAGGAAACTAAGAAACACCCAAGATGGCACATTCACGGCTCATGTCCTAGGATCTGGCAACTATTCACTCTCAGCTCTATGATTTGGAAAAGGACTAGAAAGTCAAGGCAGGAGATCTCAGGTGGGCCAGATAGTGGTTCTCAGACTTTATTCACTGGAAGGGGTATATGAAAGAGAGATATGTGTGTGTGAGGAGAAAGTATGCGGACACTTGTTTGTCTGCCTTCCTAATTTCCTGCAGTGAACCAGAACAAAATCGACCTTTGATTAGAAAAGTTGGCCCAGCCTGAAAAGAACAGAAAAGCTTCTCGCCAGTATCTCTGTCGATAAGCAGAAAATGAAGTGTAAATCCACTCTTAGGATACAGGTCACTGACCAACAGTATTCTGCTGTTTCATGTTATGCAAATGCCTGTTTCTAATGTTCATTCTCTCATCTCAGAGCCATCAAAGTCCTCCCGTCTCTTGGGCTTTCTCTAATACTAGTGCAGTATGAGATGAATTGATCTACCATGACTTTCTTTAAAGGGACCATGGAATTGATTTTTCATGTGTGTGGAAAGAGTGAGAGAGGAGGAAACCTCATTTGTATACAGGAATAGCCGGAAATCCCAAGACCACGTATTGAAAAGATGGCCAATCCCCTCCATACACTTGAGGTGGTAGATTTATCACACAAGACATGTCTTATTTAAAAAGCTGTGACGTTCTCATCAGTGACATTGGAGGCTCTTAGCGACTGATGGTGTATTTGCCTGGTATGCTAGGATTAATCAGAACAGCTCAAAACAACAGATATAATTTAATAATTGAAAACGGAGAAAGTCAACACTACCGGGGTAAAGGTTCCCATGTCCAAAACCAGTCTCTGAACACTGCACTAAGACAGCCAAAGAGAACAAGGGCACCTGGATTCCCAGGTTTCCTTCCCTGGCCCCAGGCAGCCACACCCTAGCCAAATGTGATTGGCTGAGCTTTCCACCAAGAGAGCAACTTCCTCTAAAAGGTGGTGACAGAAAAAGTTAACTCAGTCTTTTTACATTGATAACACTCTTCCTGCCTGAAGGTGATGTAGATGATTTCAAAAAGAAAGAAAAGAAAGAGTCCTGGGAACAAGTAGAAGTATGCAAATATAAACAATCAGAGGTTATTCAGGTTGCAGAAAAAGAATACCACAGATGACAACATTTTTTTGTGCAAATTAAGCCCATCAGAAGGCTTGAATGTCAACTTAATATTAAGTTCCCTATTTACACTTTTTCCTTTAAAATACACACAGGGCGTGGCAAGATGGCTCAGTGCCTACACGTGCATGCGCCCACCATGATGGCCTCAGTTTTCCTCCCTGTGTACACGGAAGAAAGAACTGACTCCTAAAAGTTGCCTGCTACTTCCACGTGTATACTGAGACACACATGCATAAACACGTGTGCACAAAATGTAAAATATATTAAATGCTTAAAGGCAAATAATGATATTTTAGGTATTTTTAACATATATGCACATGAATTAACTACAGTGTATTATAGAAAAAAGAGCACTAGAAAATGGCAAAAGAGTTTCTATTGTTAAAAAGTTTTACTTTTGAAATACGATCTTACCGTGTATCCCATACTGGCCTGAACCTCACTATGTGGCCCCAGGTGGCCTCAAACTCATGTCAAACCCTTGGCTTCCACTTCTTGAGTCCTGGGATTACAGGTGTGAGGCACCACACCTACCATTAGGATTTATTGTCTGGGGAAGGGACATAAAGCAATACTGTGTAGACTATAAAATACTAGGGACATATAATTTATAATCTCTATAACATATCAGAAAGGCTGATGAGAAATTATAGAGTTCTAAAGCTAAAACAATAAAAATAAGAATTAGAGAGACAAAATATGAGGGGGCAAATGATAAAGAGTAGAACGTCACAACAGATACATTAGCTATTAATGGATCAAACACTGCAAATAGAGGATAAATATTTTCCGAGCAGATGCAAAAGCAAGAACAGTAATACCTTGTCCGTAAGCTAGAGAGTTTAAGAAGTGTGTGAGGGCTGGGAGGATGGCTCAGCAGTTAGCATCACTGTCTGCTCCTCCAGAGGATCCGGGTTAAATTCCCAGCACCCACATGGCACCTCACAGCTGGCTGTCACTACAATTCTAGGGGACCGGGCACCCTCACAAATGCCTATATCATGAAGGCCAAACACTAACACACGTAAAATAAAAATAAGTAATTCTCTTTAAAGTTGAAGAAAAAGATGCTGGCGACAGTGGTGATGCTGTCACTGCCTTTAGGATCATTTACTGCTCATTTAGTCAGAGCTGGTTGCTGGGAATATCTGCTGCCCTCAGTTCAGTTTAGTCTACTTAGATTGTTGGTGGGATTTGCAAGTTTGCTGTTTGAGCACTTAGCCCCCATCAGGTGGCACTGTTGGAGGAGTGTGGGGAGCATCCCAGGCCTGTAGCATGAGGGCAGGGTCTTTGAAGGCTCTTACACTTAGCACTCACTGAATCTGATCTGTAAGCTTGGCATCCTGTCCATTGCCACATTAGGAGTCTCCACCATGTGCCGCGGTTCCCATTAACAGCACCTTGATGGCATTGGTGACACTTTTCCTGGGTAGGGAACCCATGTCATACCAAATTGTGGGCGAGGACTTTACACAACAGGGGTGATTCTAAAGCACTTGCATCACTAAAAGCCCACTCGGTCACTGGTGATGACTCATGGAGTCTGCATCTATCTGAATCTCTGGAGGTGGTGGTTGACTCCAAAGTAACATCATTGTCCAGACCCAACAAGGCTGATGCACATAGGACTTCACAGAGACTGTGAGATCACTCACAAGATCTGCAGGAGCTCAAGCCAGATAAAATCCCAGCCTGGAGGAGGGGAAGTGGCCACAAAGCCCTACACCTAGCAAGTAGCTGTTTCAATGATAGCTGCTTTCTCAATGGAATGACACTGGTTATGCCAAAGAAATCCGAGAACAGTCCACATGCACAGTAGTTTCCAGTATAAATAGGACTCCATGGTTTTGTTGTTGACTTATAAAAGGACTGTTTGTTTGTTTTAAGCAAGAGAAAGAGCATAATGTTAAGTGTGGAGGAGTTGGGGAAGGGGGAAAATATGGTAAAAATAAATGTAAAATTTAGAAATAAAGAAAATTAAAAGTAAAATATATATAATGATGAGGCACTGAGGAGATGGCTCTTGCAGAGGACCTGACTTCAGTCCCAAGACCCCAAATGGTGGCTCTCAACTGCATGTTATTCCAGTTCCATTGGATAGGACAGCATCTTATGACCTCAGTGGGAAATCCACAGACACACACGCTGAGAAAATATCCATACATATAAAATTAAAATAAACAAATGCTGAAATAATAATAAGATATATCTTTTGATCTGGATAGTGCTCTTAGCCAGAGGACCTGAGTTCAGTTTGCAGAAACTAATAACAGCCATCTGTAATGTGAGGCCACCCTGGGCTATTCAACCAATGTTACATAGCAAGACATACATACACACAAACACACAAACACACAAAGACACAAACACACAAACACACACACACACGTTCTCCACATAGTCTATACATTTATATATTTATTCACCATTAGAGAGACTCCATATCATAAGTATTGTTTCCATCCACGTTTCCACAGGAAACTGAGAAACACCCAAAATGGCACATTCACAGCTCACTTCCTAGACTTCCTAGACTCTGGAAACTACTAACTCTCAGCTCTATGATTTGAAAAAGGATCAGAAAGTCAAGGCAGGGGATCCCAGGTTTTCAGACTTTATTCACTGGAAGGGGTATATGAAAGAGAAATATGAGTGTGTGAGGGGAAAGGACACAGACACTCCTTTGTCTTCCTCCCTATTTTCCTGCAGTGGACCAGAACAAAATCTACCTGTGATTGGAAATGTTGGCCCAGCCTGAAAAGAACAGAAAAGCTTCTCACCAATATCTCTGAGGACATCTAGTGGTTGTAGATGTGAATGACACCTCATACAAAATGGTCCTTTTGGGCCCAACAGTGAGGACAGGAAGGACCATGAGCAGAAGGGGTGAAGAGCCAGAGCTGTGAGAACAAGACACAGCCAGTCACTGGGAGGAGCTGCTCTGATGCGTTTCCTAGCAACTGTTGTCATATTATCCACAGCGGGTGCTATGTTGCAGAAAACTGATGTCACAAAGCTCCTGAAACTAGAGCTGAATTCATGACTTCATGTGTTCCACATAGAGAACAATTCTCCACACATCTAGCCTTGGTCTTGTGAAGACAGGAACCACAGAAAGGGCTTTAGCCCTGTTCTCCTGCTTTCTATTCTGGAGGAATTCCGGGCGCGAGATGGGCACCCCTGGGAGTCAGAGAATCTTAAAGGACCTGCTCTGTAGGGACCATCTCCTTTCCTTGGCCAGAAGGAACTGGTAGTACAACCTGCCACTCTCCCCTCTGTTCAGCATCCCTGGGGCCTTTCTCAGGCCTGACAAACCCTTCATTCTTACCTTCTAGGATTAAGGTCTGAGGATTCTGCCTCCTCCCCAGGCTGAAGCCGTCCATCTACTACTGCAGTCAGCTTAAGTGCCCTTCCCGACCATGGCCAGAACAACTCATTCTGTGTCCATGGTCCCAGGTAGGCTGTGTTGCCCACTCTTGCTTAAAATGCTTTTGTTGGTCAGGCCTGAAACATGAGCAAGAAAGTAACTTCCAGATGGCTAGACTCACCCTGACTGGTGTACAGTTTCATCATCTTCTCTTTCCACTCAGCATGATTCTGGGAAGCCTGTGCTGGCTGTCGCTGGCTGCTTTCTTCTCTGAGAGCTGGTGCAGTGCCCCAAATGAGTTGAGGAATATCCAAGATCTGAGCCAGATGTCCGGACACCAGACTGTCTCCATTGTGCTGAAGGAAAAACACAAAAAGACCTAGGATTTGAGTATGATGGCAGTTGCCACTGAAGCTATTAGGCATAACGTGAGCTCTGGGAGGACCAACAGACCACAAAAGACATGCCATAGAACAATGGGTAGGCAGCCTAGGGTCCTAAGTGACATAAAGTTAATGTGGTGGCCTACCTGGGGTGAAGAGAGTAGGAGAATGGCAGTGGGAGACTAGGGATGGCCCAGCTCAGGTCCTTCCAAACAGGATGTGACCAACAATGGGTGTGATGCTCCATAATAGCTGGATCAGATTAAAATAGTCTCAAGACTTTCTCTGCAGGGTGGCATGCAGAGTGTTCTAAACACATCCCTTAGTAAACTTTCAACTAGCTTTGTTCTCTCTCTCTCTCTCTCTCTCTCTCTCTCTCTCTCTCTCTGTCTCTCTCTCCCTTCCTTCCTTTCTTCATTTTTTTGATTTCTACCTGCCTTCTTTTTTTTCTGAGTTTCTCTGTGTAGCCCTGAATATCCTGGAACATTCTCTATAAAACAGACTGGCCAAGAACTCAGAGATTCATGTGTCTCTGCCTTCAGAGTGCTAGGATTAATGGCGTGCACCACCATAACTGACAAACTTCAGCTGTTTCTTAAACTTCTTTACATATTCTTGCATCTTATACACCTACTTACTTATAACAGATTGAATTTTAAGTAAGCTGAACTTCTCAGAAAAGCACAACGCTTTTCTAGAAGTATCCATCCTAGGGGGAGCAAAGCAGAGAGAAGGACAGTAAGAAGAGAATTTTAGGTCATGTGCACACTAGAATCTAGGATGCTGCATTTCAACTTGGCCAGTTTGCTTTGCCTCCTTCATTGCTGTGCTTACACTCTTGAGTACTTGACCAACTACTGCATCCTATCAGAATTCTTCTCTTTTGAGAACAAGAAGGATTAAATGAACAAATGAATGAAAGAGAGACACAGAAAGATGAAAGGAAGAAAGAGAGAAAGGAAGGAAGAGACTGCTGGTAAGGTCAAGAGCAGAGAAAAAGAGAGATCCTCTCCACTTAGTCAGAAAACCAGTGAGGTAACTGGAAGTAGGAGTCAGGAGGGCGGAATTAGGTTGAGCAGTGTCACCTGATTTCTTAGCACTGATACATGGACCTCCTTTCAGGCTAATCAAATTAGACCTTGGGCATAAGGTACATAATTCATTCTCTCTCTCTCTCTCTCTCTCTCTCTCTCTCTCTCTCTCTCTCTCTCCATCCTTCCTCTGCGTGTTGAGGGGAGGTTGTTGTGAGGTTGTAGTGATGTGTGGGATATGTAAGCTCCTAGTATGATGTCACAGCGTATCCAAGGAAGAGAATAACCACACCGGGTGATCAAATATAGGTGTGTGTGTGTGGCACTGGTGTGCGTGGGTGGGTGTGGGTTTCTGTGCACACTTCTGGTAGATGCCTAAGGAAAGGTATGGGTGTGTTTTCGCAGGTGCTGTCTCTTTTTTTCTGAGACAGTGTCTTTATTGGTCTGAAGCTGACAAAATGGGGTAAGTGGTCTGACTGGTAAACCCAAGGAACATTACGACTGCACAGTTTTGTGCTGGATTTTATGTACAGACTATCAGAACTGGAATTTTTACTTAGATTCTGGGGGTGGAATTTGTGTCCTCATGCTTGCAAAGAGAGCAGCTTGCTAACTGAGCTATTCTTCAGATGCTAGGATGAAGTTTAATTTGGGATACAAGATAATCAGACATGTAGTTTTTAAAAAAGTGGATTACTAAAAAAAAGTGGCTGTATTCTGAAAACATTAACTTAGACCCTGAGAGTTAAATGTTTCCCAAATCAGCTAGGCCTCCAACAGACCAATTTATTATTCCACCAAAACCCAATTTGGTGAGCCAGAGTTTAAAACTTACAGCTAACGGATGAGGGATTACTTACAGGTGCAGAGCAGCAACTGACTGTGGCGTGGAAGAAGGATTCCTTCTCTGTAGCTGGATAGATGGAAGTGCCTGCCCTGTCAATGGACCTTCCGCACTCTCGGTACTCTAGTGTCTCCAGAGGCTACAGAACCACATGTAACTGGGACAGAATCTCACACAGCTGAAAAGGAAAAGCCTCAAGAGAGACTGGAATCTCAGGTGAGAGTCTAATGACACCTACCCAAAGCCTTGTATAAAGAAACTTCAGCAGGCAGGTGGTGATAGCTTATAAAACAGGGAAGCTGAGTAAGCCATGGAAAGCAAGGCAGTAAGCAGCATTCCCGCACTGGCCACTGTATACTGGTATATTTGTGTTTAAATGAATAAAGCTTGCCTGAAGATCAGTGGGCAAAGCAGCCACACCCCTCAGCTATACGGGAAAGGGCAGTGTATGGGGTGGCACACACCTATCATCCTAGAACTCGGAAAACAGAGGCAGGCAAATTTCTGTGAGTTCCAGGCTATCCTGAAATATACAAGATTAATAAAGAAACATATCCAGGTGGTGTTGGTTTACACCTTTAATGTCAGTGTTTGGGAGTCACACACTTTTAATCCCAGCACTAGAGAGTTGGTGACAGGAGCAATATGCTGAGCAGAGGGATGAATGTAAAGGAGAAGAGACGGGAACTCACTGGAGTATGGAGTGTGAGGATTCGTGGTGACAAGACCTTGCCCTTTGAGTCTGAACACAAGGTAGAGTAAAAGGTCTCTCTAGTGGTTTGCTGCTTTGCTTTTCTGATCTTCAGCTTGGACCCCAATTCCTGTCTCTGGGTTTGTGTTATTCTGCTACACCTCTGCTTTGATTCCTGCTTCGAGATTCCTTCCTTGAGTTCCTTTCACAAAGGACTACAACTGTAAACTTAAATAAATCTTTTCAACTTGACTTTGAACACAGTGATTACAATTTAAAACTAAGACAGCATATTCCCAAGTGGGGGATGAACCAGACACCTTAAACCTCACATTTGAGCCATCGATAATCTTCAATGTGTCACATACCCTGCATTCAGAGCCTCTAACCACCATAAGGCCACTTCCTTTTAAGAAAATTTTTTTAATTTTAGAGATTTATATTTTACGGAAAAGTTGCAAAAAAAAGGCAGAATATTCACAAATGCCATGCAGCTGGTTGATTCTTTTGTTACTACTTTGAGTAGATGTGTCAAAACTGAGCCAATCAAGGCATTCCGAATCACTGAATCCATGGTTTATTGAGATTTCCTTACCTTTTACCATTACTCTTTACCATTGTCCATTACAAAATCCCATGAGGAGCCTAATACATACAACAGTGGTTCACATGGCTTTCCTGTAAGACAATGTCACACGCGCGCATGTGTGTGTGTGTGTGTGTGTGTGTGTGTGTGTGTGTGTGTGTGTGTGTGTGTAGTTAGTGCTGAGGAATCATTTCTTAGATTTCTAGGATAAAATGAAACATTATTGTGTTGCATCCTTCCCTCCTGTCTTTAACTCAATGGAGTCACATTTGGGAAGAGCATGTGTACAATAAACCTTGATGAGGCTTCCATAAGAAGTTCTTTTCTGAAGTAGATCACCTCCGTCATGCTTACAGAGAACATCAAATTCTTCATGTTGTATATTGTTCATTTTATAAAAGCTCCCTCCAGAAATGGAAGGCTCACAGACATGGTGGCTGTCCCAGTTTTATTGTCTATTTAACACAGTGTCAACTGGGAGGAAAGCATCTACTGAGACACTGCCTACATCAGATGAGGAGGTTGATCTTTGGACACATCTGTGTGTGGTTTCCTTGATTATTAACTCACATAAGAAGTCCCGGTCTGCTGTAGGCAATACCATTCTTAGGGAGGAGGCTCTGGGTTAGATAAAAGTACCAGAGAAGCATGAGCCTATGACCAAGCTAGAGAAGGGACAAGCTAACAGCACTCTTCCTTCCAGGTTCCTCCCTTGAGTTCCTGCCCCGATTTCCCCAGTGATGAACTGTGACTTGGAAGCCTGTACCAAATAAATCCTTTCATCTCTAAGCTGATTTTGTGTTGGAGTGTTTTATAACAGCACCAGAAACTACTACTGTGGACCACCCTGTTGGCCGGCACAGGCAAGGAAAGGCACATTCCAGACTAGTATGGGCTAATTAATGAAACACTGAATCAAAAAGTAAAACCCAAACCATAGGGATAATGACAAAATGAAAGTGTAAATCCACTCTTAGGAATACAGGTCGCTGAACAACAGTATTCTGCTGTGTCATGGTATTCCAATGCCTGTCTCTAATGCTCATTCTCTCCTCTCAGAGCCACCAAAGTCCTCCCGTCTCTTGGGCTTTCTCTAATACTACTGCATGTATGAGATGGATTGATATACCATGTCTTCTTTTAAAGGGACAATGGAATGATTTTTCATGTGTGTGGAAAGATTGAGAGAGGAGGAAACCTCATTTGTATACATGGATAGCTGGAAATCCCAAGACCATGAATTGAAAACATGGCCAATCCGCTCCATACACTTGAGGTACTAGCATATTACGCAAGACATGGTTTATTCAAAAAGTTTTGACTTTCTCATCAGTGACCTTGGAGCCTAGAAGAGAGTGGTGTCATTTTCGATTGATATGATAGAATTAACCACACCCGATCAAAACAACAAATATAACTTAATAATTGAAAACAGCGAAACTCACAGGACCTGGGTAAAGGTTCTGATGTCAAAAATGGGATTGGTGAACACATTTCGAAGAGAGCAAGTACACCTGGATTCCCAGATTTTCTTTCCTAGACCCAGGATGCCACACTCTAGCCAAATGTGATTGGCTGAGCTTCCCCATCATCGCCACCTTCTGTCTAAACAAGATCAAATAATACACAATACAACTATATACAATAGGAACAGATACCAAATATGAAATTACAAGCAACAAACAATATTAAGAAACACATAACTAAAGTTTTACTAAGCATTTTATTTCAAGGAGTCTAAATAACTTATTGAAATTAAGTTTAGCTAAATCATGAGGAGGGTAACTACAATTCTCTAATCTTAATTTCCATCAAAATACTGAGAAGGGAAGTAATATTATATGAGCACCCAGGAAGTACTAACGAGAAACTTACAAAATGTGCCAAATGATAGAGACAACTGACTCCTGGGCAATCACCCAAAGTCTCCTTTGCAATGTTGAGTCAACCAACTTTGGCTAAGGCCTAATGTAACTGACATACCATTTTGAAAGGCAAGAAACTTTTCAGAGCTATCTTACCTTGTTTTGGCAGGATATGACAATCCTGTTTTTATCCATTTATGGATACTTTGTAGCTCTGTCAGTGGTCAAGGTATGGGCTTTTCTTTGCCCAAAGGCCAGTTCTGCCAAGAAGTAGACAAGCTCCAAGTGGAATGTCTTTGGTGCTCAACATTCTCTAGGGAATAGAACGGTGTTGCCAGGAGCGATTGTGTCTCACTACCACAGAATTGTAGGTTAGAGTAGATTCTACTATCTATACTAAATATAATCTCGATGTATCTAAAGAACCTGATTAGCCTAAATATAAATAGGATAAACATAGATGACTATTGATTTATAATTCTCGATGCCTATCTAACTTAAAGACTAAGAGAATTAACAACTGTCTAATAAATGAGGACAATGACCTTGAAATGTAAACAATATATATCGTTACATAAACACTATGTAAGTTACTTAATCAGAGGTAGAAATGTACATTGGAACATGGTATATATATATATAAATACATAAAAAATGATTTAAACAGATGTAGCAGACTCACATACAGTATTCAATATAATTTATCTTTGTATCAATATATAAAAATTGATACCAATATAATTTTCTAAAAACAATAACTCACAAATACGAATCTATTATCCCATCACCAATTTTCCCTCTTTTTTTTTCAAGAATACCCATGAGCCTATGAAATACTTCGCCTATCCCTCAACCATATACCAATTATAACCAACTCCAAAAGGGTGTCCCTAAACCTGAAGGCAAACTCTGCTGGGAGAGGGGACGTTATCCTCTAAAATTGCTGTCATGGGGGTGACGTTCTTCTTAGGGGTCCTGTGAAAATAAAAAATGGTAAAATTCCAAGATTAATATTTGGTCTGGGAAAATTACAAATAGTGTCTGAGTGTTTTGAGGAAGTCTGGCCAGGGTGTTGTAAAAGATATGCACCATTAGGAACTGTCTTGTGCGGTTGGTACCAAATATCATGTCTTGTAGTTGCACTATCAACATGATGATGTCATATTGACCAGGTGGAGTCAATATGTGGGGCCCCATCTTCTTCTTGGAAACTTCAAAGATCACTGCAGGAAAATACATTATTTCTTCTGGGAAACTAAGCATTATCTATAAAGACATATACAGACATATATATTCAATGAAATGTATGATAAAGACAGAAACAGATATGAGGAAAGGTAAAGAAAGTTTATAAATTATTTTTATTATTATTATTTCCCATATCGTGGCTCTTGACATGAGAAAGAAGCTCTGGGATATCTCTTATGAACAGGCTTGGAATTGGAGAGGGACTGAGCTAGAGTCCAACTCCAAAACCAGCTCTCTATATTTATAAATAAATGCACATTAACACATATTTAAAAATATGTTTATTATAATTTATTTACTGAACCTATTCAGGTTTCTTGCTGATCCTTATTGGGTTGTAAATAGTTTCCATCTGTCAGTATTCAAATATCCAGGGTCCCTTGAATTCTTTGAAGATGA
This sequence comes from Microtus pennsylvanicus, assembly GCF_037038515.1. Taxonomy (NCBI): domain Eukaryota; kingdom Metazoa; phylum Chordata; class Mammalia; order Rodentia; family Cricetidae; genus Microtus; species Microtus pennsylvanicus. The sequence continues at coordinate 67,745,068 of NC_134601.1, forward strand.
GTGTTTTCCTAGGGAGATAAGCAGAGATCCCTGCCCCCATCCTATATGTTGTTCTTACCATCGGTATGATTATCATCATTTTGGATGAGCTGTCATTTCTTCTTTCTAAGAGATTCCTCCTCTTCAAACTGAACCTTTATTAAATTTGATAGTATCCACCATTTTTCTTCTCCAGTGGAAACAAGAGCAAAACCACTTCCCCAACACAGCACATATCCTGGCATCCATTGCAAGGTCAACACATCTTTTAAATAAGCTGGTTGATTTAATTCAGCAGACTTTTCTATTATCCAATGACTTTCTGCAGGCTTTGTCCCCTTCTCATGAGCGTTGAGAAAACTCAAGGTTAATAAAGCATTATCAGTGAGGAGAACTGGGAGCCAATGACTGGGTGCTCAGAACAAGTGAGGTCCAGACCTGGGGCACTAGCCCAGGACATAGCACCAAGTGCAGTGGCTGGTGCAGGCACAAGCTCCTTGCTCTTAAGTCCCCTTGCTGTGGGCTGGGATGTGGGAGAAAGCTGCCTGCAGTGAGGGCATGAGATGGTGCAGATATCAATGAACAAATCCTTGTGGTGTGGCCTCAACTGGCCAGATCCTTAAAGGCCTCTAAAAAGCCTCAAGGACAGGCACCAAGTGGTGGTGCATTCGATCAGCAAGCTAGAATTAACCAGACCACCTTAAAATAACAGATATAATTTAATAATTGAAAACGGGGAAACTCACACGACCTGGGTAAAGATTCCCATGTCCAAAACAGGTTTGAAGAACACCATGCAAAGAGAGGCAAAGAGAGCTAATTCACCTGGATTCCAAGGTTTTCTTACCTGTCTCCAGGCAGCTACACCCTAGCCAAATGTGATTGGCTGAGCTTTCCCATCCAGAGACCAACTTCCTCTAAAGGGTGGTGACAGAAAAAGTTAAATCAGTCTCTTAGCCATTGAAAACATTCTTCATGCCTGAAGGTGACATAGATGTTTTCAGAAAGAAAGAAAAGTAAGAGTCCTGAGAACAAGCAGAAATACACAAATATAAACAATCAGAAATTCTTCAAGCTGAAGAAAAGAATACCAGAAACAACAACATCCTTTGTTGCAAATAAAGACGATCAGTAGGCTTGAATGTCTTCTTAATGCCAAGTTCCCTATTTCCACTTTTTTCCTTTAAAATACACACAGGGCCTGGAAAGATGGCCCAGTTCCAACAGATGCTTGTGCAGAGCAGGATGGCCTGATTTTGCCTCTCTGGGTGCAGTAAAAAGAAAGAAGTGACTCCTAAAAGTCGCCTGCTATCTCCACGTGTATATTGTGACACACATGCATAAATACATGCAGACAGATGAAATATAAAATATATGTGAATGCTTAAAAGCATGATAACATTTTATGTGTGTTTAACACATATGCATGTGGATTATCTATAGGGTATTGTAGAATAAAGAGCACTAGAAAACGGCAAATGTATTTCTATTGCTAAATATTTTACTTTTAAAATATACTTTCACCCTGAAACCGATACTGTACTGAACTTCACAATGTGTCCCCAGCTGGCCTCAAACTCATGTCCAACCCTTTGCTTCCACTTCCTAAGCTCTGGGATTACAGGTATGTGGCACCACACTTAACATCAGGATTTACACTCGGGAGATAGTGGCCAAAAAGCAATACTGTTGTAGACTATAAAATAGTAAGGACATGTAATTTATAATCACTAAAACAAATCAGAAAGGCTAATGAGAAATGAGAAAGTTCTAAAGCTAAAACATTAACAATAAGAATTAGAGAAACAAAATATGACGGGGATAAGAGTGCAAATGATAAAGAGTAGAATGTCACAACAGATACATTAGATATTAATGGATCAAACACTGCAAATAAAGGATGAATATTATCTGAACAGATACAAAAGCAAGAACAGTAATAGTTTATCAGTAAAATAGAGAGATTAAGAAGTGTGTTTGAGGGTTGGGAGCATTGCTCAGCAGTTAGCATCACTGACTGCTGTTCCAGAGGACCCGGGTTCAATACCCAGCACCCACATGGCAGCTGGATGGGAAGGGGATAAGGGGAGATGGGGAGAGAAAAGGTAGAAGGGAAGGAGGGGGGACTTGGGGAAACAGGAGGATCGGGATAAAGGAAGGTTGGATAGGGGAGCACGAAACCATAATTCTTAGTTAAGGGACCCACTTTAGGGTGGGCAGGAGAATTGACCCTAGAGGGGCTCCCAGGTGCCCAAGCTGAGGTCCCCAGTTAGTTCCTTGGGCAGCTGAGGATAGGGAACCTGAAATGACCCTATCCTAGCGCAATACTGATGAATATCTTGCATATCATCCTAGAACTTTCATCTGGTGATGGATGGAGATAGAGACAGAGACCCATACTGGAGCAATGGACTGAGCTCCCAAGGTCCCAATGAGGAGCAGAAGGAGGGAGAACATGAGCAAAGAAGTCGGGACCATGAGGGGTGCACCCACCCACTGAGACAGTGGAGCTGATCTACTGGGAGCTCACCAAGGCCAGCTGGACTATTACCAAAAAAAGCATGGGATAAAACTGAACTCTCTGATCATGACGAAAAATGAGGGCTGATGAGACGCCAAGGACAATGGCACGCAGTTTTGATCCTACGCAATCTGCTGGCTTGGTGGGAGCCTAGCCAGTTTGGATGTTCACCTTCCTAGATATGGACAGAGGGGGGAGGACCTAGGATTTACCAAAGGGCAGGGAACCCTGACTGCTCTTTGGACTGGAGAGGGAGGGGGAGAGGAGTGGGGGGAAGGGGAGAGGGGTGGGAGGAGGGGGAGAAGAGTGGGAGGAGGGGGAGGGAAAGGGGAGGCTGGGAGGAGGTGGAAATTTGTTTTTTTTCTTTATTCTTCTTTTATCAATAAAAAATGTTGAAAATGAAAAAAAAAGAATTAGAGAAACAAAATATGAGCAGATAAGAGTGCAAAAGATAAAGAGTAGAATGTCACAACAGATACATTAGCTATTAATGGATCAAGTACAACAAATTAAGGATGAATATTTTCTGAACAGTTACAAAAGCAAGAACAGTAATACCTCATCAGTAAGACAGAGAGTTTAAGAAGTGTGTTTGAGGGCTGGGAGGATGGCACAGGAGTTAGCATCACTGACTGCTCTTCCAGAGGACCCGGGTTCAATTCCCAGCACCCACATGGCAGCTCACAGCTGGCTGTCACTAAAATTCCAGGGGACCTGGCACTCTTACACAGGCCCATATCAGGCAGGTCACACACTCAGGCACATAAAAAAATAAGTAATTCTCTTTAAAGTAGAAGAAAAGGATGCTGTCGACAGTGGTGATGCTGTCACAGCTTTTAGAATCATTTACTGCTCATTTAGTCAGGGCTGGTTGCTGGGAACAGCTTCTGGTCTCAGTTCAGTTTAGTCTACTTAGATTGTTGGTGGGGTTTGCAAGTTTGCTGTTTGAGCACTTAGCCCCCAGCAGCCGGCACTGTTGGAGGAGTGTGTGGAGCATCCCAGGCCTGTAGCATGAGGGCAGTGCCTTTGAAGGCTGTTAAACTTAGCACTCACTGAATCTGATCTGTAAGCTTTGCATCCTGTCCATTGCCACATGAGGAGTCTCCACCATGTGCCGCAGTCCCAATTACCAGCACCTTGATGGCATTGTGTGTCACTTTTCCTGGGTAGGGAACTTATATCAGACCAAATTGTGTGTGAGGACTTTACACAACAGGGTTGATTGTAAAGCGCTTGCATCACTAAAAGCCCACTTGGTCACTGGTGATGACTCATGGAGTCTGCATCTATCTTAATCTCCAGGAGTGGTGGTTGACTCCAAAGTAACATCCTTTTCCAGACCCAACAGAGCTGACGCACATAGGACCTCACAGAGACTGTGAGATCACTCACAAGATCAGTAGGAACTTAAGCCAGAAAATCCCTGCAAGGAGGAGGGGAAGTGGCCACAAAGCCCTACACCTAGCCAAGTAGCTATATGTGATGGATAGCTGCTTTCTCAATGGAGTGACACTGAGTACAGCAAACACACCCCAGAACAGGCCCAATGTCCAGTAGTTTCCAGTATAAATAGGACTCCATGGTTTTGTTTTTGACATATAAACAGACTGTTTTGTTTGTTTTAAGCAAGAGAAAGAGCATGACGTTGTGTTATTTGTAGTTAGGTAAGAGTGAAATATGATAAAAATAAATGAAAAATTTAAAAATACGGAAAAATTAAAAGTTAAATATCTATGTTGCGGCGATGATGAGGGGATGGCTCTTCCAGAGGCCCTGACTTCAGTCCCCAGACACCAAATGGTGGCTCACAACTGCCTGTTATTCCAGTTCCAAGGGATATGACTCCATCTTATGAGCTCCATGAGCAAATCCAAAGACACAAACGCAAGTAAAATACCCATACACATGAAATTAAAATAAACAAAACCTGAAATAATATTAAGATATACCGGTTGTTCTGCATAGTGCTCTTAGCCATGGGCCTGTTTTCAGTTTGCAGTACCTACTGACACCAATCTGTAACTGTGAGAGGCCACTCTGGGCTATTTAGCCCATGTTTATTTAGACCATGGTACATAGCAGGACACACACACATACATACATACATACACACAACACATTGTCTACATAGTCTGTATATTTATATACTTACTTCACCATTATAGTGATTCCATATTACAAGTATTGTTGCCATCCACAACACAATTTTGTGTGCCTCCCTACTTTCCTGCGGTGGACCAGTACAAATTCTACCTGTGCTTAGAAATGTTTGCCTAGCCTTAACAGAAGAGAAAAGCTTCTCACCAGGATCTCTGTCGACATCAAGTGGTCAAGGATGTGGGGGCCAGCAATGAAGACAGTAAGGACCATGAACAGAAGAGGAGAAGAACCAGGGCTGTGAGAACAAGACACCCAGTCACAGGGAGGAGCTGCTCTGATGCGTTTCCCAGCAATTGTTGTCACGTTATCCACAGTGGGCACTATGATGCATAAAACTGATGTCACAAAGCTCCTGAAACCAGAGCTGGAGCCATGAATACATGTGTTCCCGGGAGAGACCAAGTCTCGACCCTTCTAGCCTAGGGAATCATGAGGCTATGACCAAGCTAGAGAAGGGACAAGCTAACAGCGCTTTTCCTTCCAGGCTTCCTTCCTGCAGGTTCCTGCCTTGAGTTACTGCCCTGATTTCCCCAGGGATGAACTGTGACTTGGAAGCTTGTGCCAAATAAACCCTTTCTTCTCAAAGCTGATTTTGTGTTGGAGTGTTCTAGAGCAGTCCCAGAAACTGCTACTGTGGCCAACCCTGTTGGCAGGGACGGGCAAGGGAAGGCACATTCCAGACTAGTGTGGGCTACATAATGAAACATTGAATCAAAAACTAAAACCCAAACCTTAGTGATAACGACAAAATGAAAGTGTAAATCCACTCTTAGGAATAGAGGTCGCTGAACAACAGTATTCTGCAGTGTCATGGTATGCCAATGCCTGTCTCTGATGTTCATTCTCTCCTCTCAGAGTCATCGAAGTCCTCCTGTTGTTGGGCTTTCTCTAATACTAGTACAGTATGAGATGAATTGATCTACCATGATTTCCTTTAAAGGGACCAAGGAATTGATTTTTCATGTGTGTGGAAAAGTGAGAGAGGAGGAAAGCCTAATTTGTATACATGGATAGCCGGAAATACTAAGCCCACGTATTGAAAAGGTGGACAATCCCCTTCATACACTTGAGGTGCTAGCATATCAAGCATGACGGGTTTTATTCAAAAAGCTGTGGCTTTCTCATCAGTGACCTTGGACCCTAGAAGAGAATGGTGGCATATTCGACCTGTATGCTAGAATTTGCAAGACCATCTTAAAACAACAGATATAATTTAATAATTGAAAATGGGGAAACTCAAACGACCGGGTAAAGGTTCCTATGTCCAAAACAGGTCTGGAACACAGCAAGAAGAGTGCAAAAGAGAGCAAGGGCAGCTGGATTCCCAGGTTTACTTCCCTGGCCTTGGCAGCACCACCCTAGTCAAATGTGATTGGCTGAGTTTCACCATCAAGAGAGCAACTTCCTGTAAAAGGTGGTGACAGAAAAAGTTTACTCAGTCTCTTATTCATTGAAAATATTCTTCATGAGAGGACAGCAGAAAATGGAAAGATCTTCCTTGCTCCTGGATTGGGAGGATCAACATAGTAAAAATGGCAATTCTACCAAAAGCAATCTATACATTCAATGCAATCCCCATCAAAATCCCATCAAAATTATTCACAGATCTGGAGAAGACAATAATCAACTTTATATGGAAAAAAAACCAAGGATAGCCAAAACAATCTTATACAACAAAGGAGCATCTGGAGGCATTACCATCCCTGACTTCAAACTCTACTACAGAGCTACAGTATTGAAAACAGCTTGGTATTGGCATAAAAACAGAGAAGTCGAACAATGGAATCGAATAGAAGACCCTGACATTAACCCACAAACCTATGAACACCTGATTTTCGATAAAGGAGCTAAAAGTATACAAAGGAAAAAAGAAAGCATCTTCAACAAATTGTGCTGGCAAAACTGGATGTCAACCTGTAGAAGAATGAAAATAGATCCATATCTATCACCATGCACAAAACTCAAGTCCAAATGGATTAAAGACCTCAATATCAGTCTGAACACAGTGAACCTGATAGAAGAGAAAGTGGGAAGTACTCTACAACACATGGGCCCAGGAGACCACTTCTTACGTATAACCCCAGCAGCACAGACATTAAGGACCTCATTGAATAAATGGGACCTCCTGAGACTGAGAAGCTTCTGTAAAGCAAAGGACACTGTTGCTAATACACAAAGGCAACCCACCAACTGGGAGAAGATCTTCACCAACCCCGCAACTGACAAAGGTCTGATCTCCAAAATATATAAAGAACTCAAGAAACTAGACCGTAAAAGGCTAATCAACCCAATTATAAAATGGGGCATTGAGCTGAACAGAGAATTCTCAACAGAAGAACTTCAAATGGCCAAAAGACACTTAAGGTCATGCTCAACTTCCTTAGCAATCAGGGAAATGCAAATCAAGACAACTTTAAGATTCCATCTTACACATGTCAGAATGGCTAAAATCAAAATCACCAATGATAGCCTTTGTTGGAGAGGTTGTGGAGAAAGGGGTACACTCAACCATTGCTGGTGGGAATGCAAACTTGTGCAACCACTTTGGAAGGCAGTATGGCGGTTTCTCAGGAAATTCGGGATCAACTTACCCCTGGACCCAGCAATACCACTCTTGGGAATATACCCAAGAGAGGCCTTATCATACAACAAAAGTATATGCTCTACAATGTTCATAGCAGCATTGTTTGTGATAGCCAGAACCTGGAAACAACCTAGATGCCATTCAATGGAAGAATGGATGAAGAAAGTATGGAATTTATACATATTAGAGTACTACTCAGCAATAAAAAACAAGGACTTCATGAATTTTGCATACAAATGGATGGAAATAGAAAACACTATCCTGAGTGAGGTAAGCCAGACCCAAAAAGAGGAACATGGGATGTACTCACTCATATTTGGTTTCTAGCCATAAACCAAGGACATTGAGCTCATAATTAGTGATCCTAGAGAAGCTAAATAAGGAGAACCCAAAGACAAACATATAGGCATCCTCCTGAATATTAACCTTCAGCAAGCGATGAAAGGAGACAGAGACAGAGACCCAAATTGGAGCACAGGACTGAAATCTCAAGGTCCAAATCAGGAGCAGAAGGAGAGAGAGCACGAGCATGGAAATCAGGACCGCGAGGGGTGCACCCACACACTGAGACAATGGGGATGTTCTATTGGGAACTCACCAAGGCCAGGTGGCCTGGGTCTGGAAAAGCCTGGGATAAAACCGGACTCTCTGAACATAGCGGACAATGAGGACTACTGAGAACTCAAGAACAATGGCAATGGGTTTCTGATCCTACTGCAAGCACTGGCTTTGTGGGAGCCTAGGCAGTTTGGATGCTCAACTTACTAGACCTGGATGGAGGTGGGGGTTCCTTGGACTTCCCACAGGACAGGGAACCCTGATTGCTTTTCGGGCTGGGGGGAGACTTAATTGGGGGAGGGGGAGGGAAATGGGAGGCGGTGGCGGGGAAGAGACAGAAATCTTTAATAAATAAATAAATAAATAAATAAATAAATAAATAAATAAAATATTCTTCATGCCTGAAGGTGACAGAGATGTTTTCAAAAAGAAATAAAAGTAAGAGTCCTGGGAACAAGCACAAATACACAAATGTAAACAATCAAAAATTCTTCAAGTTGAAGAAAAAGTATACCAGAAACAAGAAAATCCTTTGGTGCAAATAAAGAACATCAGAAGGCTTAATGTCATCTTAACACCAAGTTCCCTATTTCCACTTTTTCCTTTAAAATACACAAGGGCCTTGATCATGGCCAAGTGCCTACAGATGCTTGAGTCCACCATGATGACCTGAGTTTGCCTCCGTGGGTACACTGAAAAGGGAGAACTGACTCCTAAAATTTGACTGCTACCACCACGTGTATATTGTGACACACATGCATAAATACATGTGCACAAGATGTAAAATATATGTTAATGTTTAAAAGCAAGTTTTGATATTTTAGGTTTGTTTAACACGAATGCATATGAATTAACTATAGTGTATTGTAGAATAAAGAACACTAGAAAATGGCAAATGAATTTCTATTGTTAAAAAGTTTTACTTTTGAAATATGATCTCACCCTGTCTCCCATACTGGACTGAACCTCACTATGTGGCCCCGGCTGGCCTCAAATTTATATGAAACCCTCTTGAGTCCTGGGATTACAGGGGTGAGGCACCAAACCTACCAACAGGATTTACTTTCTGGATAAAGGGATCAAAAAGCAATACTGTGTACACTATAAAATAGTAAGGACATATAATTGATAATCTCTAAAACATATCAGAAAGGCTGATGAGAAATGAGAGTGTTCTAAAGCTAAAACATTAAAAATAAGAATTAGAGAAACAATATATCAGTGACATAAGAATGCAAATGATAAACAGTAAAACGTGTCATCAGATAAATTAGCTATTAATGCATCAAACACTACCAATAAAGACTAAATATTTTCTGAACAGCTATAAAAGCAAGAACAGTAATAACTTATTTGTAAGATAGAGAGTTTAATAAGTGTGTTTGAGGGCTGGGAGGATGGCTCAGCAGTTAGCATTACTGTCTACACTTCCAGGGGACCAAGGTTCAATTCCCAGCACCCACATGGCAGCTCACAATTGGCAGTCACATGAGGAGTCTCCACCATTTACCGTGGTCACCATTATCAGCACCATCGTGGCATTGTGTGACATTATTACTGGGTAGGGGACCCATGCCAAATCAAACTGTGAATGAAGAGTTTACACAAACAGGGGTGACTCTAAAGCACTTATATCACTAAAAGCCCACTCCGTCATGGGTGATGACTCACGAAGTCTGCATCTATCTGAATCTCCGGAGGTGGTGGATGACTCCAAAGGAACATCATTCTCCAGAACCAACAGAGCTGATGCACATAGAACCTCACAGAGACGGTGAGATCACTCAGGAGATCTGCAGGAGCTCAAGCCAGATAAAATCCCAGCCTGGAGGAGGGGAAGTGGCCACAAAGCCCTACACCTAGCAAGTAGCTGTTCGATGGATAGCTGCTTTCTCAATGGAGTGACATTGGGTATGGCAAAGAAACCCGAGAACAGGCAACATGCACAGTAGTTTCCAGTATAAATAGGACTCCATGGTTTTGTTGTTGACTTATAAAAGGAATGTTTGTTTGTTTTAAGCAAAAGAAAGAGCATAATGTTAAGTTGGGAGGAGTTGGGGAAGGGGGAAAATATGGTAAAAATAAATGTAAAATTTAGAAATAAAGAAAAATTAAAAGTAATATATATATAATGCTGAGGCACTGAGGAGTTGGCTCCTGCAGAGGACCTGACTTCAGTCCCAAGACCCCAAATGGTGGCTCACAACTGCATGTTATTCCAGTTCCATGGGATATGACAGCATCTTATGACCTCAGTGGGCAAATCCACAGACACACACGCTGAGAAAATATCCATACGCATAAAATTAAAATAAACAAAACCAGAAATAATAATAATAAGATATATCTTTTGATCTGGATAGTGCTCTTAGCCAGAGGAACAAAGTTCAGTTTGCAGAAACTACTAACAGCCATCTGTGACTGTGAGGCCACCCTGGGCTATTCAACCCATGTTACATAGCAAGATATACATACACACAAACACACACACACACACACACACACACACACACACATAAACGTTCTCCACATAGTCTGTACATTTATATATTTATTCACCATTAGAGTGACTCCACATCATAAGTATTGTTGCCATCCACGTTGTACATAAAAGCAAAAGGCCCAGAGAGGCTAAATAAGTAGCTCCCAAGTCACAGAGCAACTAAGATGTTACCCATGATTTGGTCATGCCTCCTAGTCATCCTTATCATTGTGAGGTCAGGAAGCAACATGGGCCTTCTCTATGTAACCACATGAAGGAGGCAGTAGATACAGGAAACTGAAAAACACCCAAAATGGGACATTCAGGGCTCATTTCCTAGACTCTGGCAACTACTCACTCTCAGCACTATGATTTGGAAAAGGATCAGAAAGTCGAGGCAGGGGATGCCAGGTGGGCCATATACTGGTTCTCAGACTTTATTCACTGGAAGGGGTATAAGAAAGAGAGAGATGAGTGTGTGAAGGGAAAGTGCACAGACACCTGTTTGTCTGCCTCCCTAAATTCCTGCGGTGGACCAGAACTGTAGCGGCGTAAACGAATGCAGACAGTTTGTAAAAATATATATATAGTTTTAATGTAGAAATAGACTTACAGAACCACCGTTCCCGCGGAGACCAGGAGAGTAGAAGAGACAGCTCGGAGCAAGCTTGCCAAATTTATAGGCAGACATTAGCCTGAGGCGAACACGCCCCCTAAGGGGCGGGACTTATCCCTACATCTCCCCTTTTTGTCTAAATAAGACAGAACTAAACCAAATACAACTACATACAATAACAACAAATAATAAATATAACAAACAATATTGGGAACAAAAGCTTTGCTAAACATTCTATCTCAAGGAGTCCAAATAATGTAAAGAGTAACTACAATTATATAATCTTCAACTCAGTCAAAGATCTGAGAAGGGAATAAACACTACTCAACAAACGAGATATATCCAAAATGTGCAACAATTGATAGAGACAACTGACTACCTGGGCAATCACCCAAAGTCTCGTTTGCAATGTTGAGTCAACCAATTTTGGCTAAGGCCTAACATAACTGACATACCATTATTAAAGGCAAGGAACTTTTCAAAACTATCTTACCCTGTCCTGGCAGGATATGACAGTCCTGTTTTATCCATTGATGCACGCTCTGTATCTGTGTCAGAGGTTGAGGTATAGGCATTTCTTTTCCCAAAGGCCAGTTCTGCCAAATAGAAAGGCTCCAGGTGGAGTGTCTTTGGTGCTCAACATTCTCTCGGGAATGGAGTGGTGTTGCCAGGAGCAATTGTGTCTCACTATCACGAAACTCTGAGTTAGATTAAAGGCCATTTTCTACAGCTCTTTGAAGAGGTTGAAGATTATCTATCTATACTGAGTATAATCTCTATATATCTAAAGAACCTGATTAGTCTGATTATAAATGACAAACTTAGATGACTATTTATCTATATAATTCTCAATATCTATCTAACTTAAAGACTAAGACAATAAACAACTGTGTAACAAATGAGGATAATGACCACCAAATATAAACACTGTACAAATATACATTGCAATATGGTAAATATATATCAATGCACAAACATTATATAAGTATCTTAATCAGAGGTAAAAATGTACATTGCAATATGGTAAATGTATACAATATATATATCAATACAATATATGTCAATACATAAAAATGTTTTAAACAGACATAGAAACATGCATGCATACAATAGTCAATATAATTTAACTTTGTTTCAATATACAAGAATTGATACCAATATATTTGTCTAAAAGCAGTAACTCACAATTATAAATCTATAATCCATCATTCCCTCTTTTTTTTTTTTCAAAATGATCCCTGAGCTTATAAAATTCCTCCCCCAACCTCCCAACCCCTAAATGATGTCCCTAAACCCAGGGGTAAACTTTACTGGGAGAGGGGACGTCATCCTCTAGAATTACTTCCAGCTGTCATGGGGGCAACGTTCTTTCTGGGGGATCCTGTGAAAGTAAAATGATGGTTAAATTTCAAGATCAATGTCTTTTAAAATTGCAAATAGTCTCTGAGTATTTTGTGGAGGTCTGGCCAGAATGTTGTACAAGATGTGCACCATTTCAGCTAACCAAGTTGGGATCGTCTTGTGCAGCTGGTATCCAAAACAGGTCTTGTAGTAGCACTATCAGTATCATGACGTCATATCAACCAGGTAGAGTTGTTGTTGTGGGGCCCCATCTTCTTCCTGGAAACTTCAAATGTCACTTCGGGAAAAACTCATTGTTCATTGTGAAAAACTTAAACATTAATCATATAGACATATATATACATACATATATATATTCAATAAAAGGCATGATATATATATTCAATGAAAAGTATGATAGATATGAAGAAAAGCAAGGATGTTTTCTAAACTCGTATTTCTTTCTGTCCCATATCATGGCTCTTGACATGAGACAGAAACTCCAGAAACTCTGGGTTTTTCTCTTACTAACAGGCTTGGAATTGGAGAGGGACTGAGCCAGAGTCCAACTTCAAAACCAGCTCTATATATTTATAAAGAAATGTTTAATAAGACATATAAATAAAAATTAATACTTACAAAATGTGTCCATCCATCAGTAATTAAATATTCAGGGTCCCTCAATTTCTTTGAAGATGAGTATTTTCCTGTGGAGATAAGAAAAGAACCCTGCCTCCAACCTATCTGTATTTCTTACCATCAGTATGTTCGCCATCCTTATGAAAGAATTGTTATTTATCTTTTCCAAGTGGCTTCTCTTCTTCAAACCGAACCTTTATTAATTTTGATGGTATCCACAATTTTTCCTCACCTGTGGAGATAAGAGCAAAACCCCTTCCCCAACATAGCACATATCCTGGCTTCCATTCTGAGGTCAGCACATCCTTGAAATAAACTGGTTGATTTAGTTCAGTAGACTTTTCCATTATCCAATGTCTTTCTGCAGCTGTTGTTCCCTTCTCATTAGCATTGAGAAAATTCAAGGTTAACAAAGCATTATGTAGCCTATTTCTGGGGGTGTTTTCCACCCCTTTCTGTTTGTTCAACATATCTTTTATAGTTCGATTTGATATTTCTGTGACTGCTTGACCTGTAGGATTATATGGTATACCTGTAACATGCTTGATATTGTAATAATCAAGAAACCGTTTCATTTTCCTAGAAACATAAGCAGGACCATTGTCCATTTTTATTTGTGTAGGTATACCCATGATAGCCATGACTTCTAAGAAATGAGTGATTACTGAATCAGCTTTGTCTGAACTTAAAGCAGTTGCCCACTGAAAGCCTGAATAAGTGTCAATGGTGTGATGAACATATTTTAATTTGCCAAATTCTGCAAAGTGGAACACATCCATCTGCCAGATTTCATTCCCTTGGGTGCCCTTTGGATTAGCCCCTGCAGGCAGTGGCGTTTGGTTATACAAAGAGCAAGTAGGGCATTTCTTTACAATCTCCTTAGCTTGTTGCCATGTAATTGAAAACTCTTTCTTCAAACCTTTGCTATTAACATGATGTTTTTTATGAAATTCAGAGGTTTGTAGCACACTACCAATCAGTAATTGATCAATTTCTGCATTGCCTTGGGCTAGAGGACCTGGCAGACCCATATGGGATCGGATGTGTGTTATGTACATAGGGCAAAGCCTGTTCCTGATCAAATCTTGAACCTAGAGAAACAATGAGGTTAGTTCAATATCATCAGGTATAAATTCAGCAGTTTCAATATGTAAAATAACTCTTTCTGCGTATTGTGAATCTGTAACTATATTAATAGGTTCTTTAAAATCCCTTAGCAACATAAGAATGGCATATAATTCTGCCTTCTGGACAGAATTATACGGACTTTGTTCCACCTTATCCAAGTCTTCTGATTTGTAACCTGCCTTCCCTGATTTATTGGCATCAGTATAGAATGTACGGGCTCCAGTTATTGGAGCATCACGGATGATTCGAGGAAGAATCCAAGAAGTTCTCTTTATGAAGTTAAGGTGCTTGCTTTTTGGATAGTTGTTATTAATGTCTCCCAAAAAATTAGCACAAGCTCTTTGCCATGGTTCATTATCTTCCCATAATTTCTTTAGTTCATCAGCAGTGAAGGGCACTATAATTTCTGCTGGGTCTATGCCTGCTAGTTGACGAAGTCTCAGCTTGCCTTTTATAATTAACTCAGAGACTTTTTCCACATAAGTTTTCAGTTTCTTACTTGGTTTATGTGGTAAAAAGATCCATTCCAAAATAATATCATCTCTCTGCATTAAAATTCCTGTAGGAGAAATTTTTGATGGTAGTATGACAAGAATACAATCGAGCTCTGGATTCACCCTGTCCACATGTGCCTGTTGTAATTTTTCCTCAATCATTGTCAGTTCCTTTTCTGCTTCAGCTCTTAATTCTCTGGGACTGTTTAAATCTTTATCACCATCCAAGGTTTTGTTCAAATGAATTATTAGATCAGGTGTTATTCCAATAGCTGGTCGTAGACTGGAAATGTCTCCTAACAGTCTTTGAAAGTCATTAAGAGTCCGTAGGCGATCTCTCCTAATTTGTGCTTTTAGTGTCTTAATTTTTTGCAAACCTATTTTATAACCTAAATAATTAACAGAATCTCCCTTCTGAATCTTTTCAGGAGTGATTTGCAATCCCCATTTAGGTAAAAGTATCTTTATTTCTTCAAACAGTCTGTTCAAGGTATCCATGTTTGAATTGGATAACAAGATGTCGTCCATGTAATGGTATACTATAGATTTGGGAAATTTCTTGCATATTATTTGCAATGGTTGGTTCACAAAATATTGGCACATATTTAACATACCCTGGGGCAGAACGGTCCAGTGGTACCTCCTCGAAGGTTGAGAATTGTTATAAGTAGGCACTGTGAAGGCAAATTTTTCTCTATCTTCTTTTTCAAAGGTATAGTGAAAAAACAATCCTTTAAATCAATAACTATGAGAGGCCATCCTTTTGGTAATAAAGAGGGCAAAGGAATTCCAGATTGCAGAGGGCCCATAGGTTGAATAACCTTGTTGATGGCCCTGAGATCTGTCACCATTCTCCATTTACCTGATTTTTTCTTAACCACAAATACAGGAGAATTCCAAGGGCTGGTAGATTCTTCTATATGTCCAGCATCTAATTGTTCTTGTACCAGCTGTTCTAAAGCCTGTAACTTTTCCTCAGCTAAAGGCCATTGCTTTGTCCATATTGGTTTCTCAGTCAACCATTTTAGAGGCAAGGCTGTTGGTATCTCTGAAGGGACATCAATTGCTTTTTCTTGTACAGCCCGAATGGTCGGTTTTCTCCGTTTGTAATATCTTTTAATATTATTCTCAGAACTATAGGCTCTAGAAGTAGCAGGAATGTTAATTTCGGTATTCCATTGTTGTAATAGGTCACGACCCCATAAATTCATTGCGATATTGGCTACATATGGCTTTAATTTTCCTATTTGTCCCTCTGGCCCTATACATTCAACCCATCTCGTGCTCTGCCTTACTCGAGATAGGGTTCCAATTCCCAGGAGCTGAACATTTACATTCTGAAGAGGCCAATACGGATGCCAAGATTCTGGGGTAATGATACTTACATCAGCACCTGTGTCCAGCAGGCCAGTAATAAAAATGCCATTTACACACACTCTCAGTTTAGGTCTTTGATCATTTATAGAAGTTTGCCAAAACACACGTAACTTATCTTTCTGATCATTATTGCTTGTAACAGTAGGCATGGGGCTTCCTAATTGTCCTGATGAGGCACGTTCTCTGCAGAAACTGGATATGACTGAACCATGTTTGCCATGGGGGCCTGTGAGGCCCCCCCTCTCACATTTCC
The DNA here is from genome assembly GCF_037038515.1 of Microtus pennsylvanicus. NCBI lineage: Eukaryota > Metazoa > Chordata > Mammalia > Rodentia > Cricetidae > Microtus > Microtus pennsylvanicus. The sequence continues at coordinate 67,761,200 of NC_134601.1, forward strand.
CGACTGTATCAGGTTGCCTTGTCTATCTCTTGTAGACCTACATTCATTCGTCCAATGTCTGCCTTTTCCACATCTTCTACATAAACCTGAAGGCTGAGTCCTCCTATTTCTGTTATTTCTAGAAGATGTATTATTATTATTATTTCTGAAAAGATGTATTATTATTATTATTATTATTTCTGAAAATCCGTTGTCTACAATTCCTTTTCATATGACCCATTTTGCCACAATTAAAACATTTGGTATTCTGGTGTCTCCTTTTACCATTGGAAATTGCTTCTTCTACCCATGCTTCAGTGCCATAATCAAATGTATCAACATTGAGTGTATGCAAGACCCATTCTTCCAAAGGCGCTGATCTGAGCTTTAAAGGCCCCAAAATCCTTTTGCATTCCACATTTGCATTTTCATAAGCCAAAGACTCAATCATTATACGTCTTGTTTCTGGGTCAGATATCCCTATTTGTACAGCCTTAGTTAATCTTTGTAAAAAGTCACTAAAGGGTTCTCTCTGACCCTGTTTAACTCTGACAAATGATTCCATTCTCTGTCCTGGGTCTTGTACCCTGTCCCAAGCCCTTAAGGCTGCTGTAGTACACATGGAGAGTGTGTTTTCATCCAAATTAGCTTGTTCCTGAGGGTCGGAAAAGAGCCCTTCACCTATAATTTTATCTAGGGAAATGTCAATTCCCTTTGCTTTTTCCTGCTGTTCTAAGAGTTTAGCCTCTTGCCTGAATAAGCATTGCCATTTCAATTGTGGTCCACTCTCTAGTACTGCAGAGCTCAGCTGGAGCCAGTCCAAGGGGGTTGCTTTGTTTGTCGTGGCCCAAGATCTTAGCATCTCTTTAACAAAAGAGGCTTGCATCCCAAAAGTCATGACAGCCTGTTTAATTTCCTTGAGGTCATTCATACGGACAGGCTCCCATGTATCCTCCTTGATGACCCTAGGGTTTCTGGAACCAACAACCTTCTCTGTTGTTATTACTGGAAAGGCAGGTAGAGCTGTCGGTAGAGCTTTGTGGAAATTGTCCCGGAGAGATTTACCCACAGATGTAGTTAAAATTTGCCCTTCTACCCTTTGCTCTTCTTCATCAGAATTTAGAAATTCCTCAATCTTTTCAATTCTATTCACTATTGCCTTCTGCAATGTCTGAATCTCCTGTCCAGAATTATGTTCCAAAGCCTTCATTGAGGATTCTAAAGTATGAAGTTTGTCCGTTAGAGATAACATCTTATCTTTGGACATAATTTTTATGGCATAAACTGTGCCTTCTTGTATTGACACTCTTTCCATCAATTTGTCATAAGCTTTAGACAAAATCCGATTGTCACATTCACAGTTTTGATTCTCTCAGTTAATGTTTCATTTCCTACAGAAAGGGACTGAATCTTATTGTCCAAATCAGCTGTTCCCTCTTCCATAGTAATGAATTTCTCCTTAATATCAGCCACTAATGTTTCAGTTCCTACAGAGAGGGACTGAACCTTACGATCCAAATCAGCTGTTCCCTCTTCCATAGTAATGAATTTCTCCTTAATATCAGCCACTAATGTTTCAGTTACTACAGAGAGGGACTGAACCTTACGATCCAAATCAGCTGTTCCCTCTTCCATAGTAATGAATTTCTCCTTAACATCAGCCTGGAGAACCTCAAACTGATTCTTGAGAAGATTGTTATCAGTCTGGAGAACTCCAAACTGATTCTTGAGAAGATTGTTATCAGTCTGGAGAACTCCAAACTGATTCTTGAGAAGATTGTTATCATTCTCAATTGTTTTTAAGCGTTCTATCTCTGCCTTAAGAATCCTGGATTCGTCTCGTAAAGACTTTATCATATTTCTATTATCAAACCATTTGGTGCCAATGAAAACTATGAATCCCAGAAGGATCCATAGAGGTGGCGTGATAGACACCTCTTGTAAAATCTCCCACATGGTACAATTAAAAAAACTGTTAAATTCTTGAACAGTAATGTGTTCAGACATTTTATTTATAAAAGAAAAAATTTTTTACCTGCAATGATCGGTTCCTGCTAGTTGTTGGTCTCTGTGTTTTTGGAGCCTGTCCTAGAACTAGCTCTTGTAGACCAGGCTGGCCTCGAAATCACAGAGATCCGCCTGTCTCTGCCTTCCAAGTGCTGGGATTAAAGGCGTGCACTACCACGGCCTGGCAGGCCTCAAATTCACAGAGATCCGCCTGCCCTTGCCTCCCAAGTGCTGGTATCAAAAGCGTGCACCACCACTGCCCTGCCAAGTCACTTTGTGTCAGACCAAATCTGCCGCTGTGGCAGGCAGCTTTTGTTGCAAAACCGCAGGTACTTGAGCTTCCGATAATTCAGGCAGTGGGGTTCCACTGTAAAACTTAGCCAAGGCTGGCAGAATGGGCCTGTGTGACCGAGTATGTCTCGGACTCGGCACTGGGGCCGGAGTCACGAACTGAAAAACAGCACCCAGGAGGTTGCTGTGTTAGCTAGCAGGCTACCCGCTTGACTCGGGGGCAAAATAGCCCGACGTTGGACGCCAAAATGTAGCGGCGTAAACGAATGCAGACAGTTTGTAAAAATATATATATAGTTTTAATGTAGAAATAGACTTACAGAACCACCGTTCCCGTGGAGACCAGGAGAGTAGAAGAGACAGCTCAGAGCACGCTTGCCAAATTTATAGGCAGACATTAGCCCGAGGCGAACACGCCCCCTAAAGGGTGGGACTTATCCCTACACAGAACAAAATTGACCTTTGTTTGGAAATGTTGGCCCAGCCTGAAAAGAACAGAAAAGCTTCTCACCAGTATCTCTGTGGACATCTAGTGGTTGTAGATGTGAATGACACCTCATACAAAATGTTCCTGTGGGTCCCAACAGTGAGGACAGGAAGGACCATGAGCAGAAGGGGAGATGAGTCAGGGCTGTGAGAACAAGACACAGCCAGTCACTGGGAGGAGCTGCTCTGATGCGTTTCCTGGCAACTGTCGTCATGTTATCCACAGTGGGCGCTATGTTACAGAAAACTGATGTCACAAAGCTCCTGAAACTAGATCTGGAGTCATGAATTCATGTATTCCAGGTAGAAAACAAGTCTCCACCCATCTAGCCTTGGTCTTGTGGAGATAGGAACCACAGAAAGGGCCTTAGCCCTGTTTTTCCTGCTTTCTATTCTGGAGGGCTTCCGGGCTCGAGATGGGCACCTCTGGGAGACAGAGAATCTTAGAGGACTTGCTCTCTAGGCACCATCTCCTTTCCTTGGCCAACAGGGACAGGTAGTAGAACCTGCTGCTCTCCCCTCTGTTCAGCATCCCTGGGGCCTTTCTCAGGCCTGACTAAAACCTCATTCTTACCTTCCAGGTTTAAGGTCTGAAGATTCTGCCTCCTGCCCAGGCTGAAGCCGTCCATCTACTACTGCAGTCGGCTTCAGTGCCCTTCCCGACCACGGCCAGACCAACTCGTTCTGTCCCAATGATCCTAGGTAGGCTGTGTTGCCCACTCTTGCTTAAAATGCTTTTGTTGGTCAGGCCTGAAACATGAGCAAGAAAGTAACTTCCAGATGGCTAGACTCACCCTGACTGGTGTACAGTTTCATCATCTTCTCTTTCCACTCAGCATGATTCTGGGAAGCCTGTGCTGGCTGTCGCTGGCTGCTTTCTTCTCTGAGAGCTGGTGCAGTGCCCCAAATGAGTTGAGGAATATCCAAGATCTGAGCCAGATGTCCGGACACCAGACTGTCTCCATTGTGCTGAAGGAAAAACACAAAAAGACCTAGGATTTGAGTATGATGGCAGTTGCCACTGAAGCTATTAGGCATAACGTGAGCTCTGGGAGGACCAACAGACCACAAAAGACATGCCATAGAACAATGGGTAGGCAGCCTAGGGTCCTAAGTGACATAAAGTTAATGTGGTGGCCTACCTGGGGTGAAGAGAGTAGGAGAATGGCAGTGGGAGACTAGGGATGGCCCAGCTCAGGTCCTTCCAAACAGGATGTGACCAACAATGGGTGTGATGCTCCATAATAGCTGGATCAGATTAAAATAGTCTCAAGACTTTCTCTGCAGGGTGGCATGCAGAGTGTTCTAAACACATCCCTTAGTAAACTTTCAACTAGCTTTGTTCTCTCTCTCTCTCTCTCTCTATTTGTCTCTCTCTCCCTTCCTTCCTTTGTTCATTTTTTTGATTTCTATCTTCCTTTTTTTTTTGAGTTTCTCTGTGTAGCCATGAAAATCCTGGAACATTCTCTATAAACCAGACTGGACAAGAACTCAGAGATTCATGTGTCTCTGCCTTCAGAGTGCTAGGATTAATGGCGTGCACCACCATAACTGACAAACTTCAGCTGTTTCTTAAACTTCATTACATATTCTTGCATCTTATACACCTACTTACTTATAACAGATTGAATTTTAAATAAGCTGGACTTCTCAGAAAAGCACAACGTTTTTCTAGAAGTATCCATCCTAGGGGGAGCACAACGGAGAGAAGGACAGTAAGAAGAGAAATTTAGGTCATGTGCACACTAGAATCTAGGTTGTTGCATCTCAACTTGGCCAGTTTGCTTTGCCTGCTTCATTGCTGTGCTTACACTCTTGAGTACTTGACCAACTACTGCATCCTATCAGAATTCTTCTCTTTTGAGAACAAGAAGGATCAAATGAACAAATGAATGAAAGAAAGACACAGAAAGATGAAAGGAAGAAAGAGAGAAAGGAAGGGAGAGACTTATTTGTGACCTACCGCAGTGTCTACTGAGAGGGAATCCTCTAAGGAGAAACTACCTACATCAGATTAGGAGGTTGGTCTTTAAGCACATCTGAATGTGGTTTCCTTGATTATTAACTCAGATAAGAGGTCCCGACCGCTGTAGGCAATACCATTCCTAGGGAGGAGGCTCTGGGTTAGATAAAAGTACCAGCAAAGCATGAGCCTATGAGCAAGCCAGAGAAGGGACAAAGAAACAGTGCTCTTCCTTCCAGGCTTCCCTCCTCCAGGTTCCTGCCTTGAGTTCCTGCCCGCATTTCCCCAGTGATGAACTGTGACTTGGAAGCCTGTGCAAATAAACCCTTTCTTCTCTAAGCTGATTTTGTGTTGGAGTGTTTTATAACAGCACCAGAAACTGCTACTGTGGCCCACCGTGTTGGCAGGCACAGGCAAGGGAAGGCACATTCCAGACTAGTCTGGCCTATATAATGACACTGAATCAAAAACTAAAACCAAAACCATAGTGATAACCACAAAATGAAAGTGTAAATCCACTCTTAGGAATCGAGGTCGCTGAACAACAGTATTCTGCTGTGTCATTGTATGCCAATGTCTGTCTCTAATGTTCATTCTCTCCTCTCAGTGCCACCAAAGTCCTCCCGTCTCTTCGGCTTTCTAATACTACTGAAGGAATGAGATGAATTGATCTACCATGACTTCCTTTAAAGGTACCGTGGAATTGTTTTTTCGTGTGAGTGGAAATAGTGAGTGAAAAAAGCCTCATTTGTATACATGGATAGCCGGAAATCCCAAGACCACGTACTGAAAAGATGGCCACTCCCCTCCATCCACTTCAGGTGCTAGGACATCAAGTATGATGTGTTTTATTCAAAAAGCTGCGACTTTCTCATCAGTGACCTTGGACCCTAGAAGAGAGGGAGGGCATATTTTACCGATAAGCTAGAATTAAGCAGACCAGCTGAAAAAACTGATATAATTTAATAATTGAAAAGGATTAACTCACACAACCAGGTAAAGTTTCACACGTCCAAAACCAGTCTGGCTAATGCAGCAAGAAGAGTGCAAAAGAGAGCAAGGGCAGCTGGATTCCCAGATTTTCTTCCCTGGCAGCAGGCATCCAAAACCTAGCCAAAAGTGATAGTCTGAGCTTCCCTATCAAGATAGCAACTTCCTCTAAAAGGTGGTGACAGAAAAAGTTAACTCAGTCTTTTATCACAATTAGAGATTACAAACAAAAAGGTAGAGGAAATGAATAAATTGCTCAAAGACACGCAAGAAAACCAACAGAAACAAGAAAAAGCAATCAAACAGGTTAGGGAAGCGGTTCAAGACATGAAGAATGAAATGGAAGCAATGAAGAAAGCACAAACCGAGGGAAGAATGGAGATGGAAAATCTGGGTAAATGAACAGGAATGACAGAGACAGGTACTAACAACAGATTACAAGAGATAGAAGAGAGAATATCAGACACTGAAGATACCATAGAGAAAATAAACACACTGATCAAAGAAAACAGCAAAACCAACAAATTCTCATCACAAAACATTCAGGAAATTTGGGACACAATAAAAAGACCAAACCTAAGACTAATTGGATTAGAAGAAGGAGAAGAAGTGCAGCTCAACGGTACAGAAAATATACTTAATAAAATTATAGAAGAAAACTTCCCCAACCTGAAGAAAGAGGTACCTATGAAGGTTCAAGAAGCATACAGAACACCAAATAGGCTGGATCAAAAGAAAACATCCCCTCGCCATATAATAATCAAAACACAAAATATACAGAATAAAGAAAGAATATTAAGAGCCGCAAAGGAAAAAGGCCAAGTTACTTATAAAGGCAAACCTATCAGACTTACACCTGACTTCTCTATGTAAACCATGAAAGCCAAAAGGTCCTGGATAGATGTACTGCAAAAACTAAGATATCATGGATGCAAGCCCAGACTACTATATCCAGCCAAGCTTTCGTTCACTATAAATGGAGAAAACAAAATTTTCCAGGATAAAAACAAATTTAAACAATACATAGCCACAAATCCAGCCTTACAGAAAATTATAGAAGGAAAATCATTAACCAAGGAGTCCAACAATGCCCACAATAACTCAGTCATCTAGAGACCTTTCACCAGCGCATCTCAAAGAAGGGAAACACACAAACCCTACTACTACAAAAGTGACCGGAGTTAACAACCACTGGTCATTAATATCACTTAATGTCAGTGGGCTCAACTCACCTATAAAAAGGCACAGACTAAGGGATTGGATACGAAAACAGGTTCCAACATTCTGCTGTCTACAAGAAACACACCTCAACCACAAAGACAGGCACCTACTCAGAGTAAAGGGCTGGGAAAAGGCCTATCAAGCAAATGGACCTAAGAAACAAGCAGGTGTGGCCATACTAATTTCTAACAAAGTTGACTTCAAACTTAAATCAATCAGAAGAGATGGAGAGGGACATTTTATACTCATAACAGGAACAATTCATCAGGATGAAGTCTCAATTCTGAATATCTACGCCCCTAATATAAAAGCACCCACGTATGTAAAAGAAACATTACTAAAACTCAAGGCAGCCATCAAACCACACACACTAATAGTAGGAGACTTCAACACTCCTCTCTCACCAACGGACAGGTCAATCAAACAGAAACCTAACAGAGAAATTAGAGAATTAATGGAGGTAATGAAGCAAATGGACTTAACAGACATCTATAGATTATTCCACCCGAACAGGAAAGAATATACCTTCTTCTCTGCAGCTCATGGAACCTTCTCGAAAATTGACCACATACTCGGTAGCAAAGCTAACTTACACAGTTACAAAAAAATATTAGTAACCACCTGTGTCTTATCAGATCACCATGGATTAAAGTTAGAATTCAACAACAATGCTACCCCCAGAAAGCCTACAAACTCACGGAAACTGAACAGTCAACTACTGAACCATACCTGGATTAAGGAAGAAATAAAGAAAGAAATTAAAGTCTTCCTTGAATTCAATGAAAATAAAGAAACAACATACTCAAACTTATGGGACACTATGAAAGCAATGCTAAGAGGAAAGTTCATCGCACTAAGTGCCTACTTAAAGAAAACAGAGAAAGCACATATTGAAGACTTAACAGCCCACCTGAAAGCTCTAGAAAAAAAAAGAAGCAGACTCACCTAGGAGGAGTAGAAGATTGGAAATAATCAAACTGAGGGCTGAAATCAACAAAATAGAAACACAGAAAACAATACAAAGAATCAATGAAACAAAAAGCTGGTTCCTGGAGAAAATCAACAAGATTGATAAACCCCTATCCAAACTAATCAAACGGCAGAGAGAAAACACGCAAATTAATAAGATCAGGAATGAAAAGGGGGACATAACCACAAACACAGAGGAAATTCAGAGAGTGATTAGATCTTACTACAAAAGCCTGTATGCCACTAAACTGGAAAATGTAAAAGAAATGGACACTTTTTAGATAAATACCATTTACCAAAATTAAACCAGGACCAGGTGAACAATCTAAACAAATCTGTAAGTCACGAAGAATTAGAAGCTGTTATCAAAAACCTCCCTACCAAAAAAAGCCCAGGGCCAGATGGGTTCAATGCGGAATTCTACCAGAACTTCCAAGAAGACCTAATACCTATACTCCTCAATGTATTCCACAATTTAGAAACAGAAGGGTCATTACCAAATTCCTTTTATGAAGCTACAGTTACTCTGATACCAAAACCACGCAAAGACTCAACCAGGAAAGAGAATTACAGGCCGATCTCACTCATGAATATTGACGCAAAAATCCTCAACAAAATACTGGCAAACCGAATCCAAGAACACATCCGAAAAATTATGCATTATGATCAAGTAGGCTTCATTCCTGAGATGCAGGGCTGGTTCAACATATGAAAATCTATCAATGTAATCCAGCATATAAATAAACTGAAAGAAAAAAACCATATAATCATTTCATTAGATGCTGAAAAAGCATTTGACAAAATTCAACATCCATTTATGTTAAAAGTCTTGGAGAGATTAGGGATACAAGGGTCATACCTAAATATAATAAAAGCTATATACAGCAAGCCGACAGCTAACATCAAATTAAACAGAGAAAAACTCAAAGCCATCCCGCTTAACTCAGGAACACGACAAGGCTGCCCACTTTCGCCATACCTCTTCAATATAGTGCTGGAAGTTCTAGCAATAGCAATAAGACAGCATAATGGGATCAAGGGGATTCGAATTGGAAAGGAAGAAGTTAAACTTTCGTTATTCACAGATGATATGATAGTGTACATAAGCGACCCCCAAAATTCCACCAAAGAACTTTTACAGCTGATAAACAGCTTTAGTAATGTGGCAGGATACAAGATCAACTCCAAAAAATCAGTCGCCCTCCTATACTCAAAGGATATGGAAGCAGAGAGGGAAATCAGAGAAGCTTCTCCATTCACGATAGCCACAAACAGCATAAAATATCTTGGGGTAAATCTAACCAAGGAAGTGAAAGATCTATTTGACAAGAACTTTAAGGCATTGAAGAAAGAAATTGAAGAGGATACCAAAAAATGGATGGACATCCCTTGCTCTTGGATTGGGAGGATCAACATAGTAAAAATGGCAATTCTACCAAAGGCAATTTATAGATTCAATGCAATCCCCATCAAGATCCCATCAAAATTCTTCACAGATCTGGAGAGGACAATAATCGACTTTATATGGAAAAACAAAAAATCCAGGATAGCCAAAACAATCCTATACAATAAAGGATTATCTGGAGGAATTACCATCCCTGACTTCAAACTCTATTACAGAGCTACAGTAATGAAAACAGGGTGGTACTGGCATAAAAACAGAGAAGTCGACCAATGGAATCGTATAGAAGACCCGGATTTAATCCCACAAACCTATGAACACCTCATTTTCGATAAAGGAGCTAAGAGTATACAATGGAAGAAAGAAAGCATCTTCAACAAATGGTGCTGGCACAACTGGATGTCAACCTGTAGAAGAATGAAAATAGACCCATATCTATCACCGTGCACAAAACTCAAGTCCAAATGGATCAAAGACCTCAATATCATTCTGAACACACTGAACCTGATAGAAGAGAAAGTGGGAAATACCCTACAACAGATGGGCACAGGTGATCGCTTCTTAGGTATAACCCCAGAAGCACAGACATTAAGGGCAACATTGAATAAATGGGACCTACTAAAACTGAGAAGCTTCTGTAAAGCAAAGGACACTGTCACTAAGACACAAAGGCAACCTACAGACTGGGAGAAGATCTTCACCAACCCCACAACAGACAAAGGTCTGATCTCCAAAATATATAGAGAACTCAAAAAACTAGACTTTAAAAGGCTAATTAACCCAATTAAAAATGGGGCACTGAACTGAACAGAGAATGCTCAACAGAAGAAGGTCAAATGGCCAAAAGACACTTAAGGTCATGCTCAATCTCCTTAGCAATCAGGGAAATGCAAATCAAAACAACTTTGAGATATCATCTTACACCTGTCAGAATGGCTAAAATAAAAAACACCAAGGATAGCCTTTGCTGGAGAGGCTGTGGAGGAAGGGCTACACTCATCCATTGCTGGTGGGAATGCAATCTTGTGCAACCACTGTGGAAGTCAGTGTTTCGGTTTCTCAGGAAATTCGGGATCAACCTACCCCTCGACCCAGCAATACCACTCTTGGGAATTTACCCAAGAGATGCTCTATCATATGTCAAAAGCATTTGTTCAACTATGTTCATAGTGGTATTATTTGTAATAGCCAGAACCTGGAAACAACCTAGATGCCCTTCAATGGAAGAATGGATGAAGAAAGTGTGTAATATCTATACATTAGAGTACTATGCTGCGGTAAAAAATAATGACTTCTCGAATTTTGCATGCAAATGGATGGAAATAGAAAACACTATGCTGAGTGAGGTATCCCAGACCCAAAAACATGAACATGGGATGTACTCACTCATAATTGGTTTCTAGCCATAAATAGGGTTCACGGAGTCTACAATAGGCGAATCTAAAGAAGCTAAGTAAGAAGGTGAACCCAAGGAAATACATATAGTTATCCTCTTGGATAAGGGAAGTAGACAAAATTGCCGGGGAGAAAAGTGGGATCTTGGGGGTGGGGTGGGATGGGGGTTAGGGGAGATGGGGAGAGAAAAGGTAGAAGGGAAGGAGGGGGGACTTGGGGAAACAGGAGGATTGGGATAAAGGAAGTTTGGATAGGGGAGCACGGAACCACAAATCTTAGTTAAGGGACCCACTTTAGGGTGGGCAGGAGACTTGACCCTAGAGGGGCTCCCAGGTGCCCAAGCTGAGGTCCCCAGTTAGTTCCCTGGGCAGCTGAGGATAGGGAACCTGAAATGACCCTACCCTAGAGCAATACTGACGAATATATTGCATATCATCCTAGAACTTTCATCTGGCGATGGATGGAGATAGAGACAGAGACCCACACTGGAGCACTGGACTGAGCTCCCAAGGTCCCAATGAGGAGCAGAAGGAGTGAGAACATGAGCAAAGATGTCGGGACCACGAGGAGTGCACCCACCCACTGAGACAGTGGAGATGATCTACTGGGAGCTCACCAAGGCCAGCTGGACTGTTACCAGAAAAAGCATGGGATAAAACTGGACTCTCGGAACATGGCGAACAATGAGGGCTGATGAGACGCCAAGGACAATGGCACGGGGTTTTGATCCTATGCAATGTGCTGGCTTGGTGGGAGCCTAGCCAGTCTGGATGTTCACCTTCCTAGATATGGATGGAGGGGGGAGGACCTAGGACTTACCACAGGGCAGGGAACACTGACAGCTCTTTGGACTGGAAAGGGAGGGGGAGAGGAGTGGGGGAAAGGGGAGAGGCGTGGGAGGAGGGGGAGAAGAGTGGGAGGAGGAGGAGAAGAGTGGGAGGAGGGGGAGGGAAATGGGAGGCTGGTGGGAGGAGGTGGAAATTTGTTTTTTTTTTCTTTTCTTTATTCTCCTTTTATCAATAAAAAAATTTTAAAAAAAAAGAAGAGGAATTTAGGTCATGTGCACACTAGAATCTAGGTTGTTGCATCTCAACTTGGACAGTTTGCTTTGTCTCCTTCATTGCTGGGCTTACACTCTTGAGTACTTGACCAACTACTGCATCCTATCAGAATTCTTCTCTTTTGAGAACAAGAAGGATCAAATGAACAAATGAATGAAAGAAAGACACAGAAAGATGAAAGGAAGAAAGAGAGAAAGGAAGGAAGAGACTGCTGGTAAGGTCAAGAGCAGAGAAAAAGAGAGATCCTCTCCACTTAGTAAGAAAACCCGCAAGGCAACTGGAAGTAGGAGTCAGGAGGCCAGAATTAGTTTGAGCAGTGTCACCTGATTTCTTAGCACTGATACCTGGACCTCCTTTCAGGCTAATCAAATTAGACCTTGGGCATAAGGTACATAATTCATTCTCTCTCTCTCTCTCTCCCTCTCTCTCTCCCTCTCCCTCTCCCTCTCCCTCCCTCCCTCCCTCCCTTTATCTCTCTCTCACTTCCTCCCTCCTTCTCTCTCTCTGTCTCCATCCTCTGCGTGTTGGGGGGAGGTTGTTGTGAGGTTGTAGTGATGTGTGGGATATGTAAGATCCTAGTTTGATCACACAGCATATCCAGGGAAGAAAATAACCACAACGGGTGATCAAATACAGGTGTGTTGGTAGCAGTAGTGTGTGTGGGTGGGTGTGGGTTTCTGTGCACACTTCTGGTAGATGCCTAAGGAAAGGTATGGGTGTGTTTTCGCAGGTGCTGTCTCTTTTTTTCTGAGACAGGGTCTTTATTGGCCTGAAGTTGACAAAATGGGGTACGTGGTCTGACTGGTAAACCCAAGGAACATTACGACTGCACAGTTTTGTGCTGGATTTTAAGTATAGACTACCAGAACTGGTGTTTTTACTTAGATTCTGGGGGTGGAATTTGTGTCCTCGTGCTTGCAATGCAAGCACCTTGCTAACTGAGCTATCCTTCAGATGCTAGGATGAAGTTTTATTTGGGATACAAGATAATCAGAAATGTAGTTTTTAAAAAAGTGGATGTACTAAAAAAAAGTGGCTATATTCTGAAAATTTTAACTTAGACCCTGAGAGTTAAGTGTTTCCCAAATCAGCTAGGCCTCCAACAGACCAAGGTATTATTCCACTAAAACCCAACTTGGTGAGTCAAAGAGTTTAAAACTTACAGCTAACAGATGAGGGATTACTTAGAGGTGCAGAGCAGCGACTGACTGTGGCGTGGAAGAAGGATTCCTTCTCTATAGCTGGATAGATGGAAGTGCCTGCCCCATCAGTCGACCTTCTACACTCTCGGTACTCTAGTGTCTCCAGAGGCTACGGAACCACATGTAACTGGGACAGAATCTCACACAGCTGAAAAGGAAAAGCCTCAAGAGAGACTGGAATCTCACGTGAGAGTCTAATGACACCTGCCCCAAGTCTTGTATAAAGAAACTTCAGCAGGCAGGTGGTGGTAGGGTGTATAAAAGGGAAGCTGAGTAAGCCATGGAAAGCAGGCCAGTAATAGCATTCCCGCCATGGCCTCTGTATACTGGTATATTTGTGTTTAAACGAATAAAGCTTACCTGAATATCAGCGGGCAAAGCAGCCACAATCCTCAGCTATACGGGACAGGGCAGGGGCTAGGGTGGCACACACCTATAATCCTAGAACTGGAAGACAGAGGCAGGCAAATTTCTGTGAGTTCCAGGCTATCCTGGAATATACAAGATTAGTACAGAAACAGATACAAGTGGTGTTGGTTTACACCTTTAATGTCAGTGTTTGGGAGTCACACACTTTTAATCCCAGCACTAGAGAGTTGGAGACAGGAGCAATATGATGAGCAGAGGGATGAATATAAAGGGGAAGAGACAGGAACTCACTAGAGTGTGGAGTCTGAGGATTCGTGGAGAGAAGACCTCGCGCTTTTAATCTGAACACAAGGTAGAGTAAAAGGTCTCTCTAGTGGTTTGCTGCTTTGCTTTTCTGATCTTCAGCTTGGACCCCAATACTTATCTCTGGGTTTGTATTATTCTGCTACACCTCTGCTTTGATTCCTGCTTTGAGATTCCTTCCTTGAGTTCCTTTCACAAAGGACTACAACTGTAAACTTAAATAAATCTTATCAACTTGACTTTGAACACAGTGATTACAATTTAAAACTAAGACAGCATATTCCCAAGGGGGAAAAACCAGACACCTTAAACCTCACATTTGAGCCATCCATAATCTTCAGTGTGTCACATACCCTGCATTCAGAGCCTCTAACCACTATAAGGCCACGTCCTTTTAAGAATTTTTTTTTTAATTTTAGAGATTTGTATTTTACGGAAATCTTGCAAAAAAAAAGACAGAATATTCGCAAATGCCAAGCAGATGGTTGATTCTTTTGTTACTACTTTGAATAGATGTGTCAAAACTGAGCCAATCAAGGCATTCCTAATTACTGAATCCATGGTTTATTGAGATTTCCTTACATTTTACCATTACTCTTTACCATTGTCCATTACAAAATCCCTCGAGGAGCCTAATTCATACAACAGTGGTTCACATGGCTTTCCTGTAAGACCATGTCGTGTGTGTGTGTGTGTGTGTGTGTGTGTTGTTTGTGCTGAGGAATCATTTCTTAGATTTCCAGGCTAAAATGAAACGTTAGTGTGTTGCATCCTTCCCTCCTGTCTTTATCTCAATGGAGTCACCTTTGGGAAGAGCATGTGCACACTACACCTTGATGAGGCTTCCATAAGAAGTTCTTCTCTGAAGTAGATCACCTCCGTCAAGGTTGCAGAGAACATCAAGTTCTTCATGTTGTATATTGTTCATTTTATAAAAGCTCCCTCCAGAAATGGAAGCCTCACAGACATGTTGGCAGTCCTAGTTATTTGTTGACCTACCGCAGTTTCTACTGTGAGGGAATCCTCTAAGGAGAAACTACCTACATCAGATTAGGAGGTTGGTCTTTAAGCACATCTGCATGTGGTTTCCTTGATTATTAACTCAGATAATAGGTCCCGACCACTGTAGGCAATACCATTCCTAGGGAGGAGGCTCTGGGTTAGATAAAAGTACCAGGGAAGCATGAGCCTATGAGCAAGCCAGAGAAGGGACAAAGAAACAGAGTTCTTCCTTCCAGGCTTCCCTCCTCCAGGTTCGTGCCTTGAGTTCCTGCCCGCATTTCCCCAGTGATGAACTGTGACTTGGAAGCCTGTGCAAATAAACCCTTTCTTCTCTAAGCTGATTTTGTGTTGGAGTGTTTTATAACAGCACCAGAAACTGCTACTGTTGTCCACCCTGTTGGCAGGCAAGGGCAAGGGCAAGGAAAGGCACATTCCAGATTAGTCTGGGCTACATAATGAAACACTGAATCAAAAACTAAAACCAAAACCATAGTGATAACCACAAAATGAAACTGTAAATCCACTCTTAGGAATACATGTCGGTGAACAACAGTATTCTGCTGTGTCATGGTATGCCAATGCCTGTCTCTGATGTTCATTCTCTCCTCTCAGAGTCATTGAAGTCCTCCTGTTGCTTGGGCTTTCTCTAATATTAGTGCAGTATGAGATGAATTGATCTACGATGACTTCCTTTAAAGGTACCATGGAATTGATTTTTCGTGTGAGTGGAAAGAGTGAGTGAAAAAAGCCTCATTTGTATTCATGGATAGCCGGAAATCCCAAGACCACGTATTGAAAAGATGGCCACTCCCTTCCATCCACTTGAGGTGCTAGCACATCCAGTATGATGTGTTTTATTCAAAACGCTGTGACTTTCTCATCAGTGACCTTGGACCCTAGAAGACAGGAAGGGCGTATTTTACCAATAAGCTAGAATTAAGCAGACCAGCTGAAAAAAACAGATATAATTTAATAATTGAAAAGGATTAACTCACATGACCAGGTAAAGTTTCACACGTCCAAAACCGGTCTGGCTAATGCAGCAAGAAGAGTGCAAAAGAGAGCAAGGGCAGCTGGATTCCTAGGTTTTCTTCCTTGGCTGCAGGCAGTCACACCCTAGCCAAAAGTGATTGGCCAAGCTTCCCTATCAAGAGAGCAACTTCCTCTAAAAGGTGGTGACAGAAAAAGTTAACTCAGTCTCTTATCCATTGATAACATTCTCCATGCCTGAAGGTGACAGATATGTTTTCAGAAAGAAAGAAAAGTAAGAGTCCTGGGAACAAGAGGAATACACAAATATAAACAATCAGAAATTCTTCCCGTTGAAGAAAAAGACCAGAAACAACAATATCTTTGGTGCAAATAAAGACCATCAGAACGCATGACTGTCATCTTAATACCAAGTTCCCTATTTCCACGTTTTTCTTTATAATACACACAGTGCCTGGCAAGATGGCCCTGTGCCTACAGATGCTTGCACCAAGCACAATGGCCTGAGTTTGCCTTCCTGCGTACAGTGAAAAGAAAGAAGTAGCTCCTACAAGTAGCCTGCAAACTCCACGTATATATTGTGACACAAATGCATAAATACATGTGGACAAAATGTAAAATATATGTGAATGCTAAAAAGCAAATAATGATATTTTAGGTATGTTTAACATATATACACATGAACTAACCACAGTGTATTGTAGAATAAAGAGCACTAGATAATGGAAAATGTATTACTATTGTTAAATATTTTACTTTTAAAATATGATTTCACCCTGAAACCCATACTGTACTGAACCTCACCATGTGTCCCTGGCTGGCCTCAAACTCATGTCAAACCCTTTGCTTCCCCTTCCTGAGCCCTGGGAATACAGGTGTGAGGCACCACACCTAACATCAGGATTTAATTTTGGGGAAAAGCGACAAAAAGCAATACTGTGTAGACTATAAAATAGTAAGGACATATAAGTTATAATCACTAAAACATATCAGAAAGGCTGATGAGAAATGAGAATGCCCTAAAGCTAAAATATTAAAAATAAGAATTACAGAAACAAAATATGAGGGGGATAAGACGGCAAATGATAAAGAGTAGAACATCACAACAGATACATTAGCTATTAATGCATCAAACACTACAAATAAACGATAAATATTTTCTGAACAGTTACAAAAGCAAGAACAGTAATACCTTATCAGTAAGACAGAGAGATTAAGAAGTGTGTTTGAGGGCTGGGAGGATGGCTCAGCAGTCAGCATCCCTGACTGCTCTTCCAGAGGATCTGGGTTCAATTCCCAGCACCCACATGGCAGCTCGCAGTTGGCTGTCACTAAAATTCCAGGGGACCTGGCACCCAACACAGGCCTATATCATGCAGGTCACACACTAACACACATAAAATAAAAATGAGCAATTCTCTTTAAAGTAGAAGAAAAAGATGCTGGCGACAGTGGTGAACCTGTCACTGCCTTTAGAATCATTTACTGCTAGTTGATGGGAACAGTTTCTGTTCTCATTTTAGGTTAGTCTACTTAGATTGTTGGTAGGGTTTGCAAGTCTGCTCTTTGAGCACTTAGCCCCCAGCAGGTGGCACTGATGGAGGACTGTGTGGAGCATCCCTGGCCTATAGCATGAGGGCA